>NC_057718.1:83649489-83693303 GCF_004010195.1 Chiloscyllium plagiosum
GCATGAATTCCAAAAAGCTCGTACAGGTATTCAATTTCAGCAAGTAATGGGGAAGGCAAATTGAATATTTACTCTTATTTCAAAGGACGTCAAGTATAAAAGTAGGGAAGTTTCGCTAAAACTATACAATGCGCTTGTTGGACCTCAGCTGGAATACTGTGAACAGATTTGGGACACTGATTTAAGGATATTGACACTTGAAGTAGCCAACAGAAGGCACACGAGGTTGATACCCCGTTTGAAAGTGTGAGGGAACTGCCCACCGACCCCATTCGCACAACTTGAGTCATGTGAGACAGACAGGCTTTTCAGGTGCCAGCGTGCCTGCTTCAACTATCCTCCACTGGCAATATATTCCAGGCTTCCACCATTCTCTGGGCGAAAGATTTTCCCCGTACTTCTCCCCTAAACCTTCCCCCCTCACCTTGAACCTGTGCTGTCTTGCAGTTGATCTTTCATCCAGCTTCTAACAATCTGCCCCATCAATGCCTGTCATAATTTGTAAACCTCAATCTAGCCACCCCAAGCCTCTGTATTTCCAGTGAAAACCATCCGAGTTTATCCAATGTCTCCTCGTAACTGAAATTCCAGACCAGGCAACATCCTGGTAAATCTTCTCTGGACCCTCTCTGAAGCATCCATATCCTTCTGGTAGATTGGTGACCAGAACTACACACAATATACCAAAGGTAGCCTCACTCAAGTTATGTACCATTGTAACAGAACTTGCCAACATTTATATTCGATGGGTTGGCCGATGAAGGCAAGCGTGCTGTATTCCTTCCTGACCACTTTATTCACCTGTGCTGCCACTTTCAGGGATCTGTCGACCTGTACACCCAGAACCCTCTGTATGTCAATGCTCCTAACGGTTCTGCCATTTATTGTACAATTTGCACCTGAATTTGATCTTCCAAAATGCATCACCTCACATTTGTCCGGATTAAACTCAATTTCTCTACCCAAATCTGCAATCTCACTATATCCCACTGTAACCTTTGATCATCCTCCTCACTATCTGCAACTCTCATCAATTTTGGTGTCATCCACAAACATACTAAACAGACCACATGCATATTCCTTCTAATTAATTATAGATACAACAAACAATATAGGCCCCAGCACTGATCCCTGTTGACAACCACTACTGACTGATCTCCATTCCGAAAGGCACCCTTCCACAACTACTGTCTTTTATGAATAGCATATTTTCTGATGGACTTGGCAAACAGTTCTGTGGGACACAAGAAACAGGCCAGAGGAGAAAGGTTCGCCCTATCTGACACATGGTATGAGAGGAAAGATTTATGCTTCCCATCCATTGATTGAAACTATTTTGAAATTTGTAATTGACCACACTTTTTAGAGAAGTGTTCTGCAGGTTTCATTGCCTATTGCATATCCCTGAAAGAGTGAGATCAATTTTAAGACTTAATCTATATTTCTATATTTGAAAATAAGTTCCCTCGTCCATTCTACCAACTCCTTTCATCAAGAAAACAGCTAAATTTTATTATCCCTTCATCTTCTACATTCAATGGAGTCTTTTTAAATGAATACTTAATTGTACAACTGAGATTGATTGAAATTTTTTAGTAACGGCTGCAGTTAGTTGCAAAACTTAGATGGGAAGGTGGAGTTAAGAGGAGGATCAGCCATGAGTTAAAGGGGTTGGAACAGGCAAATAGCCAACTCCTGTTCCGATGTTCCCATCTGCACAGTTTACTCTGCCATGTTGAAGAGCTTATGCCCGAAACATCGACTGTCCTGCTCCTTGGATGCTGCCTGACTTGCTGTGCTTTTTCCAGTGCCACATGTTTTGATTTTGACTCTCCAGCATCTGCAGGCCTCACTTTCTCCACATTATATTGATGAGCAATTTTGGAAAGGCAGTCCTTTCAAGCTTTACAATAACAGCTTATAAATATCATAAAAATACAAGAGTCCTGAGGGACATCACAACACTCTCGTTTAAATTGACTTTCTCCTCACTCTTCACAGGTTCTTTCATTAAAAAAAAACTTGATGAGAACAAAGAGTGAGAGAGGCTGTGGTCATCTCCTCGTTTGAACAGTAAACAACACAGAACTGACTATCTGCAATGTCATTTCCTGCAGGGAAAGACACGGAGGCCCCATTCCTTCATCTTCATCACTAGAATATAACTGTACAAAAAGAAAATAGTTATTCCTCAAGATACAAGGTAATGAGAGGAAGAGTTACAATGTACTAGGTAATGAGAGGCATAGATAGATTAGGTAGCCAGAGACTTTACCCGAGGGCAGAAATGGCTGTCACGAGCAGTCACAATTTTAAGGTAATTGAATAAGGTAGAGGTGAGATGTCAGAGGTTGTATCTTTATGCAGAGAGTGGTGTGTGTGTGAAATGCACTGCCTGTGGTGGTAATGTAGTCAGAGACATTAGGGATATTTAAGTGACTGCTGGACAAGCACATGGACGGCAGTAAATTGAGGCATGTGTAGGTTAGGTTGATCTTAGGTTAAGATAAATGCTCGGTACAACTTCATGGGCTGAGGGGCCTGTACTGTTCTATGTTCTATGTTCCTTCTGTGGGAAATGAACTATTTTCTACTATTGCACTCAATTTTATTTACATTGTTTGTTCCTTAGTATCGACATTGATTATCAGTGTGGTCACTCAACATGATGCTAAAGAGCTACGAGTGTAATGGATTGAGGGTAAAGTTAGCAATTTATTTAACATACTATAGTTTCTCTGCAGCTTGTATAAGTCTTTTGCCTTTTACTAAAGACTTCTGTGGAGATAAACACTCCACAGAATAATCCCTCTGCTTGGCTCTACTGCTTCCCCAAGATCCACAAGTCCAACTACCTCGGCTGACCCATTGTCTCCGCGTGCTCCTGTCGCACTGAACTAATTTCTTCCTGCCTCAACTCTATTCTCTTCCCCCTTGGTCTCGGCACTTCCAATCTACATCCAGGACATAAATTATGCTCTCCACTTCTTCAGAAACTTACAGTTCCCTGGCCCCCAGGAGCTTCATCTTTACTTTGGACATGCAGTCCCTATACATGACCTTATACTGCAATGTTGGCTTGCAGGCCCTCAGTTTTTACCTCTCCAACGGACCCATCCGGATCTCTCCACATCTCCACTTCGCTGAATTAGTCCTCACCCTCAATCACTTTGCTTTCAATTCTTTCCACTTTCCCCAAATCCAGGGGGTGGCATAGGCACTTGCATGGGCCTTAGCTACGCCTAAGTGAGGACTGCAGATGCTGGAGATTAGAGTCGAAAACACAGCAGGTCAGGCAGCATCCGAGGATCAGGAGAGTCGACGTTTTGGGCAAGAGCCCTTCATCAGGAATGCCCGCCTCTTTGGCAGTTATGTTGAACAATCCTTCATCAGAATGTACACTGGTACTGTTCCCCAATTCTTCTGCCGTTACTTCAGTGACTACATCGGTGTTCTATCCTGCACCAAGGCTGAACTGGAGCAGTTCATCGACTTCATGAACAACTTCCACCCCACTCTCAAATTCACTTGGTCTATCTTGGACATCTCCCTCCCCTTTCTTGACCTCTCTGATTCCATTTCCGGTGACAGTTTATGGTCCGACATTTACTATAAGCCCACTTCCATAGCAATCTGGACTACACCTCCTCCCACACCATATCCTGCAAAAACTATATCATTTTCCCAAATCCTCCGTCTCTGTTGCATCTGCTCCGACAAGAAGACGTTCCACTCCCCAGCATACCAGATGTCTTCCTATTTCCAAGGTGCTTTTCCACCCTCTGTCATCCAGACAACCCTCCACTGCACCTCTTCCATTCCCCACTTCACTGTTCTAAACCCTGCCCCCAACATAATAAAGATGGGCTCCCCCTTATCCTCACTTTCCACCCCACCAGCCTCGACATCCAACATATCCTCAAACACTTCCGCCAACTTCAATTAGACCCTATTACCCAGAACATCTTCCTCTTCCCACAAGGACCGTTCCCTTCACCACTCCTTGATTCACACCACACTCCCCACCAACCCCTCTAACACCCCGGTACCTTCCCCTGCAACCAAAAAAGATGCAACACCTGCCTATACACCACCTTCCTCACATCCATCCATGGCCCCAAAACAGTCCTTCCAGATGAGACAGAGGTTCACCTGCCTCTCCTCCAACCTAGGTAAAAACAATGACTGCAGATGCTGGAAACCAGATTCTGGATCAATGGTGCTGGAAGAGCACAGCAGTTCAGGCAGCATCGAGGAGCTTCAGCAAAATCGACATTTCGGGCAAAAGCCATTCATCCAGGGTTGTTAAGAAGGCATACAGTGTTTTAGCTTTTATTGGTAGAGGGATTGAGTTTCGGAGCCATGAGGTTATGCTGCAGCTGTTCAAAACTCTGGTGCGGCCGCACTTGGAGTATTGTGTACAGTTCTGGTCACCGCATTATAAGGAGGATGTGGGAGCTTTGGAAAGGGTGCAGAGGAGATTTACTAGGATGTTGCCTGGTATGGAGGGAAGGTCTTACGAGGAAAGGCTGAGGGCCTTGAGGCTGTTCTCGTTAGAGAGAAGAAGGTTAAGAGGTGACTTAATAGAGACATACAAGATAATCAGAGGGTTAGATAGACAATGAATTAATGATACAAGCTCTTCTCCTTGAATTAGTTTGTTTCACTGAATGAATGAGTTTAGCTTGACATATTGAATGAACGAGAGAGGATCTGCTCATTGAATTAACACGTGCAGTTTGAATCATTGAATGTGTGCAGTTTGATTCAGTGTATGAATATGCAAAGTTTGTGTCATTGAATCAATGAATGCAGTTTTAGTGACTGAATGAATATGTCAAGATTGTTGCATTAAATCAATGAATAACGTTCGATTAATTGAACTTCCTATGGACGTTTGATTCAATGAATGAATGAATGAATGTAGATTGCTCCATTGAATGTACTTTTCGAGTTTGGTTTATTGAATGTACTTTTGTCGTTTGATTAAATGAATCAATGGATGTAGATTGCTTCGTTGAATGAATGATGGCGGTTTGATTCACTGAATGAATATGTTAAATTTGTTGCATTAAATCAATAAATAACTTTGGATTAATTGAACATACTAATGACGTTTGATTCAATGAATGAATGAATGAATGTAGATTGCTCCATTGAATGTACTTTTCGCGTTTGGTTTATTGAATTTTCTTTTGTCGTTTGATTCAATGAATCAATGGCTGTAGATTGCTTCGTTGAATGAATGATGGCGGTTTGATTCACTGAATGAATATGTTAAATTTGTTGCATTAAATCAATGAAAAACTTTGGATTAATTGAACATACTAATGACGTTTGATTCAATGAATGAATGAATGCATTCTTTGAATGAATGCATTAAACTCGAGACAATGAATTAATGATACAAGCTCTTCTCCTTGAATTAACACGTTCAGTTTGTTTCACTGAATGCATGAGTTTAGCTTGACATATTGAATGAACGAGAGAGGATCTGCTCATTGAATTAACACGTGCAGTTTGAATCATTGAATGTGTGCAGTTTGATTCAGTGTATGAATATGCTAAGTTTGTGTCATTGAATCAATGAATGCAGTTTGAGTCACTGAATGAATATGTCAAGATTGTTGCATTAAATCAATGAATAACGTTCGATTAATTGAACTTCCTATGGACGTTTGATTCAATGAATGAATGAATGAATGTAGATTGCTCCATTGAATGTACTTTTCGAGTTTGGTTTATTATATGTATTTTTGTCGTTTGATTCAATGAATCAATGGATGTAGATTGCTTCGTTGAATGAATGATGGCGGTTTGATTCACTGAATGAATATGTTAAGTTCGTTGCATGGAATCAAACAATAACGTTAGATGAATTGAACTTAAAATTGACATTTGATTAAATGAGTGAATGAGTGCAGATTCTTTCATTGAATGAAAGCATTAAGCTCGAGGCAATGAATTAATGATACAAGCACTACTCATTGAATTAACACGGGCAGCTTGAATCATTGAATATGTGCAGTTTGATTCACTGTATGAATATGCTAAGATTGTTTCATTGAATCAATGAATAGTGTTTGGTTCAATGAATGTATTTTCGTCATTTGATTCAATGAATGAATGAATGTAGATTGCTTCATTGAATGAATGATGGCAGTTTGATTCACTGAATGAATATATGAAATTCGTTGATTGGAATCAATTAAATATGTTAAGATTGTTTCGTTGAATCAATGAATAACGTTTGCTTCATTGAATGTACTATTGGCGTTTGATTCAATGAATGAATGCATGCAGATTGTTTCGTTGAATGAATGCATTAAACTCGAGACAATGGGTCCACGGAGCGGGATGAATGTGAGTCCTTTGCTGAGGACTGAACGTTCGTCCTCATGAGTGGGAGGTCCGGGGGAATGGTGAAAACTCGGCAGGGCTGGGAGCTGGGATCTGGTGTGGCTAAGGAGCTGGGAGTAGGGTCAGAGCCAGTACCTGGAGTGGGTGTGATGGTGGGGGCAATGGGGGTGGAGGCATGAGTGCTCCCATCGGAGTTCTTGGCGGTGGGGATAGTGACATTGGGGTCTGTTGGGGGGCGTGTCAGCAGAATGCAGATGAGTGGCGCTGGTGGGGCCGGATGTGGTGGCAGACACGGCAGTAGGGGTGGCGGAAGTCACTGAGCATGTGGCATCGGCGATGATGTGAGGGCCGGAAGTGGCTGTGGGAGTGGCCATGATGGGGGCGGAAGTGACATCATCAATCAGCGTGGGGGTGGCAGCTGCATCAGCCACGTGGCTAATAGCGTTTCCGAGGCCAGGGGAATCTTCTGGAATGTTTGAGGAGCGCTGGTTATGGAGGTGGGTGGATAAAAGTTTGTTGTACTTACAGTTTTTGATGTTTGAGCCTGAAGGCAGAAGATGGTTCGGTATTGTCATCTCAGTCTTATACTGAGGATTAGCAAATCTTTTTATGCCAGTCTGAATGAAATGAAAGCCACAGACAGCATGATCTCCCAATCTTTCCTGTCCTCTATCATGGAGGTCTTAAAGGACAGCATGTGGGAGAGGCTGGACCAGCTGTTACATCTGGATGAGCTGATCAAGGCCCTTGCATCCATCAGACAGAATCAAATTCCCAGAAGCAATGGCTTACCAAACAAGTTATACTCAGCTCTGTGAGCCTTGATTGGCCAGAACCTGCTGGAGATGAATGACAGTATGCTTCTGTTAGGTAGCATGTGCAAATCCATGATGAAAGGCATCACTCTCATCTACAAGTGGAAGGGGAGAGGGAAGAAATCAGAAATTGGTGACCAATTTCATTGCTGGACACAGGCTACAAAATCCTGTCAAAGGTCATTGCAAGCCAGATCTGCTCTGGGATTTGTGATTCACCATGACCAAACTTGCGCTGTACTGGGGAAAAAGATCTCTGAGAGTCTGCAATCCTCAGGGGAATGATTGCCGAGGTACAGGACAGGAGGATGGACGTCTGTCTTATCAGCCCCTGGACCAGGAGAAGGCCTTTAACAGGATATTGCACACCTACATATGGGACATGCTCTCCAAAATGGGCTTTGGGGAGGGAATTTGCAACTGGACCGACTACTTTATTTCTCATTTCCTCCCCTCCCCACACTTTATTCCAGTCCCAAGCCTCCAACTCGGCACTACCCCCTTGACCTGTCCATTGTCTTTCCCATCCATCCGCTCCACCCTCCTCTCCGACCTATCACCCTCTCCCCCAGCTTCATCTACTTATTACATTCCCAGCTACCTCCTGCAGTCCCACCCCCCCTCCCATTTATCACTCAGCGCCCCCTTTCTGGCCCACAAGCCTCATTCCTGATAAAGGGCTTATGCCCGAAACGTTGATTCTCCTGGTCTTCGGATGCTGCCTGACTTGCTGTACTTTTCCAACATCACACTCTTGACTCTGATCTCCAGCATCTGCAGTCCTCACTTTCTCCTGACTATTTTATATCAATCATTCGTGCAGTCTCAATCAATGGGTGGGCATCAAAAAGCTTCCTGATCAGATCCGGGGTCAGGCAGGGCTGCCCACTCTCTCCTGCCTTGTTTGTGTGTTGTACAGAGTCATTTACTGAATCTATCAGGAACGATGTGAGCCCGAGAGGAGTGACTATTCCAGGCAGCAGAGGTTAGTAGCTCAAAGCCTTCCTCCACATGGACAATTTGCTGTTTTCTACTTGGATCCGCAGTCAGTGTGCAGACATCTGTGTCCAGTTTGAACTAGCCTTGAGAGCCAAGATAAATTGAGGCAAGAGTGAGGCCATGTTTTTTGGGAACTGGGCCAATCGATCCTTTACCCCTTTCACCTTCAGAACAGATAACCTGAAGGTGCTGGGAATGTGGTTCGGAGAGGCCGGGGCATGTGCAAAATCTTGAGAGGAATGCATCGCCAAGGTGAGGCAGAAACTGGTCTTGCGGGAACATTGTTCCCTCTCCATTGTGGGTAAAAATCTGGTCAGCAGGTGTGAAGCACTGTCTGTTGTTTGTGGTACAGGTCTGGTCCATTCTCTGAAACTGTGCTGTTGTAGTCACACGAACTATCTTCCACTTCTTCTGGAGATCAAAGATGTCCGCAGGGACTATGTCCAAAATTCTGGACAAGAAGGCGAAGAACGTACCCAACATTACCCTCATCCTGATGACCACTCTCGTACACAACTGCATCAAGCTGTGAGTAAACCCTTGGTATGCAAACACCAAGTGTCGCTACATACTGAGGTTCTATGTGTCCCCAGTGTTGTAGGGGACTGGCTTGTTTGCTTGAATGCTCCCCATAGTTGGACTGTTTCATATCCCTGTCCTTTGTGGAGAAATTTGCAAAGAAAAACACTTTTGACCACAAGTCCATCAGGAAGTGGTCAGCACGTAGTGTCCTTTAGATCCTGAGGAAAAAGGAGAGAGTGGATTCTGTCGCTTGGAAGCCAACTGGCAGACTAAGTCATCACCAAAACTTTCCAACACGCACCAAAACATTGCTTGGCTTGTGGTGAAAAGGTGAGAAGGACACTACCTGTGAGATCCTTCATGTATGCTTGATGTGTGTGTGCCACCACATGCTGCCCTCAAAGCAGCTGTGGTGGAGTAGAGACTATCACACATCGCCTGCTTGAAGTCTGGAGAGAGATGCAATGTTTTTTGTCGAGGTTTGTCCTGAGCAGCTTTGTGACACAGGATTCTGTGCTCTATGGTCTGTTCTCTAGGACACACAGCAAGACAAACGTCAATATTTCCTGGAGGACCATCAACTTGGTGAAAGCCACTCTTTGATCTGTCCGAAACTTGTTGGTCTTCCAGAACAAGGAGTTGACCCCAACCGAGTGTTGCAGACTGACACATTCCAAGGTCCAGGACTACATGCTGAGGGATGCAGAAATGCTTGGGGCAGCTGCTGCCAAGGCGCCCTAGGTCTTCCTGTTGAAGTTAAATTGGGGGTCCATTCAGTTATCGGACCCTCCGATTGCCTCAAATGCATGTGAATATAGTGTGGTTTAAGCCAGAGACACTTTTGGTTTGTTTGGATAGAGTCAAACTCCCATGTTTGTTTATTTCCCCGATATGCTACTGTCCAGAAGCAAATTGCTTTTATGACCATGTGTGTGTATAGGTATTTTTTATGAATGAATTATATTTAAAACAAGAAAAGCATGTAAATATAATTTTGGACAAGCCTTTGGTTTGTTTGTTGGATAGAGCCAAACTCCAATGTTTGTGTCTTCATATGATAATTTACAGAACTGACTGTTTAAGTGGCTGAGTATGTACATCAAGATATTTTATGAATAGGTATATATTTGAGAATAAAACCTTGTATGAAAAAGTGAGTGAAAGAAGGAATGTTAACATTGGAAAAGTGATAGGGGAAGGTGCTTGGCTTCTATGTTCCCCATTTCCCGATTCCAGGTCCCTCAAGGTTCTCTCTGGGAAGCAGTTGGTAAACTCAGTCTAACCACATTGTAAGGGAAAACCACGTGACTCCCATCGAATCCCTGTACCATCACTATATTGCAGTGGTCTCAAGGAAACTGTGTTAATTGTCTCATTAATGAGTTGAATTGACATCCTGGTGCAGGTGGGAATGTTGCACTCTGCCTCATTTCTGAACTTTAGCCCTTTTGTTTTTTGGACGAGACTGCAGTGAGGCCATGAGCACCTGGAAGAAACCAAACTGAGCAGATAGAGTCAGAGAGTTATACAGCATGGAAACAGACAGTTCATTCCAACTCATCCTCAGTGACCTGACATCCTAAACTTATCTAAACCCATTTGCCAGTTTTTGGCCCATATCCCTCTAAACCCAGTCTATTATATGGCAATCGAGATGCGTTTCAAATGTTGTAACTGTACCTGCTCCCACCACCTCCTCTGGCAGCTTGTTTCATGTATGCACCAGCCTCTGTGATAAAAGGCCACTTTTAAATATACCCCCCCCCCCGCCCCAACTTAAACCTATGCCGTCTAGTTTTGGACTCCTAAGAAGAAGAGGAACACCTATACAAGGTATTCGCCAAAAACGGATACCCGCGCAACTTCATCAACAGATGCCTAAGAGAAAGACCACGGAACGAGGACATACCACAACCAAAAGGACTAGCCACACTGCCATACATCAGGAGCATCTCAGAACTGACAGCCAGACTACTGCGACCCCTAGGAGTCATAACGGCACACAAACTAACAGCCACGCTCAGACAACAACTCACCAGAACGAAGGACCCGATACCCAACATGAGCAAAACTAATGTAGTGTACAAAATACCATGCAAGGACTGCACAAAACACTATATAGGAAAAACAGGAAGACAGCTAACAATCCGCATCCATGAACATCAACTAGCCACAAAACGACACGACCAGCTATCCTTAGTAGCCACACACGCAGACAACAAGCAACATGAATTCGACTGGGACAACACTAATATCATAGGGCAAGCCAGACAGAGGACAGCCAGGGAATTCCTAGAGGCATGGCATTCATCCACAAACTCCATCAACAAACACATCGACCTGGACCCAATATACCAACCACTACAGCAGACAGCTGAAACTGACAACCGGAAGCGGCAGGGACAGACCACTATAAACACCGGAGGAAACATCAAAGAAGCGCTTCGCAGGAGGCTCCCAAGCACTGATGATGTCGCCTCGCCAGGGGACGAAACGTTTGCAACAAAATCTTTCAGCTCGGCGAACAGAACCACAACAACGAGCACCCGAGCTACAAATCTTTGCACAAACTTTGAGTTTTGGACTCCCTTACCCTGGGAAAATAACCTTGGCTATTCACCCTATCCATGCTCATGATTTTATAAACCTCGATAAGGTCATCCCTCAGCCTCCAACACCCCAGGAAAAAAAAAATGCCCCAGTCTATTCAGCCTCTCCCTTTGGCTCAAACCTTCCAATCCTGGCAACATCCTTGCAAATCTTATCTGAACCCTCTCAAATTTAACACTTCCTACCGCACAGAGACCATTATTGCTAAGCAATTGCCACTTGTCAGCTCTGCTGACAACCCCTATTATCAGTTTACAGACGACTAAATAGACCCATAAGGTGGAAAATAAATGGGTTGGAATTGTCCTGCTTTTTGCGTTAAGCTAGGTGTATGACTAGGTCTGGAGGACATGAACTGAAAATCTTTATCTTAAACATAGGGTTCAAAATTACTGGCATCAGCATGTACATTAATAAAGCAGCTGCATAAGGAGTTTCCCCACTGGCTTATCTGGCTAATATAAAATCTACAGCACTACAGCAGATACAGAAAATGTTTGAGCTAGTGTCTCCAATGGATCAGTGATTTGGTCAGGAGGTAACAATGCCATTCCTTCAGCTTGGATATTGTGCTGCAGGGAGCTACTCTTACTGTCAGAAGTAAAGGAGGTGGTGGGTGGGCACCTCACACAGCACATATTTTGTACAAAACAGTCTAAGATAAACTAATGTGCACATCTCACTGGTAAAGAGTGACCAACTGGCCATCTTCCAATACCTCCCACTGCTGCTGTCAGTCACACTGGGTAATGATTTCAGCCACACAATTGAAGTGGTTGGATGACCTGGAGGGTCTTACAGCAAACTGGATGTCACATGTAGATTCCTGGTAGCAATGGTAAAAGATGCCAAGTTGCATGACACCTTCAGCATCCTTGCAGGTCAAGTGTAGCTTAGGTGCATCTATTTGTGGCTAGAAGGCTTTGTCTTCTTCAGTATAGACTTTCAGTATAGACTTCCAGTTTGTGTCCTGAGCATTCCTGGCCTAATCCACCAAAGTCGAATGGGTGTTCTTCTGTGACTACTGCCTTCTACTGGCCAATTATCATCTACAGGAGGTTCAGAGGGATGGCAGGGCAACACAGAGGCTGAATGCCAAACTGTTCACTCCAGAAAACATTGAGGAACTCAAAATTGCATACAATGGCAGGACAATAGTGAATTCCCTCAATAAGTCTCCAACATATGGTTTGGGAAGCAGTCAGGTGAACATTAAAAGGTTCTTCATCTCAAAGGTGTTCAGAAGACAAAAGGGTGATGGGTGAGATTGTTCTGACTTTGGAAAAGCATGCAGACCTGTGCCTGCTGCAGCTCATTGGGGGTCAATGACAAGGAGGATTTTTAAGATACGTGAAGACAGCAAGCCTTGTTCTTTGTCTTGAAAACTCTCAAAATAATCTTCAGATCCTGCACCCGTTCTGTGGAACAGGATGAAATATGCTCGTGTTTCTTCTTTCGAAGGTGTACAGGGAGAACTGTGATCAGCAGCCTGAAGGAAGAAAATGGCTCAGGAAAATTATTTCACTGGCATTTTGAGGATCAGAAAATTCTTTCATGCAAGTCTGTATGATGTGAAGGCTCATGATATAATGTATGATATGGTAGTTTAGCGCCTCAGTAATATTGGTCCTCCATCATGGAAGTTTTAGATTATAGTATGTGGGGATCTCTGGAAATGCCAATATCTCTTGATCTAAGATAATGTAAGACCCTTGAGAACAGTTGAATTCCTGAAAGCAACAGTTTACTCGCCAAGTTGAATTGGAATCTGTACAACTTGTTTGGCCAGGACCTGCCAGAAGTATGCAAGAATAGGTTTCTGACTGGCAACATGTATAAATCCATGAGGATCCATCACTCCCATCTACAACAGGAAGAGGGAGAGGAAGGCAATTAGGAATTGGCAACTAATCGCACTCAAATGTAGACTACAAAATTCTATCCAGTGTCATTGCCAACTAGGTTAGACCTGTTCAGAGGTTGGTGATTAACTGGTTTTAGTTGGCGACATCAACTGTATCATCAGTTGGATGATCCAAGAGAGTTGACAGCAAACTGGATGTAGGAGCAGATTTCTAATAGATCTGGTAAAAAAATACTAAGCTTCACAATGTCTTCACTAATCCTGCACAGAAAGTACAGCACAGACACTATTGCACAAGGCCAGACTCTAAAAGGTAATGTTGTTAAAAACAAATTAGTTTTAATGTTTCTCCCTCTCCCCCCAATCTTGTATGTAAGTTCCACCGTTGAATTTACTCTACATAAACATGTTTATTTGTATTTTTTGTTTCCTCTTTTCCTGGTTGTTTGGTTGCTGACTGCAAATACCTGGCCAACAGGTCATTTAGTTCAAATGTCATTCAGTTTTAATTATAACAACTAAGTCCCATCCTGAGAAAATCAAAAAAAAAAATTTCATACAATTAAATTAATGGCAGGAGCAAAATGTTATGGGCGATTGATTATCAAACTTTTGCTTGATATTAAATTGAAAGGTTCTTACCAGTGAAGATCCACAGTACATTGATATACACTACAAAAAGCAAGGGCCAATACTATGATTTATACTCAAATATAGGAGTTTGTCAATGATTTTTAATGAATGGCCACGTAATAGATAGAGAGAAAAGAAATACACTCAGTGGACTGGTAAGGTGTACAGAAAAATAGCAAATGGAATTCAACAGAAAAGTAGGAGGTAATGTATTTGGGGAGGGCATAAGTAATAAATGGTAAGTTACTGATAAGTGTGAAGATACTGGAAGATCTTGGAATGCATGTGGATACATTCCTGGAGGCAGCATTCCAGGAACAATGTGATCCTACTAGGAAGGCTAGAGGATATTTCAGGTTGTTTTGGGGACGAGAGAACTGTAGCTTTGAAGTAAGATTGGACAGGTTGGAGTTGTTTTCTCTTGCATTGATGTTTCAAAGCCATCAGGAAAAATACACATTCTTCAACTGCAAATAAACACATTTTCAAATCAGAGTTGTGTGTGTGGTGCTGGAAAAGCACAGCAGGTCAGGCACATTCCTGATGAAGGGCTTATACCCGAAACATTAATTCTCCTGCTCCTTGGATGCTGCCTGACCTGCTGTGCTTTTAACCGCGCCACGCTCTCGACTCTGATCTCCAGTTTCTGCAGTCCTCACTTTCTCCACATTTTCAATACAGACCAGTTCAATATCAGTTTCTATTGTGCGCCTCCTTACTGTGCGTATGCAGTTTCTTCTGATGCAGGAAATATGATTTGCAATTAATACACATGTTCATATCAATTGGCTCTATGCACGCACAAGCAGGCTGCATAACGGAGCAGATTTTCTCTTCTCTTACACACACACGTGGTGTCGAGTCTCGAGCACATGATAGATCAGAAGCCTAAGCATGCATGGCTCTGGAAGCCTGCACATACACAGTTGATAGGGCAGCTGGTATTAGCAGATACTGCCTTCATTTGACACTGGCGCTCTGGAGGAGACTGAAAGCATGGACGGGGCAGAGATGTTTGGGTAAAGTGGCATTGCTTCCTGAAAATGTTGCTGCTTGTTTCTCACCTTGCTGCACAGTGGTTGGGAAACTAGACCAGAGCAGAGAGCAGTTAAAAGTCAACTGTACATATATTTTTGAAAATATACGTTATTCATAAAATTTGTAAATAAAAACAATTCAACTTGAACATTACAGGATTTTCAAGAAAATTTAATATGTTCCAAGAAAAATATGCCTCACTCGATAACATTTTAACTATCTTAAGGTTTACAAAATATATTTCATGTCAGCTATACAACTTGGAGGCAAAATATTTCAAATTTGAATTAATAAGTGTAGCAGATATAATGTTCTCCACACAACACATGTAGAGGTGGCTAAATAAAATTTACAACATACATTCTTGGGAGAGTAACAGTCTGGGTGATCTACAGTTTCTGACCCCTAGGTATACTGTGGCCAAATGGTCCTAGGAGCGCAATTTTTCCCCATTGTACCCCTGCAATGGCTACCCCAAGTTTTAGCATGTCTTGCAACAAATAAACCTGGAACCGGAAATATGCTGGTCTGTAAACCTCAGTCATGGTCAACTCTTTTCACTGGAGGACCTGCAAGCTTTTGGCAGACTTAGAAGCATCTTGACAGAGGTTCCTTCAGACACAGTTGGAGTTTAAGAGTCAAACACACTGTGGATCTGAAATAACAGATAGGCCAGACCAGATTTCCTTCCTTAAAGTTGATGAGTTTTATGATAATTGAGAATAGTTTTATACTCACAATTACCCAGATTAAATTAAAGTCCTACGATGGTATTTGAACCGGATGCTTAGGATTACTCACATATTGATATTAGCATTGCGCCGCCTGTTTCCTGCTTTGTCTTTAGTGTGTAGTGATTTCATTGGTTTTTGTTCAACTTGAGTAAATAATACTCTTGGCTTAGTTTGTTTTCAGGAACAAATACAAAAGTAACGACATAGTGATGGAAAAGCACAGCAGGTCAGGTAGCATCTGAAGAGCAGGAGAATTGGTGTTTCGGGCATGTGCTCTTCATCAGGAATACAAAAGTAAACCGTATAGCTTGGTATGTTAAAATAGTTTAGACCAAGTTAACAGAAGTAGGTATAGCTTTGTTACCTCACAGGAGTTCTTTTGTTGTTTACGGCTGTAAGATTTAGCTGACAACGCCCTGGCATGAGTAACTATGACTCTTTGTGATGGGGCGTCCCCAAAGCATCTTGCAGGTATAGTTACTGCTGCAAGAGTTTTCACATCTTTTGCAGTAATTGATCAATCCTCCTCCTGGTTCTCACTGGTAACAATAGATTTATCTAGGATTGGCTTATTGATCACATAAAAAGTATGACATGGTTGCAGATCTACATGGATCATGATACTATACATTAGAGGTGCCACCTTGCCAAAAAATAAATCTACAGTACGGAAGATTTTACAGATCGCCCCAAGTCCAGGTGGGGGTATCCCAGACAAACAACTGCCCCGCTAGTTCACTGTTGGTGGTGACTGGTGTAAAATATAGCAGTCACACTATACCCGAGATAAAAAAAACACAACACTAGGGGATAGTCCAACAGTCTTATTTGGAAGGACAGGTAGAAGATCCTTTATTCCAACATCCAAAAATGGAAAAGCTCCGAAATCCGGTCTTTTTTGTGAAGCTTTTTCTCATTAACAAGGTTGTTTGGTGAGCAAACAGTTAACCCAAGTCAACATCCACTCAATGTGTGTCACTCAGATGCGATGTGGGGGGTGGGGGGCGTGTGGCCAAGCACCGACAGGCCTGGGGTCTCTCTGTAAATATCCCCAAATCGACACCCACTTGACGCGTATCACTCAGATCTGATGTGGGGGGGCGTGGCTAAGCACTGATGGCCTGTTCTTACTTAGAAGTCTGTTCTTCCAGTAAGATTCTTAAAAATTTCATCATTAAATTTACTCTGAAAACTGAAAAGTTCCTGTGCATTTTGGACAAAGGACAGTCTACCTGTACAAGTTTTCAGAGCACTGCTCCTTTGTCAGGTAGCTAGTGGGGCAGGATCACAGGACATAGAATTTATAGCATAAAATCAAAGTGTCAAACAACTGATGTGATGTATTGAACAAACTTGGAAGGGGGTTGCAGGTTTTGATTCATAAATATGTAAATCCCAGAACCTCTTTCAAGTCACATGCCTGAGATAACTTAAGGTTTATTAAAAAAGTGATCTCAGCTCAGACAATGCATTGAAAGGTGAGGTTAGAATCTGTCTGTATCCCAATCTTGAGTCAGACTAGTTCTATTTCCAAAGTAGGAATTTATAAAGTGTCACATCTATTATAAAAATCATTGACTGCCTAAAAATTGTGTGCTTTTTAAGAGCTATAGGGAGAGGCTAAATAGGTAGGAAGGCACGGTAGCTCAGTGGTCAGCTCCTCCGCCTCACAGCGCCAGGGATCTGGGTTCGATTCTAGCCCAGGCAACTGCCTGTGTGGTGTTTGCGCATTCTCCCAGTGTGTGCATGGGTTTGCTACAGGTGCTCCGGTTTCCATCCACGAGTGTTCAGGGATGTGTAGATTAGATGCATTAGTCTAGGGGAAATGCAGAGTAATAGGGGAATGGATCTGGGTGGGTTGCTCTTCAGCGGGTCGCTCTTCAGCGGGTCAGTGTAGACTTGTATGGGGATTCTAAGCCAGAGAATTATAGACTGGTGAGCCTGCTATCAGTGGTGGGCAAGTTTAGATTACTTACTTACAGTGGGGAAACAGCCCTTTGGCCCAACGAAGTGCAACCCATCCAGACCCATTCTCCTAACCTGCACATTTTTGGACTGTGAGAGGGAACTGGAGCACCTGGAGGAAACCCACACAGGCATGGGGAGAATGTGTAAACTCCACACAGTCAGTCGCCTGAGGTGGGAATTGAACCCGGGTCTCTGGCGCTGTGAGGCAGCAGTGCTAGTCACCGTGCTGCCCAGAGGAAATTCGGAGGGACAGGATTGACATATATTTGGAAAGGCAAGTACTGTTCGGGAGAGTCAACATGGCTTTATATATGGGAAATCACGTCTTACTAACTTGTTTGAGGTTTTTCAATAAGTGACAAAGATGACCGAAGATGGTAGAGCAGTGGATGCTGTCTATGTAGGCCTCAGTCAGGCATTTGGCGAGGTAGACAGGTTAGCAAAGTTAGATTACATAGAACACTGGGAGAACTTGACACTTGGATATCGAACTGGCTCGAAGGTAAGAGAGAGGATGGTAGTGGAGGGCTGCTTTTCAGACTGGAGGCCTGTGACCAGCAGTGCACAGCAAGGTTTGGTGCTGGGTCCACTGCTTTTTGTCATTTATATAAATGATTTTCATATGAACATAGAAGGTGTGGTTAGTAAGTTTGCAGATGACACCAAAATTGGTCATGCAGTCGACAGCAAAGGAGGTTACCTCAGAGTACAGCAGGACCTTGGTCAGATGGGCTGAGGAGTGTTAGATGGAGTTTAATTTAGACAAATGTGAGGTGCTGCACTTTGGAAAGGCAAATCAGGGCAGGACTTTTACACTTAATAGTATAGGCCTGAGGAGTGTTGCCAAACAAGTAGACCTTGGAGTGCAGATTCATAGCTCCTTGAAAGTGAAGTACAGATAGACAGGGTCGTGAAGGCAGCGTTGCGTATGCTTGTCTTTATTGGTCAGTGCATTGAATATAGGAATCGGGAGGTCATGTTGTGGCTGTACAAGACATTGGTTAGCCCACTTTTGGAACGCTGCGTTCAATTCTGGTCTCCTTAGTGTAGGAAGGATGTTGCAAAATCTGAAAGGGTTCAGAAAAGATTTAGAAGGGTTTTGCCAGGGTTGGGGGGTGAAGGTTAAGCGATAGGGAAAGGCTGAATAGGCTAGGACTATGTACCCTGGAGTGGAGACTGAGGGGCGACCTTATAGAAGTTTATAAAATTATGAGGGGCATGGATAGGGTGAATAACCAAGCTCTTTTCCATAAGACGGGGCGTCCAAACCTAGATGGCATAGGTTTAAGGTGAGAGGGAAAAGATTTAAAAGGGACTCAAGGGGAACCTTTTCATTATACACAGCGTATCTGGAGTGAGCTGCCAAAGGTAGTGAAGGCTGTACAATTACAACATTTAAAAAGGCCTCAGGATGGGTATATGAAAGGAAAGGTTTAAAGGGATATAGGCCAAATGGGACTTGACTTATTTAGGATATCTGGTCGGTACAGACGACTTGTAGCAAAAGGGTCTGTTGCTATGCTGTACAGCTCTATGATACCGTCAGCTCTAAGTGTGGGAAATGTATTTGTTTTGAACAAAGTATATTTCTGCAAAAAGTACAGCATCAGGATTAAATGGGCTATACCAGATATGGAAACAGGAAAGGCTGGAGGAACTCAGAAGATCTCCCGGTATCAATGAAAAGGGAAAGATATTAAGGTGAAGCACGAGAGGATTTCTTCAGAATTAACAGAGTCCAAACTGACTCTTCAGGTTTTGAAGTAGTATTAACACTGGACTTAAAACGTGAACTTTGTTCTCTCTCCAACAATGTTTCCAGTTTTTTTCCTGCTTTATTTCAGATTTCCAGCAACCACTTTATTCCGCTTTTATATACGAAGCAACCTGCTGCGGCAGTTGTCTCAACAATTACAAGCAGCAATAAAGTCTTATGCCACCTGTTGGATTAAATTAGAACTGCAGGTCATTGCTAACTACACATTTAAAGTATTTCCCAGGAGCTGAAAAATTACACCATGTTCTTCTTGACATGCAACACATTATCAATGAGTGTGAGCACCTCACCAAGACCTTCCCCACACCTCCACTACTTGCCTTTAAACAACCGCCAAACCTCAAACAGATCGTTGTTCGTAACAAGCTGCCCGGATCTCAGGACAACTCCATACAACCCTGTCACGGTAGGGCTGCAAGACGTGTCAGAGTGTGGACATAGATACCACCATTATGCATGGGGACACCTCCCACCTTGTACATGGCAGGTACTCATGTGACTCAGCCAACTTGGCTATCTTATATGTTGCAGGCAAGGATGCCCGGAGGCATGGTACATTGGGGAAACTGAGCAAAGTCTACAACAACAGATGAATGGGCACCGCACAACAAATCAACAGACAGGAGGGCTCCCTCCCAGTTGGGGAACTCTTCAGTGGTCCAGGACATTCAGCCTCGGACCTTCGGGTGACCATCCTCCAAGGTAGACTTCGGGACTGGCAGCAGAGAAAAGTGGCCGAGCAGAGGCTGAGAACTAAATTTGGTACCCATAGGGAGGGCCTCAACCGGGACCTTAGGTTCATGTCACATTACAGGAGACCACCATTGCACCACACACACACACACACACAGACACACACACTCCCACACATGCACCCCCCTCACAGACTTAAGACACTCTGCACTCACTAAACACACACATACACTCACAATCCCCAACCCAGACAGACACACACACACAAAGACCCACATGCACACACATACTTTGTGGGGTGAATTTGTACTTGCAGGGTTACTTTGTACTTTGCTCAAAAACTGCATGCATTCATGTCGAACTCCGTTATCTCACTTTTTAGATTAGAATCAATCTAAACATCATGGCATAGACAGAGAACACAGGGGGCCAACACCTTCAACATATTGTCTAGCTATCACCATTGTTAACAGCTAACCCGTGAATGCAACTTATTTTAAAAAAAGATTTGTGATTTACACATGAAAAAAGTGAAACTATCACTATATTCTAACAGATGAAAGGCTTAACAATCAATTTTTCAATGTATAATTTCAGTTACATCACACTAAATTTTTGCTATAAATTCTGTTAGGATTGAGCCTCCACTACCACCTAGATGAAGGAGTGTCGCTCCGAAAGCTAGTGTGCTTCCAATTAAACCTGTTGGACTATAACCTGGTGTTGTGTTACATCACACTAAATTTTTGCTATAAATTCTTAGGATTGAGCCTCCACTACCACCTAATGAAGGAGTGTCGCTCTGAAAGCTAGTGTGCTTTCAATTAAACCTGTTGGACTATAACCTGGTGTTGTATGATTTTTAACTTTGTACACATTTAAACAATTTTACAGATGGCAATATGACATTGCTACCAAATTCCTTAAATGTTAATAATGGAATTTTAAGTTCTTTCCCATATATTTGTTCGATCATTAGAGGGACTCATTATGCAGGCTATTTGCATAAAAATGATGGAGACACAATATCTCCACAATGAGGCAGAAATCACCATGTGGATTTCTGTGAAGAATTACGCTTCGGTGGTTGCTTAAAGAATGTACAATAGGATCACACCAATTTAGGAACATTTGGAGAACAGAAAAGGTCCTTTATTGATTTTGCAGCCTATTTAGCCATTCAAACCAAGCCCAGTACCTCTTATAAAATGGGAAATCTCAAAATTCCTGCTGCATGTAGTAGACATACATGGAACATCAAGTCAGTTTCTAGAGTAATTTGAGTTAAGGCAGGCTGATTGTGCTTTAACATATTGAAACATTTATCATACTTCACACAACAGTTACCTGGTACACATCTGAATTTAGTGTTTAAGATCCTCTATCAGTTGAAAAATTTATTTGTTGCTAATGCAGGGAAAATGGACTATCTTGCTTCAATGGATGGAAGAATAGTTAGGGATCTTAATTTGGGAATGAGCCAATATCACATAACATTTACTCCTGCCCATCAACAGTTCAGCTGATGCAATACAATCCTCTGCTCTATCTCAAAACTGTCATCCTTTAGGAATGTTCTGACTCAGTCAAGTTGGAATTGAACCAGCAACCTAAGGATGATAGTTTTGTGATGTAATATAGTCCTCTGCTCCATCAACTTAACTATTGACAGGCAAGAGTAAATGTTATGTGATTGTCTCATTCCCAAATTCATATCCCTAATTATTCTTCCATCCATTGAAGCAAGGTAAGCCATTAATCAATTTCCCTTCATTAGCAACAAATATATTTTTCAACTGATAGAAGATCTTAACACTGAATTCAGATGAAGGGCTTATTGCCAAAATGTTGATTCTCTTGCTCCTTGGATGCTGCCTGACTTGCTGTGCTTTTCCAGTGCCACACTTTTCATCTCTGATCTCCAGCATCTGCAGTATTATTTTCTCCGGAATCGGAACATTTATTGCCATAGACATGATGAGCTAAATGGTTTTTTTCTCTGCTGTAGGACTGTTTAAATGACTAATTTGGGCCATTTCTACACTATCTTGTAATTGAAAATGGAGTGTGTCTGCAGGGACAAACTTCTAAATGCATACACCTATGGATCAATGGGTAAACATACTTGTTACTGCTCGCATCCTGAAGATTACCTATGTGAGTATCAAGTTGTGTGGAGACCCTTGATATGCAAACACTGTTTCATAACATAATGAGGTTCTGTCTGCCCTAATGTCAAGGAAGGACCTGGTTGCATGAAATGATCTGTTCAGTTGGGCTGCAGTACAGCATGGGCCTCTTTTGAAAACGTGTGCAGAAGTACATATTTGATCACAAATAAATGTTTTTGTGCAGTGTCCTCGAGACCCTACGGGAAAAGGAATATGGACGGACATATTGAATGGCTGCCTCAGCATGCTGCCTTTGAAGCAACTGTAGTGGGGAGACCATCACCCACCTCCCTGGGTGAAGAAGAATGTGAGGACACAGATTTAAAGTCAAGTAATTTGCAAAAGCAGCAAGGGTGATGTCACAAAAAGATTTTTCATGCAGCGAGTAGTTACGGCATGGAAAATAAAATGCCTGGAAGTTTGGTAAAGACAGGTTCAGTTGAGGCAGTCAAGAGGGCATTGGATGATTATTTGAATAACACATCATGTGCATAGAAAAATCATTAGATTGGCACTAGGTAATGACGCTCATTTAAACAGCTGCTGCAAACATAAAGAACCAAATGGCCTCCTTCCGCAACTCAAGACATCTGAAATGGCCCTTTGCAAAACATGCCCAAAAGGAGATGCAGTGGCTTTTGTTGCAGTTGATCCCAAGCAACTCCATAACATAGGATGTGTCCTTTATGCGCTGTTGCCAACATAGTGGAAAATGCCCTCTGATCTGGAATGGAATCAAAAGGTGACTAGGACAAAAGCATGAAAGTTGAGTGGAGGATTATTAGATCAGCCATGATCTCATTGAATACTGCAGCAGACTCAAATGGGTTGAATGGCCTGCTTCTGCTCCTATATCTTTTGGTCTTATAGCTGAGTGTTGCAGGTTGGTGCATTCCAAGGTCCAGGACAGTGTGCATGTGCGTTGGGGGGGAGGGGGGAGAAGAGGGAGGTGGTTTAAGCTGCGTCAATGGCTTTATGAGGAAAGGCTACGTCATACCCAGGAACTGGAAATCATGTGGAACCCTTGAAGCTGTAAGCACTAGAGTCCAAATATCCATTTGCGGAATAATCTGCCAAGGCAAGTGCAATGAATGAAATGTACTTTATTAGGAAAAAAATGGGTTTATATTTTTGTAGTGCCAAATTTGAACTATTATACCTTAAAAATTATGGATACAAGATATTTTTGTAAAATCTTCTGGTATTTTAAATTGTGATTCAAGTACTTAATCAATCACATTGCTGTAGGTCTGCAGTCACATGTCGGCCTGTAGACACATGTCGGCCAGACCATTCGTCCTCTAAAGTGAACCAGATTTAATTCATTAAGTAGCCTAACATTGCATTGACTATGATGAAACAAGGTAAACAGATCAGTACAGCCTCACATGCAATAAAAAGCAATGATGTAATTGTATTTTGAAGAAAATTAACTAAGAGTGATCAGCAGTATAAATAAATACCTTCCAATGCATGATTAAACATAATTTTCCTTGATGCCGTTTCTATAGTTCTCCTGCTATTCTGACTGCCTACATTAACATTGGAAGTTTGAGGGCTGTGGATCAGAATTGTCATTTTTCAGTCCCACGAGTTCTGCACTTACTTCCCACAAATGCTTGGCTGTCTCATCATCCAGAGCCTGCGGAGCAGGGTCTTTTTCTTCATTAACATCAAAGTATTTTCCAGATACCCCTTCCAGCTCCTCTGCTACAGCCAGATATATGGAGGGTTGTGCTCCTAAAAGTGGGGATTTTACTAGAAGTGAGAAAAATGGTCCTGAAAAAGAACAAATGCAATTTTGAAATAAACAAATACAAATAATCAATGTCTTCATGACACCCAGTGTATCAGGAAACACTATTTAGGTACTCACAAATACTTCCAAGTGAGGTTTTGACGGAAGATTTAAAAAATTCCTGAACATCGAAAAAACGTTGAAAGATAAAATGAAACAGATTACAAATGGTAATCTACTGAATGAGGATCCCTCACTTTCCTCAGTGAGGAGTGGCAACAAAATCAAATTGAGGTGGTTGTTAAAAGCCACAAGAGATCCTTGCCTTTATTAAGAAAAGCTTAGGACTAATAAGCAATTGAAATTACACTAAACAGTCAGTTCTTCTGTAATGTGATAATTGGATTCTTGTGCAACCCTGCGTGAGCAGAAAAATTGCACTTTAGAAACAGCGTTTAAAGTGTTGGTGCTGTAATTGAGATACAGCCAACACCTATTTTAAAAGTTCACACTATAGGAAGTGTTCCCAATTCGTCAATCACATTACAGCAACACATTATAACAGATTGACCTGTATTTTTATGAAACACTGGTTAAAATCACTTGTTACTGACATATGCCTTTAGTTTTGTTTTAATTTAAATAGTGTTGTGTCTTAAGAAATTAACGCTTTACTTGTGCGTTGTGCTTTGATATGAAACAGCTGTGTTGGTTATTTAGGATATTGATGAATTCTTCTAATTCTGATGCTGTTAAGAGTTAAAATATCCTATTATATCAACACAAATAAAGAAAGGTATTTTTACTATGTGATGGCATCTCCTAACGAAGAATTGAGAGAGACTGTAAAAATAGCCCAAAAGAAATTGAGCCCTGGTATGGTGTCAATGCAAACAGCTAGCTGAGTTCCAATGTCATCACAATTTTTCTTGGAATCAATGTTGTAATTAGAATGTTTATAAGATGATAGAAGTCGGAGTGTGGGAAGCCAGAGACCTTGACAGGGCAGTATTTTAAGTTATTCAAGTAATAGAAATTTAAAGATTGGATTATATTGATCTTTTGAGTGAGAAAAGACTTAAGAGGAGATGCCTTGAATATTAAAACTGACAGTATTTTATTGGTCACTGACTGGTGTAACTGTACCTTGGGGTATACAGTCATTGCAGGGGGATAATAATCCTACTGAAAGTTTAACTGTCACAACTGAGGACTTGAATAAAGTACTAAAGGGTTAACTGAATCTGATAACCCAAGTTCCAAAATGACTTTTAGCATTTGCCAAGCAGGAAAAGATGATGGTAGATGCAGTTAATTGGTTTGTTAGTACATGAAGGTCATTTGGGAGAATGTCTCATTGTCAGAAGTGTCAAACACACACCAAAACACAACTGGTGTTGGAAGGGCCATCCCACCTGATCCTTCTTACATTCAGGTATCTCAACCACTTGGCTTGTTGCCCTCATGGTAACTGTGGCAGGGAAGAGATCATTGTTTATTTCCACGTGGAGAATACTTTTGCAAAAGAGGTCTGGAGAAAGATGCTGTAGTTATTAAAGCAAGTTTAATTTGGAGCGGCTCCATGGTATAGGACTGAATAGTGTATGGTGTGCTTCCACGGGAGCAACCAAGGTAAATAACAAAAGTGGCTGGAAGACTGTCAACTTGGTGAAGGATGCTCTTTCCCAGAAAGACTCTTGTCATTTAGAAAAGTGAAATGAAAGCAGTTTCATCTCTTACCCAATGTTGTCCTGGAAAATTTTGATTTATGCATCCCTGTGTGTCTGCCTAGTTCAGTGTTCACCACTCCTGGGTGCACAGCATTGACTGTAACTTTACTTCCTTTATTCAGAAAATAAAAATAAATTCTTGTTACTTTTTCTGTGAAATTACATTTGAAGCATCAAAAACGCATCTACACTCCTCCTGATGGTTCAGCAAGCTAATGCAGCAAGTAGCTGTGACATTCAAACTGGATATTGTTCAATGGTTCTCACTGTCAAGGTTCATAATGAATAATGCTCAAGACTCGCTTGGAGATCAGTCAATATACACGGGTTGTGAAAAGATAATAAAATAGAGTCTGGGAATTGCATTTTGGGATCTTTCTGGTTAGATAATTTTGAGTCAGCTCACCTTACTAATTGAGTCATTAGGGAAGTTCACATTGCATGCTTTTCACGTTTTGTTTTAGTTGTGAAAGGAAACCTTCCTCAACAGTGAGAAAACACACTGTAGCTGAAACGCACTGACTCCCCCCAAAAAACTGAGTATTTTGGAAATTCCTTATGATACTAATCCTATAGCTTGTTATAGGCTCACCCTTTTTCTGCTGTGTGTTGATGTATCTTTACTGGTTTATTTCTCTATAAGGGAATGAAAGTAATCAGAAACAAAATTTGCTAAGGTATTGCTATAGCCGCTAATTTAGTGTAATGTTAACTTATCTAAAGTCAGACAAAAATGTTTTATACAGGTCCATAAATAACATTTCGTAGAAATGGTAACCAACTTGGAGCATGTATATATGTGTGAACTGCTGGATTTAAGAATGCAGTTCAACTTCATTTGATAATAGTGACTGTGTTATGACCTCAGCTGAAGTTATTACTTGACAAGACAGCTCCCAAACAGAAACCTTGCTTGATTCATCATATTTTGGATTTGTTTTGATTCTAACAATTCAATCTCTCGCTGAAATATAAGCATGCTATGCTGCATACTTTGCAGTAACAATAAAACAGAAGTTTAACAACAAAAGACAGTAAAATAAACTAAACCATTTAGTGATTCAAACATGTTTAAACACAAAAATATAATTCCACTAAACCCAAAACCATCTCCATAAATTGAAAAATCAAAATCAAAACTGGCTTTGTATTATACCTAAACACCCTTAGGTACAGTACCCAAACTAGCATGCAGAGTTCCTTTATCAAACACTTGAGAAGATTTAAATTACTATAACGTCAACTTTTAGATGAGAATTGAAGGTAGCTCCAGGAATTAGCTTTCACACACCTGACTTTTACAACATGGAGACAGATCGAACCAAACCAGTCCTTTCTACCTCTGCATTCACGACACTAAAATTAAACTGAACACACTCAAATATTCACTGCAAGCATTTGTAACCAGACCTTTAAATAATCAATACCAGCACTTGTGAATAATTGCAGACACCAGTTTTTCATCTTAACTATTAAATACACAATAATTTCAGCAGAGAAATTAAACACCAGATTAACAGATTAATGCCTGTGCTTTAAATATGAAACATTTGTTCTTAGCCCTACTTACATAAAAGACAAACACATGCAGTTAAGGGATGATTGAAAGAAAACAACATTGACTTAAATGGCTTTCATAATGAGCTGTTTCACAGGCATAAGTAGACTCCTTGGTCATTTATCAGAAATGTTGCTTTGGTCATCTTCTCAGTTCAGAGTTGAAAAGTTTGGTGCTGGAAAAGTACAGCCAGTCAGGCAATATCCAAGAAGCAGTAGAGTTGACGTTTTGAGCATTAGGTCTTCATCGGGAATGGGAGGGGGTTGGGGAGAAGGTAGCTTGGAATGCGATAGTAAGATGAAGGCAGGGGTGAAGGTGACATGTCAGAGAGGAGTGGAATGGCCAGTTCAAGAGGGCTGTGCTGAGTTAGAGGGTAGAATCTGGGATAAGGTGGGGGGGCAGGGGAAATGAGGAAACTGGTGAAATCCACATCGATCCAGTGTGGTTGCAGGGTCCCAAGGCAGAAGAAGAGGCATTGTTCCTTCAGGCGTGAGATGGCTAGAGTTTGGCGGTGGAGGTGGTCAAGGACTTGCATGTCCTTGGCGGAGTGGAAAGAGATTTGAAGTGTTCGGCCACAGGGTGGTGGGGTTGATTGGTGCACGTCCCCCTGAGATGTTCTCTGAAACATTCCACAAGTTGGCGTCCTGTCTCCCAAATGAAGAGGAGACCATATTGAGAGCGAGAGACATGGGAGATGACGTGTTTGGACGTATAGATTTGTCACCTCAACCACTTCTGCCCTCACCGATACCACTCACCAGAACACTGCCCAAGACATCACGAGTGTCATCTGTTAAGTCACTTCCGCCCCTGTGGATGCCAGCAAAGGCACCGCTTCTGCATACCCCCACCCCCAAGGTGAACGTCACTTCCATTGGTGATATCAGCCACGATCCCATAACCACCCACTCCAGAGAGTCTCTGCCCTCACTCCCAACTCCAGCCCCATATCAGGTCCTAACTCCCAGCCCTGCCATGGTTTTACCCTCCGCCCCCATGACCTCGCCCTCACTGAAGATGAGCAATGAGTCCTCAGTAAAGGCCTCACCTGTGTCCCCTTACGCACCTGATCAATGAATGCAACACAAGTGACAACCTCGAACTTTACTTCTGTCGCTTCTGCACTTGCTTTTTGCCAATCAGGACACCAGTCCACCTTCCAAGGACCCCTTCTCCCACCTCCAACACACCCCATCCATGTGGGCACCCTGTACCTGTCTATTACCCATCCTCAATCTTTTCACCTCCAAAGGTCGCCACAATGTTGACTGCCTCAATCTGTTCACCTCTCACCCACCCCAATCTCACTCTCGCAACGCACAGCCCTCCAATCCAACCCCAACCTCACCATCAAACCAGCAGACTGGGGGTGGGGTGGGGCGCAGGGGTAGGTTGGCGCACCGACAACCTCTACACTGCTGAAACCAAGTACCAACTTGCAGACAACTCCTCCTACTGCCCCCTCATTCACGACCTCACCTCCCATCACCAAACCATCTCCCAGATGTCCCACCACCAGCCTCCAACCTCAGTGTCCACGAACCCCGCACCACCTGGTTCCACCTTTTACACAAAATTCACAAACATGACTACCCTGGTCAACCCATTGTCTCAGCCTACGCCTGCCTCACCGAACTTATCTCCTCATATCCTGACACTGTCTTGTCCCCCTTGGTCCAGGAATACTCCACATACATTTGGGACATCACCCACGCCCATCACCTCCTCCGTGACTTTAATTTCCCCGGCCCCCAACCCCTCATCTTCACCATGGATATCCAATCCCTGTACACATCCATCCGCCACGACTAAGGCCTTCAAGCCCTCAGTTTCTTCCTCTGCCGCCGACCCAATCAGTATCCTTCCCTTGACACACACATTTGATTGACTGAACTGGTCCTCACCCTTAATTTCTCCTTCGAATCCTCCCACTTCCTTCAGACCAAAGGGATGGCCCTGAGCCTCTCTCTTCGTTGGGTACATGAAACAGTCCATCCCCCACAGTTACACTGGCACCATTCCCCACCTTTTCCTCTGCTACATCGATGACTGCATCGGCGCCACCTTGTGCTCCCACTAGGAGGTTTAACAGTTCATCAACTTCACAAACACTTTCCACCCTGACCTGAAGCTCACCCAGACCATCTTGGATACCTCCCTCCACTCCCTGGGGCTCTCTGTCTTCATTTCCAGCGACCGACTTAACACTGACATATATTTCAAATTACCAACCTGCTAATACCCTCTTGCAGATTCCTTATGTCTGCATCACCATATCGCCTGCCACCTATTTTTGTCTTCAAACCCACTGACTCACAGCTACCTGGACGACACCTCCTGCCACCCTGCTTCCTGCTAAAACTCTAGCCCTTACTCCCAACTTCTCTGCTGCACCTATTCCCAGAACCAATTACACCACAGAACATTGGAAATGGCCTCCTTCTTCAGGGGCTGCAATTTCCCCTCCCACATGGTCAACAATGCCCTCCAATACATCGCCTCCACTTTCTGCACCTCTGCCCTTGAACCCCACCCCTCCAATCGCAACCAGGACAGAACTCCTTGGTCCTCATCTTCCACCCCACCAACCTCTGGATACAACGCATCATCTTCTGCCATTTCCACCACTGACAAACAGACCCCACCAGGGAAATATTTCCCTCCCCACTCCTGTCTGTGTTTTATAGAGACCACTCCCTCCTTGACAAGTCCATGCCCCTTACCAACCTACCCTCCCTTCCTGACACCTTCCCTTGCCACTGCAAGTGTAAAACCTTTGCCTACACCTTCCCCCTTACCTCTGTCCAAAGCCCCAAGGAAACCTTTCTCATCTGACAGATTCACCTGTACTTCCAAACACATCATCTACTGTGTTCGTTGCTCTCGAAGTTGTCTCCTCGACGTTGGTGAGGCAGGACACCAACTTGTGGAATGTTTGAGAAAACATCTCTGGGACACGCGTCAGATCAACCCTGCTGCCCTGTGGCCGAACACTTCAACTCCCCTTCCCACTCTGCCAAAGACATGCAAGTCCTTGGCCTCCTCCACCGCCAAATTCTAGCCATCTGACACCTGGAGGAAGAATGCCTCATCTTCTGCCTTAGGATCCTGCAACCATACTGGATCAATGTTGATTTCACCAGTTTCCTCATTTCCCCAGCCTCCATATTATCCCAAATCCAACCCTCTAAATCAGCACCGCCCTTTTGAACTGTCCATCTCCCTTCCCACCGACCCACTCCACCTTCCTCTCCAACCTATCACCATCACCCCCACCTTCACCTACCTATCACATTCCCAGCTACCTTACCCCCACCGGCCCTACCCCCCTCTCATTTATCTCTCAGCTCCTTTGGGCCACCCTCATTCCTAATAAGAGCTGATTCTCGAAACATCGACTCTCCTACTCCTCGGATGCTATGCTTCTCCTGCGCCATGCCTTTTGACACTGATCTCCAGCATCTGCAGTCCTCACTTTCTCCGACCTTCTCGGTTCATCCAGGCAAAGGCAGCAATACTTCTAACACCTCATAGAAAACAGTTTAAAAAAAAAATTAATTCTTGTTCGACAGAGACAGAATGATATACTATTCAGCGGCCTCAATTGCCAACTGCTTGAACGTAATTCCAGCATATCTGGAAGAGACCCTAATTCCCAGGTATTAACCTTGTTCAGGTAAACCTTGCTAACAAGTCATCTCTTTTGTTGTCCGAATGCAGACAGCATTTGTAAAGTGTGTTAAATTTAATTTTTAAAGTATTGTTACTGTTTCTAATTTTGGCAGCACTTGTTTATATTTTTTACCCCTTCCTGTCACAATTTAATTTGCCTCATTACCCTGCATCTCTGCTCTCTCTCTTACTTTGGATTTTTAAATTTAAAAACACTTCCCTTCAACTGAACCCCTCCCCTCACTAAATTAGTTTAAAATCCTATCTACAGGATAGCTTCTTCCCCACTGTTAGAGTTATGAATAGGCCTCTCATTAGAGCTGCTGATCTTTTCTGTACCTGTAATGTTAAAGTCTATACTCTGTTTTATTACCCCGGTGTACTTTTGTAAGGTATGATTTGTCTGGTTAGCACAAAAAACACTATTTTTCACCATCTCAGTACATGTGACAATAATAAATCAAAATCAACCCTAGTTATATGTTTTGCCAGGACATTGCAGCCCATCCCAACAGAACAGCTTTCTCTTCCTCTACTGCTGGTACCAGTACTCCATGAATCGGAACCAACATTGCCCACATCAATCTTTGAGTCAAACATTTAACTCTAACTTTATTTACGCAGTACCAATTTGCATGCAACTCAGGTAGCAACTTTTGGTATTACCCTTCAGGGCTCTGCTTTTTAAGCCTGAGCTGCTCATAACCACTCAGCAGGATCTTTTAGTCCTACCTACTTATTGGTAACTAACATGGACCACAGCAACTGGATCCTTCCCCTCCCATCAAGTTCTCTCCAGCCAGAAAAGATGTTCTGAACCATGGCATCAGTTAGGCAACATAGCCTTCAGAATTCTCTGTTCTGAATACAGAGTTCAGCATCTGTTCCCCTAATAATACTATTGTCTTTTTCTATTAAGTTTCTCTCCCCCCCGCCACCACACCTCAATTTAATGGTGCTCTGTACCATGGTGCTGTGGCCAATACATCAAATCTTCCTGCAGTCGGTACTCTCGTCCTCATTGAACAAGGGCATTGGCTAAGGCCCCTCCAAAGCTGAATTCCGATCTCCATACCTGCCTCATTTGCAGTCATATCTTCTCGCCCCTGACCACAGATCAAATTCAATATAGTTAATCTAAGGGGGGTGTGACTTCCTCCTGAAACTTTATCCAGGTACATCGTTCCCTATCTGATGTGTACAAGAGCCTGCAGTTCAGTCTTAAGCTCATCAACTCTAAGCCAAAAGTTCCTTAAGCAGCCAAAACTTGCTGTAGATCTCACGGAAGAACCCACTCACAACAGGTCACGCAAGGTCTTGGTGCTTGTTGGGCAGTTCTGGGGATGAAGTGTTCTGCCAAATGACTGATATTCTGCTCAGGAAACAAACAACCTGACAGAATCCGCCCCCTCTTTTTCCTGTCGGGTCTTGAGGACACTACGTGCTGACCACTTTCCGACGGCCTTGTGTTCAAAGGTGTTTTCATTTCAGATTTCTCCATGAAGGACAGATGATACAGAACAGTCCAACTATTTTAAGTGTCCATGACATCGAAGCCAGTCCCATCCTTTGCAACTCCAGGCACAGGTAAAATGTCAGTACACAATGACATTTGGTGTTTACAAGGTGAGGGTCTAATGCACAGCTTGATGCAGCCGCACAAAAGTGGTCATCGGGATGAGGGAGGCACTGAGTCCATCCTTCCCACCCAAGAGAGAGCACCTCAGACCTGATGACCAGATGTTTACCTGCAACAGATAGGGAGCAGTGCTCCCAAAAGCCCTGTTTCTGCCTCACCTTGGCAATGCGCTCCTAGCAAGTTTTTGCACAGGCCTCGGCCCCTGCAAACTATATTCCCAGCATCTTAAGGTAATCTGTCTTGTTAGAGACGGGGAAGGACTACGTGAGGCTCATTCTCAATAAATTACTCCCAAAGAAAAACCTCTTGCTTCTGCTCAAGCAGAAATTGTTTCAGCAAATAAAAAGGAGATAGTGAGAATAAAAAGGACCCCAAAAACCAAAAATGTAACCCACTAAAATTAAAAAGGCACTGCAAAAAAATTTAAGAGACTGCATTAACAACTATTTTTGATCCATTTACACTTGTGTCCCACCAATTGCTGTATATGCCCTTGCCTTGTTTGACAACTCTGGAACATTTCCCGAGATTGACTTTCACTTGCCACATTTCTGTCCACTTGACTAGTCCATTGACGTTTTATTGTAATCTACCACTTTCTTCCACTCTATCAACCATACAACCACTTTTAATAGATCTACAAACTTGTTAATCATTCCTACATTTAAGTTTAAAATGATTTATGTATGCCACTAAAAGCAACAGACCTCGTATCGAGCCCTGCAGAAATCCCACTGGCAACAGCCATCCAGTCAAAAACACCACTTGGGTATAATCGTTTGGTTCCCATCATTAAACCAATTTTGGACCAAACTTTGCACTTTTCCTTGGATAACATGGGCTTACTTTTCTGACCAGCATGCCAAGTGGACCTTGTCAAAAGTTTTGCTAAACTCTGTTGGAGATAAACTCTATTCATCATCAAAAAAAAGCCAGTCAGATATAAACTTCCCTTAATAAATCCATGATGATATCCTTAATTAAACTTTGCCTTTCTAAACAATGATTCATACTGTAACTCAATATTTTTGTAATAATTTGCCTATGACAAAGATCAGGCTGACTGGCCCTTAATGACCTGATCAACCCATTTTTCAATGTTTTCACCAATTATACCACATGCCATTGGTATCATCTTCGCAACCAGAAAATATTTTTAAATGATGGTCAGAGCTTCCATTAATTCTATCCTTTCTTCCCTTAGCTTCTGGAATAAATTTTATTCAGATGATTTACCTACCTTCAAACTAAACACCTCGACATTTCTTCTCATTTTATACCAAATCTTTCACACTTAATTACACCATCAACATCAAGCCCTTCTTTTGTGAAGAAAGACACAAAGTACTCAAAGAACAATTCCCACGGACTTCTTCCCCCATATATCAGTCACTCTTTTCAGAGCTGTTGTAGCACAATGGGAGATGCACTAAGCTAGGAGGCCCAAGTTTCAAGTCCCATCAGGTGTTGAATAATAATACCTCTGAACAAATTGATTAGCAAGCATTTGCAAGTTACCTATTTGATCTTTAATCTTTTCGGACTTTATTTGTCCTTGAATGCTTTATTTAGCTTTTGAGCATCTTTGGGTCTTTCTTGATTTTACTTACCAATGTTCGAAACTTTCCCTGACTGGAAACTCACTCCCCTGGGATTGTTTTTTAACTGTTGAGTGTAATATTTACCTCCGACAACAGAATATCATCCTGGAGTCATATCTACAGCTGTAAAAAGCATGTCTGTTCCTTGAACTAATGAATCCCTTTCATTGTTGCTTTTCTGACTTGCCTCCTTTCTCTGTGCTCAAATAGAGCCACTGATGGCATTGTAGACTAGGTTCTGACTGTAGTCACCAAAGGAACCAATGTCAAAGCAGTGTTCAAAGCTGCATACTGATTACAGAGCAAGATGCTCTTGGGGAATTCTTGTACTCTATGCCTGGCCCTCCTCATATCTATGCCCTCTGTCTGCAAACTCTTAAGCTGAAACATGCTATCCAAACAACTTCTGTAGCTTAGAAAATGCACAACAGTGACACAAGCTACTGTTCATGTTCCAAAACCTGATGACACCACTTTTCGCACATGCAGTTGTACTGGGCATAAGAAATGTATGAGGAGAAAGTGAGGTCTGCAGATGCTGGAGATCAGAGCTGGAAATGAGTTGCTGGAAAAGCGCAGCAGGTCAGGCAGCATCCAGGGAACAGGAGAATCGACGTTTCGGGCATAAGCCCTTCTTCAGGAAGAAATGTATACCTTGTAATCCAGACTAAAATTTACTTACTTTAGTTCTTACTCTCTGAAAACCATTTTTCTTAATTAAAATCTGTGCCCATTTTCCCTCAGCTCAAATAGACTCTTCCATGCAAAAATATAGGGCTGATAAACACAGAATCAAGCCGTCAGCTCAACTAATTATATACCCCTAATCACAACAAAAAGACAGTTGATTAAAATATTTTTCATGATTCTGTTGGCACCCAATCCTAGTATGCCAGATAAGGACAACCCAGCTCCTCTCTTATCACTCTTACTGGAAGTCTGCACTTCACTTCCATTTTCCCCACTCTGCTATAGTTGCTCATCTACACATACCACTGACATCAGAAACATTTGACCAGGGAAAGGTAAATACTAATTGTTAAATATGAGGATAACAGTAGTTCATGGAGTAAATTGGGGACCAATTGCACTGCTGAATGCAGATTACAAAACCCTGTTTAACAATACTGGGCCAGGTCTGCTCGAGGATCAGTGATTCACCCTGACCAAACCTGTGCTGTACCGGGTAGGATGATCTGAGAGCCTTGCACTCCTCAGGAATATGATCGCTATGTGTAGGATAGAAGGGTGGATGCCTGCCTCATCAGCCTGGGTGAGAAGAAGGCCTTTGACAAGGTATCGTACATTTACATGTAGGGTGCATTCTCCATAATGGGCTTTTGAGGGGAGGGGGGGGGGGGGGGAGATGGAGGGTGGAGGAGGAAATCAGATCTTCTGCATGCAAACACCAGATGTCATGACATACTGTGGTTTCACCGGTCCCTCGTGTTGCAAAAGATGGGACTGGCCCCATTGCCGCAGAATGCTCCAAGTAGTTGGACTGTTCCGCATCATCTGTCCATCGTGGAGAAATTTATAAAGAAAAACACCTTTGACTATCAGTCCATTAGGAAGTGGTCAGCACAGTGTCCTTGAAAACCTACAGGGGAAAAAAAAGAGGGTGGATCCAGCAGACATTCATAGTCACTTAGCAGAATGCCGAATCATAACTTTCCAACAAGCACCAAGACATTGCTTGACTGGTGGTGAGAAGGGCGTTACCGGTGAGATCCTTCATGTACACCTGGACTCTCAGCGCCACCACACTCTGCCCTTGAAGCAGCTGCGATCAGTAGAACCTGTCATACATATCCTGCTGGAATATGCCTTTGCAAAGGAAGTCTGGAAAGAGATGTAGTGATTTTTGTCGAGGTTTGTCCTGAGCAGCTCCATGCCACAGGGCTTTGTGCTCTACGGTCTGTTCCCCAGGACTCACACCAAGAAAAACAAACATCGAGTCCACCGAGAGGACCACCAACTCAGTGAAGGACACTCTTTGGTCTGCTGGAAATTTGTCTGTCTTCCAGAGCAGAGGAGTTGACCTCAGTGTTGCAGATTGGCACATTCCAATGTCCAGGATTACATGCTCAGGGATGCACTAAAACCTGGGGCACCTGTGCCAAGATTTAGTGGGGAAAAACCATTGTCTGAGGTCTTTCTGAAGTTAAGTGGGGGCCCATTCAGTTATCAGACCCAAGTGGTGCCTCAATTGTATGTTAATGTACAAGTAAGGAATGCTTTTGGTTTGTTTGTTAGATAGTCAAACTCAATGTTTGCGTCTTAGTATGCTACTCTGTAGAATCAAACTGCTTCAATGACTGAATAAATTATGTTTTTGAAACAAAACAACTTACAAGAGACAGTTATTTGTTGCAGATATCGAAAGATTATTCACTTGCCACCTGGTCACGATCTCACATCAAGAAAAGGTTCTGATTCAGCCGGTGACATTGGGACCTGTTTGAGTTTTTGAGAAAAGGAGACAGCAACTGATCGGCTGAAGGCCTCTACAAAGAGAGTAAACCTACTGAGACTACATCTTACCAGTCAATATTAGCAGAATTCCAGTCAGCATTTGAGTCTCACAGCAAACAGCGACAAGCACAAGGTAACATGACAGTCCAGCCTCCCGATTAAAGAAGGCATCTAGGCATTTGTTGAAATTTCTCCATTGCTTACTTCCCTTCATCTGTAATCTCCTCAAACCACATGATTGAGATACTGCACTTCTCCAGCTCTTGCCTCTTCAGCATTCTTGATTTTAACTGCCTTCAGCTGCCTTGGCTCAAACCCTGGAATGGGAAAAAGTGAGGACTGCAGATGCTGGAGATCAGAGCTGAAAATGTGTTGCTGGAAAAGCGCAACAGGTCAGGCAGCATCCAAGGAGCAGGAGAATCGACGTTTCGGGCACGAGCCCTTCCTGAAGAAGGGCTCATGTCCGAAACGTCGATTCTCCTGCTCCTTGGAGCTGCCTGACCTGCTGCGCTTTTCCAACAACACATTTTCAGCTCAAACCCTGGAATGTTTTGAAACTACCCTCCCTACCACTGTACCGCTCATTACTTCTTTATGGCACTGCTTAAAATTTACCTCTGACATAACATATGGTCATTTGCTTGAATATCTCTGTGAGGATTAGTGTCAAAGTTTGTCTTATAATGCTGTGAAGTGCCTTGGTATATTTTTAATATGCTAAAGCAGCTATATAAATCCAAGTTCTTATAAATGTTGCCAGAACAATTGGGTTGAGACAACACCTTTGAGAAAAAGAATCCTAAAATGTATCACTTTTGTTTTTTCAAGGAGTGTAGACAAATAAACTAACTATATAACACAGTAATGTATGTTCGGTAAATGAAGCCACTTCTTACTCTGTGATCAATGTCTCATTCGGTGGGTCTATCCAACAAGTCATTTGAAGGGAGGGCAATTACACTGTGCCATGTCAAAAACTTCAGTTGCTCAAGTATGATTAACTCAACTTACCATGAAGTCTTTTAGCCAGTTCCCTTGTAAACAATATGTTTGCAAGTTTGCTCTGACAGTATGCTGCCTTGGTGTCATATTTTTTATTTTCCCAGTTGAGATCATTGAAATCAATTTGTCCCACTTTGTGAGCAAGTGACGATACATTTATGATGCGACCATTTCCAGAATTCTTTAATTTTTCAAGTAGCAGGTTTGTCAACAAAAAATGACCTGCGTTAAAAGAGAAACCTGACATCACTAAGCTTTAAAAACAATGTTTTAAGACAGAAAACATAAACCTGTTAAAAAATGATCTAAAATTAGTTGCAGCAAATCCAGTAACTGGTTCATTTCACACTTCGGATCAGCTTTTACCCTTGAAAACTTGCAATTTGCTGCAAATTTGTAGTCCCAGATTTAAAAAAAATTAACTATTCTCAAATCGTTTGCAATGATCAAATGTGTCCTTAACAGTGCTATCAAGCAACATTTCTGCTACACAAGTATTGTGCATCTCCAGAGAATCCAACCATTGTCTCTTGACATTCAATGGTATTATCATTACTGAATCCTGCCAACTCTTGTAGGCCATCAATGGCTTTAAACTTAATACAAAAACCATGGCTCCATGAGTAGGTGAAAAGCTCAGAATTCAGAGTGATAACTGACTAGCTTCCACCCCCTCTGAACAATCCAAGAAGCTTGACACTAATCAGAACAAAACAGCTGTCTTGATTGAAGCCCTCACCTAACATCTTCAACATTGCTTTCACTGCACATTCGTGCAGCAGTCCAAGTGTATGAATTACAAGATGCACTACAACATCTCATCAAGGCTGCATGTACAGCAACTTCCAAACATGCAGATTCTACCAGCGAGAAGGACAAGGTCACCAGGTACGTGAGAACTACAAATTCTCCTCAGAGCCACACCACCTTGATTTGAAACTGTATGACCCTTCCTTGAACATTGCAGGATTAAAATTCTGGAATACCTTCCCAAACAGCACTCAGCAGAAGGCAGCTCACTACCAACTTCTCTAGGGCAATAGAGGGGTAATAAATACTGGCCCAGCCGTAAACATTTGCATACCTTGAATTAATTAAAAATAAATTTGTTCTTGTGTGAGTCTAAGCATAACGTTCAATTACCAGAGACTTAGTAGCATCTTCCAATCTTACTTTAAAGTGAGTGTCTGTTTGTCTGACCAACATCCATACCAAAACGTTATTGGTGATGTGAATTAATTCTTACAGGAGTGAAGAAGTGTTGTTTGGGTTTCAGCAACTCCAGCCAATCTTATCAACTTTCCTAACTGATGACTTGACTCAGCTTATGAGAACAAGTCAATATCCCTTGCTCTGCCTTTATACACGCTCAACTCGAGAACACGTGTGAAACAAAATGAACTGTGAAAAACTATAAAGTCAGTTTTAAACCTTTTGGTGAGCTTTAAACATGCAAGTGTTTCGAAGTATTCTGCAGTTGAATTGAAAAATAAATCTACATCAAACTAACATTTTTCAGACCTTTGGAATAAAGATAACATGACAGTTTCTTCAAAAACATGCAGCCCTGCCTTCCAGAGAATCGACCAACACATAATTTACTTTCACACATGATATTTGGTTTCAGTGTTTTAATACAACAGTATTACTGAATGATTAAACTTGGCAAGTCTTTTCAATTATATTTCATTAAGGAACAGGTTGAAGTGCAAGTTTCTCAGTCACAGGTAGTGAAGTGGAATTCCAACTAACCATAGGAAACTGCCAAAAGTTCTCCAAATAATAGCTACATCATCAAACTGAGTAGCAGAGTGAAATCTGAAGGCCTTCCACCAAAAGGGGCGGCATAGTGCCTCAGTGGTTAGCATTGCTACCTCACAATGCCAGGGATCTGGGTTCGATTCCAGGCTCAGGCGACTGTTTGTGTGAAGCTTGCACAGTTGCCCCATGTCCGCGTGGGTTTCCTCCCACAGTCCAAAGATGTGCAGCTTAGGTGAACTGGCCATGCTAAATTGCCCATAGTGTTCAGGGATGTGTAGGTTAGTTGCATTAGTCAGGGTAAATGTAGAGTTATAGGATAGGGGAATGAGTCTGGGTGGGTAACTCTTCGGAGGGACAGCGTGGACGTGTTGGGCTGAAGGGCCTGTTTCCACACTGTAGGGATTCTATGATTTGAAGAAAAGGAGAGAATGAAATGTTGGAATGTGAGCTAACTCTTGTGCATCTCCTGTTGATTTCATAACAGAATATCAGCAGAGGACTGAGAGCAAGTCTGCCTTCTCATTTGGGGAATAGCAATGGGACACTTCAAGACAAGAAAAAAAACAAAAAAACCCACCAGTTTAAACAAGGCAGTAAATTTAGCCTAATGAGGGGAGAGAATTAAATTTGGTGGGGTACAATAGGCAAAGCTGATTTGATTTCATTAGTTGTTTGCTAGGCAAGTTAAAATTATCCCCAGTTAAAATACTTTCTAACTCTCAAACAATTATACTTGGAATAAACTGAAAGCAAAGCCATCATTACAAACCTGAAACCTTTCTACAGAGCTTACCAAGGTGATTTACGCCGAACTGCATTTCAAATCCATCTTCTGTTTTCCAGTGAGGACATCTCATAATACCAGCATTGTTAATTAACACATTTATATTCTCTTCCTCTAAACAAAGAAAGAAAAACAAACCTTAGGAGTTTGGAATTTCAGGCAAAATTACCATTAGTGTATCTATTGAGGACACACCAATTCTCGGCGAGCAGGGAAAGGGAGCAGGCAAGAAGCAGACAAGAGAATTGTTAAGAGATAAATGTTGAATGGTTCCTAACAGAAAACATTAATTCAAAGTGGGTTGGCAACCCAAAAAGATGATCTGGGGTGTGGAGTTGGATATTAAACATGGACGAAGGTGATCACACTCTGAAATTTAAATGAGTCCAGAGGCACTCTTAGGTACCCAAGCAGAAGATGAGAAAGTGTTCCTGCAGCTTGTGCTGAGCTTCACAGCAGCACTGCAGCAGACCTGAGACAAACACTGTATGGGTACAGAGTCTTTGATGTGTGGCAGATGATTGGAAGCTCAGGGTCATTGTTACATACCAAGTGGAGGTGCGCTGCAAAACGGTCACCCAATCTGCTTTTCATCTACCCAGTGTAGAGGGGGCCACATTGTGAGTAGCAAATATAGTCAACAAGACTGAATGAAGTGCAGGTAAATCACTGCTTCAGCAGGAAAGTATGCTGAGGACATTGAACAGTGAGAAAGGAGGTGGCAAATAGGTAAATGTTGTACCTTCTGCAATTCCTTCAGAAGTTACCAAGAGGGTGAGGGGAGGTGTTGGGGAGGGAGAAAGAATGATCCAGAGTGAACGCTCCCTGCAGAACGTTGACAAGGGAGGGGAGGGGAATGTATGTCCGAAATGGTACTACATGATCCTTTGGATGTGGAGGCTGGTAGGATGGTAAGTGAGGATTTTGGAGGGGAGGGATCTTGTTAGAAAAAAAAGTTACCAGCAATCAATCAATATAAATTCTTACAAATGGTTGATGGACATAATCAAATTTTTTTACCTTCATTGACTTGTTTGGCAAACTCTCGAATTGATTTCAGCGATGCAAGGTTAAGAGGCTTTGCATATACATGATGATTCAGGGTTTCACCTCTAATTTCTCGAGCAGCTGTTTCACATTTCTCCATATCGCGACATGCCATTATAATTCTGCCACCTACAAGGAGACAGAAAGAATTGCAAATAGCTTTCCAGCCCTTGTTCATTACTACAGATGAACCTCAATTATCTGAATGAAATGGGTGGGCACTGCTTCGTTCAGATAATTGATTATTTGGTGAATTGATTCAATGCCCTTCCGCTGGGGCTCAGAGTTGTCTGTTAAGCCTACTTCCATTCAGGAGACTAGGCAGCAGCACACCACCCGTGACTGCCCGCAACCCCCAATCCCATCCAACACAATGATCTGCCTGAAACTTGCTGATTTTAGTGCAAGGAGCTCTTTATCAACTGTTTCAAACTGGCACATTCCAAATGAAAGGATTACATTTTGACTGTTGCACTAAAGCTCAAGATACCCACTATTGAGACAGAAAGGAGAAAGCTAATTGTTTAAGGCTTTTCAGTGAGCCTAAGAATACAGAAACTGTCAGCCCTTTGATTAAGCACCTTACAAATAACATTATAAACAAGATTACAAAGGGTATACATTGTAAAAGATTATTGATAATGTTTTCAGGCAGATAATAATGTAACTTGCAGATACAGGAAAACTTCATGACTTCAGCAGTTACTATTATTACCAATTCCATTTGTGCATTATCGTGCCTAACATGGAATGCATTTTGTGAATATTACAAGCATATTGATTGGAACATGCTGTTGGGGGCAACTTGAATATTACTGTAAATTCAGCAAGGTTCAAGTTGGAATAATTGTGTTTTTTTAAACAAATTTTATGCATAAAATATATCTTTCTGAAAAAATGTGCAGAGTGTAGACGGTTATAGATAGAATATAGAAAGAGTAGGCAATTTAGTTCTTTGAGCCTGCTCTGCCATTCAATATGATCATAGGCGATCATCCAACACTGTAGCCTGTTTCCACTTTGTCCCCAAACCCATTATATTTTCTAATCAATCTGTGCAAAGATATTGTTATACATCTCTGGAGCAGGTAGGACTTGAACCTAGGTCTCCTGACTCAGAGGTATGGGCACTACTATTGCCACATAGACCCTCTTCCCTCTAACCATTAGGAGGCACTATGTTGACACACAGCCGAGACTCAAGGCTACCTTGATTGAAGTTCCCATGGTTAAGATAAGCTAATTTGGTCACATTTCTGGTTTTTGTCATTTAATGCTATGCTAGACAATTCCCAGGCCTACAAAGCAGTCAGGGGAGCATACACAAGTAAGCAGTAAAAAAAATTTCATTCTACTTCAAAGCAGCCTGCAATTCCCTTGCGAAAAACGCAAGAAATCCGCTCGCAGGCTGATACCATTTGATTCATCACTAGGTGGAGCAGCTTAGCAACCACAGCCGGTGTGCTTGATGATCTTTCCTCATTCAGCAGACCAACATACGTTCAATCTAGCACAGCAAACTAATTACATCACGCCAGTAATATAATAAAAAAAATCCTCTCACGAGAGCATAATAAAACAAAACAAACTGAACAGTCAAAGATGAAATTAAACCATATAATCAAAGGAAAGAACTAGGCTTTAAAGGAATGTCTTAAAATGATTGAGTTATAGGAAGGGTATTCCAAAGCTTGGGGCCTGAACAGCAGAGTGCAGAGCTGATGGTATAATTAAGATCAGAATGCTCATGAGGCCAAAATTAGATGAGCATCAGAATCTTGGAAGGTTGTGGAGCGAGACGAGTTTATAGTTATAGGTTGGAATGAGCTCTGGGAGCAATTTGGAAGCAAGAATGGGAACTTTAGAATCAGCAAGCAGATCAATGTGACCAACTATGATTTTCCATGAAGGAAATGGGCAAAGTTCTGGGCGACCTCAAGTTTATGGATAGAATGCGGGCGATCAACAAGATGTGCATTGGAGTAGTGAAGTCTCGAGGTAACAAGGCACGCATGAGGTTTTCAACAGCTGTTTAGTTGAAAAAGAGAAGTTGGGCAATGTTAGTGGAGGAAATGGGCACTGGTGGTCAGAAGTCCATTTTGGGCTCAAATATTATACCAAGGTGAAACCATTTAGTCTTAAACAGTTGCCAGGTTGAGGGATGAAGGCTGAAGCTGGGGAGCAGAAGTTGAAGTGTGGAAATTGAAAAATTATTTTTCTCCTTGTTCTTTACAAGTTTTGTCGTGTAGTATTCCTTGATTGCGGGGGAGAAACTGCAGGGATCGTGTTGTGAGTCGGTGGAGTTGCTGGAGACCATCGCTGGATTGTGATTGGACGTTGGAGGATCATTTGGTTGTGCTGACCTGCTCTTTTTTTTATTTCAAAAATATACTTTATTCATAAAATAATTTGATGGTCTGTACAGTTGGTCATGCCATACATATGTAAACATGTACATACAGAGATCAGAATTTATCATTTTTATACACGTCTGTACATTTTTCAATCATATGCCCATATGATTAGCTGAGGCGTCAGCAGAGCCCAAATGACTGCATGGACCCCCTGTTCTTCATTAGGCAGGCAGACTTTACACAGTAGTCTTTCCCCACCGCGCCTTGGC
>NC_057718.1:83693394-83813469 GCF_004010195.1 Chiloscyllium plagiosum
TCCTCCAGGCGCAGTTGATGTTCGTCTCGGTGTGCATCCCGTGGAACAGGCCGTAGAGCACGGAGTCCCGCGGGGCGTGCATAAAGGATCTCACAGGCAGAACTCTTCTCACCACCAGCCAAGCCATGTCTTGGTGCTTGTTGGAAAGTTCTGGCGATGAGGCATTCTGCCAAATGTCTTTGACAGTCTGCTCAGGGAACCGCTCAACAGGATCTGCCCTCTCCTTTTCCCGAAGGGTCTCAAGGACACTACGTGCTGACCACTTCCTGATGGACTTGTGGTCAAAGGTGTTTTTCTTCATAAACTTCTCCACGAAGGACAGGTGATACGGAACGGTCCAACGACTCGGAGCGTTCCGCGGCAGTGAGGCCAGGCCCATCCTTCGCAACACCAGGGACAGGTAGAACCTCAGTACGTAGAGACACTTGGTGTTTGCGTACCGGGGATCCACACACAGCTTGATACAGCCACACACAAAGATTACCTTTGACAGAATTTTGTAATCTGCATTCAACAGTGAGATTGGTCTCCAATTTTTGAGTTCCTCCCTCTCCCCCTTCCGCTTGTAGAGGAGGGTGATGATGCCTTTCCTCATGGATTCACTCATGGTACCTGCCCGAAGCATACTGACATACACCTCCAGCAGGTCCTGGCCAACCAAGTCCCACAGAGCGGTACAAGACCTGCCCAAGACAGGGGGGCCCCACTTACGCACAGATGGCTGGAGGTGGCAATGCGAGCCGTGGACACCCAAAGACCAGTAATGTGCACCCAGACAGCAGGGAAACAGAGTCTGGTGGCACCCAGAAAGAAGTACAGGCTGGAGTGGAGGAGGTGGCAACCAGCGGAGAGACACAGCAGCTGATCCTAGCTCTAGCTGGGCAGATGGAAGCAATGGAGGAGAAGGTAATCGAGCAGGCAGTGGAGTGGATACCTGTTAAAAACAGGAAGAGAAAATACGGCCAGGCCCCCAGAGCCTCCCAGCAAAGGGGGAAAAGACAGCTGCACGAGGGAGGGATGGCCAGCTCTCTGGATGGGGAAGACGGGTGCACAGAATGTCATCACCACCAGAAGAAGAGACAGAGCGCCGTAGATAAAGAGGAGGGCATTTCCTCCCAACCAGGAAACAACGGACCCCCGAAGTCCACCCTCCACCCAGTGAGAACCAGGGGATAACCACTGCCCCACAACTACAGACAACTGAGAGCTGCGATCCTCTGACAGTCCCATTGTCAGACACAGTACTAGACGGTGCGGACCCTTGCCTTGGCTCAATGACTCCAGAGCAGGTAAATGACCACAGTGAGAGCCTGGATAGCTACCTCAGCCCAGCGAGGGTCCAGCAGTTCGTGCTCACCATGGGGATGCAGACAGCTTCCCCAGAGACAGGACAGTCAAATGGACAACGGTAACCCCATAAACAGGGATTAAAAAAGGTTCATTTGCTATAGTATAACAGGGCACCCACTCAGTAGGTGGGTTCTGCTGAAGCCACAGCTAAATAATAAGAGACTGGATGGTTAATAAAGGGAACTGTAAATAGGATAACTGTAAATTTGAGTAATTCAATCTGTTCTTTGTAATGTTAAGACATGCAATGTATATATCTGTGAACAACATGACAAATTATACAAGTACCAAAGATTTATTTCTATGAATAAAGTATATTTTGAAATAAAAGAAAGGAAGTGTACTGCCTGCAGGATTTTCCTGCGGCAGGCTATTTCGACGTGACCTTCAGGAGTGTGAAGAATTGCGAGCAGCTCCTGAAGGTCTTCAAGAAGGAAGGGGAACCTCTGTTCTCCATCTTGTCGGCGGTCCCGTTGTGTGTGCTTCCTGCGCAGAGGAGTCGGGTTGTAACAATCCATTTGTACAACCCCCACGTCCCAGCAGATGTCCTGACCTTCCTGAGAAGATACGTCCAGGTCAAGGGAGAGAGTACCAATGTGGTCGATCCTTTTGGGATCTGGACCAGCAAACGACAGGTCAGGGTAACCCTGACGGTCGATGCCAGTGGAAGATCCTCCACCCACCCTCCAGCTTTGCCATCGGAAGAAGCAGAGGTTACCTGACGTACGCAGGGCAGCCGAAAGTGTGCCGAACCTGCGGGAGGTCAGGCCACATGGCGGCTGATTGTAAGGTGACCGTCTGCCGAAACTGCAAGCAGGAAGGCCACCTGACCAAGAAATGTAAGGAGGCCAAGATCTGTAATCTGTGCGGCGAGGCGGGCCACATGTACAAGGCCTGCTCAAGACGAGGGGCCGCCACCTACGCACAGATAGCGGGAGGTGGCAACACGAGCTGTGGACCGCCTAAGACCAGCAAGGTACCACCAAACAGCACTGGAACGGTGTCTGAAGGCACCCAGAAGGAAGGGTAGGCTGTAGCGGAGCAGACAGCAGACAGCGGGGAGATGCAGCAGCTGATCCAAGTTTCTTCAAGACAGACGGAGGTATTGGAAGAGGAGGGATCAAGGAGGCAGAGGATTGGATTACTGTCAAAAGCAGGAAGAGGAAACCTCTCAAGGGCCCCAAAGCCACCCAGCGAAGGGGGAAGGGACACCTACACGACGTGGATACAGGCAGCTCTTCCGACGGTGAGGACGGGCGGAAGGAGGGTCATCACCAGAGGAAGAGACAGAGCGCCGTGGGGAAAAGGAAGGCAGCACCGCCCAAGCAGGAAAAGACGATCCCTCTGAGGGGATGGGTAAAGGCCTCCCCCCATCCATTGAGAACCAAGAGGTACCCACCGGCCCACAGCTCCAGTTAACTGGGAGCAGCGGTCCTGTGACAGGCCCGCTGTCAGATGGAGACCTGGACAGTGCAGATCCTGGGTCTGACCCGAAGACACCGGAGTGGGGAAATGGCTCCAGCGTGGAGCCGGACAGCTACCTCAGCCCTGGGAGGGTCCAGCAGTTTGCCGTCACCACGGGGATGCACACAGCTACCCCAGAGGGGCAAGACCAGCAGCAAATGGACAGTGTTAACCTTGTAAACTGTTAAAATGGGGATAAGAGTTGCCAGCATCAATGTGCGTAGCATCAAATCGGCTACGTGACGTGCTTCGACGATGGCCTTCCTGGCCAACGTTAAAGCCGACGTCCTGTTCCTGCAGGAGTGTGGGATACCGCACCTCAGCAGCTACAGGAGATGGTCGCGCTTGTGGGCCCATGGGCTGTAAGTTTGGTCGGGGGGCAACGATAGCTGCGCCTCCGGCCTGGGTATACTGTTGCGAGGAGGCAACTTCACCATCTCCGAGGTGAAGGAGGTGGTGGGCGGGCGGGCGCCTCATCGTCACCGACGTCATGTTCAGGAATGGTCCCCTGAGACTGATTAATGTGTACGCCCCAGTGGGTAAGAGTGAACGGTTGGCCGTCCTGCAGCAGCTTCCACTGTTGCTGGCTACGTCCAGGCCGGTCATTCTGGCCGGAGACTTCAACTGTATCATTGATCCGGGGGGGGAGGAGACAGTAAACTGGACACCACGTCCAGAGCCCTGATGGACATGGTAAAAGATGCCAAGCTGTACGACGTCTTCAGCACCCCTGCAGACGGAGCGCAGCGTAGATACACCTGGTCACAGGCAGACGGGTCTATCCGCTCAAGGATAAATTACCTGTGTTTGTGTCCCGAACACTCTCGGCCAGATCCACCGACGTCAAGCCGGTGTTCTTCTCTGACCACTGCCTCCTGCTGGCTGACTGTCACCCATAGGACAAGCAGCGGTCTGGTAAGGGAACACAGAAGCTGAACACAAAGCTGTTGACCCTGGGAAACATTGAGGAGCTCAAGAGGGACTACGCAGGTTGGAGAACCGTGAAGCCCCTCTTTGAGTCCCCAGCGGACTGGTGGGAAACAGTAAAAGGGAACATCAAGAGGTTCTTCATCCTCAAAGGTGTTCAGGAGGCGAGAGAGAGGTGGGGAAAACTGTCCCAGCTCCAGGAAAGTATGCAGAACCTGCTCCTGCTGCAGACGATGGGGGTCGATGTCACGGAGGACCTCAAGGAGGTGAAGGGCCAGCAAGCCTCGCTGTTTGCCTCGGAGGCCTCCAAGATAATCTTCCGGTCCGTGGTCCGCTTGGTGGAGCAGGACGAGACGTGCTCACATTTCTTCTTCCAGAAGGTGCACAAAGAGAGCTCCGTGCTCAGCAGCCTGAAGGAAGAAGATTGCTCGATAAAGTCATCTCAGGCTGACGTCATGAGGATCAGCAAATCCTTCTGTGTCAGTCTGTATGACGCGAAGCCGACTGTCAGCGTCCCAGTCGTTCCTGTCCTACCACGGAGGTCTTAGACGACAGAACATGCGAGAGGCTGGACCAGCCGCTATCTCTGGACGAGCTGACCAAGGTCCTCGAGTCCTTCGAAAAGAATAAAACTCCCGGAAGCGACGGCTTACCGGTCGAGCTCTATTCCACTCTGTGGGACTTGATTAGCCAGGACCTGCTGGAGGTGTATGTCAGTATGCTTCGGGCAGGTACCATGAGTGAATCCATGAGGAAAGGCATCATCACCCTCATCTACAAACGGAAGGGGGAGAGGGAGGCACTCAGAAATTGGAGACCAATCTCACTGTTGAATGCGGATTACAAAATTCTGTCAAAGGTAATCGCCAACCGGGTCAGGTCTGTTCTGGGGTCGGTGATTCACCCTGACCAAACCTGTGCTGTGCCGGGCAGGAAGATCGCTGAGAGTCTCGCACTCCTCAGGGATACGATCGCCTAAGTACAGCTGCCTACGTGCAGGACACAGGATTGGACATCTGCCTGATCAGCCTGGACCAGGAGAAAGCGTTTGACAGGATATCACACAGGTATATGAGAGATGTTCTCTCCAAAATGGGCTTTGGGGAGGGAATCTGCAATTGGATCAGACTGCTCTACACCAACATTGTCAGTGCAGTCTCAATCAATGGGTGGGAATCAGATAGCTTCCCAGTCAGATCTGGTGTCAGGCAGGGCTGCCCTCTCTCTCCTGCCTTGTTTGTGTGTTGCATAGAGCCATTTGCCGAGTTCATCAGGAAGGATGCGAGCCTGAGAGGGGTGACTATTCCTGGCAGCGGGTGCCTGCGGGTTGAGGCCTCCCTGTACATGGATGACATCGCCGTGTTCTGCTCGGATCCGCTGTCCGTGCGCAGACTCATGTGCATATGTGACTAGTTTGAATGGGCCTCGGGGGCCAAGGTAAACCGAGGCAAGAGCGAGGCCATGCTCTTCGGGAACTGGGCCGACCAATTCTCGATCCCCTTCACCGTCAGGACCAACCATCTGAAGGTGCTGTGTATTTGGTTCGGGGTGTCTGGGGCGTGCGCCAAGTCTTGGGAGGAGCGTATCAGCAAAGTGAGGCAGAAACTGGGCAGATGGACGCTACGGTCGCTCTTCATCGCGGGCAAAAACCTGGTCATCAGGTGTGAGGCACTGTCATTGCTATTATACGTGGCACAGGTCTGGCCTATTCCCAGAACCTGTGCCGCTGCAGTCACCCGGGCCATCTTCCAGTTCATATGGAGGTCAAAGATGACCGGGTCCGAAGGGACTTGCTGTGCAAAGATCTGGGCAACGGGGGAAAAAAAAATACACCCAATGCCACCCTCACCCTGATGGCCACCTTTGTGTGTGCGTGAATCCCCGGTATGCAAACACCAAGTGTCACTACGTACTGAGGTTCTACCTGTCCCCGCTGTTGCGAAGGATGGGCCTGGCCTCGCTGCCGCGGAACGCTCCGAGTCGTTGGACCATTCCGTATCGCCTGTCCTTCGTGGAGAAGTTTAACAAAAACACCTTTGACCACAAGTCCGTCAGGAAGTGGTCAGCACGTAGTGTCCTTGAGACCCTTCGGGAAAAGGAGAGGGTGGATCCTATCGAGCGGTTCCCTGAGCAGACTATCAAAGCCATTTGGCAGAATGCCTCATCGCCAGAACTTTCCAACAAGCACCAAGACATGGCTTGGCTGGTGGTGAGAAGGGCTCTGCCTGTGAGATCCTTAATGCACGCCCGGACTCTCAGCCGCAACGCACGCTGCCCTCGAAGTGGCTGCGGGGGGGTCGAGACTGTCACACACCTCCTTCTGGAATGTGCCCACGCAGAAGTCTGGAGAGGAATGCAGTGGTGTTTGTCGAGGTTTGTCCCGAGCAGTGCCGAGACGTGGGACTCCGTGCTCTACCGCCTGTTCCCCAGGACGCACACTGAGACGAACATCAACTGTGCCTGGAGGATCATCACCTCGGTGAAGGATGCTCTCTGGGCGGTCCGAAACCTGTTGATCTTCCAGCTGAAGGAGTTGACCCCGACTGAGTGTTGCAGACTGGCACATTCCAAGGTCCAGGACTACATGTTGAGGGACGCGCTGAAGCTTGGGGCAACTGCCGCCAAGGCGCGGTGGGGAAAGACCGTGTAACATCTGCCTGCTTAAAGAAGAACAGGGGGCTCGCGCAGTCATTTGGGCTCTGCTGATGCCCAAGCTAAAAATGTAATCGTACAGACCTGTAAATAGGAATGATTACTCTGTTTCGGTATGCAAACAAATGGAATGTTTACACATGTATGGCATGTCCAACTGTACAGACCAAAGTATTTTATGAATAAAGTATATTTTTGAAATAAAAAAAAGTTCAGTCAAAATACCAGTCTATGAAGCTTCACAGCTGACCAGGTATTTGTGTCTGCAAGAGTAATTCAATTGTTATTTTTGAAATTATTCTTTGTTCAAACACCAATTTACCCGAAAAAGAGATCTTCTCAGGTCTATTAAGTTTCATAGGCTATTCTGAAAATTCAAAATTACTAGTTAATAGCCTGGGGGTCAAAATTGATTAATCCATGCACTCTCATTTCCATCGAATACCTGAAATCTTATTGCACATCTCGCAGAATGGACAGCTGTGAATTGTAGCCTTGAAATTAATACCTTCCATGAAATAAGAATTAGAAATTAAAAAGTAAAGAAGTGCAGTAAAGAAATCCAACCCCCTGAACATGTATTGTAATTTTTACAATGGCAGATATTGAGTCCTACAAGTACCTTGCTATGGCGTGGTGGGACTTTTATTAACATTGTTAAATTGAACACCCCTTCGGCCCTCCAAGCTTACGCCAATCCAGATCCTCTATCTAAACCAGTCGCCTATTTTTCAGGGTCTGTGCCCTCTGCGCCCTGCCCATTCATGTATCAATCGAAATAGATTTTAAATGTTGCTCTCGTGCCCGCCTCCACCACTTCTGCTGGCAACGCATCCCAGGCGCCCATCACCCTCTGCATAAACAATGTTCCACTTATGTCTCTCAAACGTCCCCCCCACCCCTTACCTTGAACTCATTACCCCTAGTAATGGAGTCTCCGACTCTGGGGAAAAAAAAGCTTCTTGCTATCCACCCTGTCGAAACCTCTCATGATTTTGTGGAGCTCAATCACTTCCCCCCCTCAACCTCTGTCTTTCTAATGAAAATAATGCTAATCTACTGCAAGCGGGCATCAGAACCGCCCCGCATTTGCCACGGGACTATGCCTATATCAGGAAACGATAAGAATTCATTTTTGTGTTTTAAACAGTAGTCACAGCTTTAAACCCACAAAAACTCAGCAGCTGCCGGTCTGCCCACGTGACTGGGAGATAGGAGACAGAGGACAGATAGAATCCACACTAGACCAACATTACCCATGACTCATGGGCCAAAACTCCGGAATTAATTAAATATGGAAACCCATCTCCTAATCACATCAAGAGACTGACTGAAACACACACATACCCATCGATACGGAGCCATTCTGACACAAAGGACAGGCATCCATCAGACAGGTACGGACAGACCAATACACACCAACACCCCAAGGGAACAAAGAGGGGTGCTAGCCCCGGCCTCACAGAGAGAGAGACAAGCAGATAATACCCGGACCCGTTTTACATAAACCAATTAGCACCCTATTGTGCGTGCCCTGCAACTCTCCTGGGACGGCAGGAAACAGCCTATTCGCACCTACTCCAGTGATGATGGGGAACTATCATCCCATTCATCCTCAAATCCCACACATCCTGACAACTAAAAGTATATAATATGAAGCTGCGCACGGGAACAGCAGAGCAGCCGAGATTTGGACCTCGGTTGATCTCCGCCGGCGTTACTGCAGTAATAAACGTTACCAATTGTTGAACCGCACTCTGGGCTCGGACTGATATCATTTCATCCGCGCTAACACTACTCAACCTCTCTTCATAGTTAGTGCCCTCCCTACCAGACAAGTTCCTGGTGAACCTCCTCTGCACCCTCTCCAAAGCATCCACATCCTTTTGGTAATGTGGCAACCTGAACTGTACGCATTATTCCAAACATGGCCAACCAAAGTCCTATACAACTCTAGCATGACCTGCCAACTCTTGTACTCAATACCCCGCCCGATGAAAGAAAACATGCCACATGCCTTCTTGGCCAATCTATCGACCTGCGTTGCCACCTTCAGGGAACAATGGACCTGAACACCCAGATCTCTCAGTTCATCAATTTTCCCCAAGGCTTTTCAATTTACTGTATAGTTCACTCTTGAATCACCTCACATTTGCCTGGGTTGAACTCCATCTGCCATTTCTGCACCTAACTCTCCAATCTAGCTATTAAGTGAGGTTGAGTAAATTAAGATTGTTTTCATTTGGCAGATGGAGGTTGAGGGGGGAACCTGTTTGAGGTCTCCAAAATCATGAGAGGTATTGACAGGGTGGATAGCAAAATGCTTTTTCTCCAGCATGGGTTCTCAATTTGCCTGAATTGAACTCCAACTGCCATTTTTCCACCCAACTCTCCAATCTATATTCTGGTGCATTCTCAGACAGACAGTCTCCTTCACCATATGCTACTTCACCAATCTTAGTGTCATCTGCAAACTTGCTAATCAGACCTATACAAAATCATGAGAGATATACCTTCCTCCAGATCATTTACGTATATCACAAAACAACAGTGATCCCAACCTGGATCCCTGTGGAACAACACTGGTCACAATCCTCCATTTTGAGAAACTCCTTTCCACTACTACTCTGTCTGCTGCCCAACCAGTTCTCTATCCATCTAGCTAGTACATCTTTGACTCCATGCGACTTCACTTTCTCTATCAGCCTACCATATGTTCTCCAGCAGTTCCGCTCCTACTGATGTCAGGCTCACCGGTCAATAATCACCTGGATTATCCCTGCTATCCTTCTTAAACAAAGAGACATTAGCAATTCTCCAGTCCTTTGGGACCTCAGTGTTCAAGGATGCTGCAAAAATATTTGTTAAGGCCCCAGCTACTTCCTCTCTCATTTCCCTCAGTAACCTGGGATAGATCCCAACTGGAACTGGGGACATGTCCACCTTAATGCCTTTTAGAATATCCAACACTTCCTCTGTTCTTATGCTGACTTGACCTAGAGTAATCAAACATCTATCCCTAACCTCAACACGCATCACGTCCCCCTCATCAGTGGATGTTCATTAAGAATCTCACCCATTTTCTCTGACTTTATGCATAACTTTCCTCCTTTGCCCTTGAGTGGGCCAACCCTTTCTCTCCTTACCCTCTTGCTCCTTATTTTTGAATAAAAGGCTTTGGGACTTTTCTTATTCCTTACCTTACCTGCTAAAAGATATTTCATGACCCCTTTTAGTCCTCTTAATTCCTTGTTCCAGATTGGTCCTACATTCCTGATATTCCTTCAAAGCTTTGTCTGTCTTCAGTCACCTTATGTAAACTTTCTTTTGCCTCTTAGCTAGTCTCTCAAATTTCACCTGTCATCCATGGTTCCCTAATCTTGCTATTTCTATCCCTTATTTTCACAGGGACATACTTCTACTGAACTCTCATCAACCTCTCTTTAAAAGCCTCCCACATATCAAATGTGCATTTACCCTCAAACAGTTGCTCCCAAACCATAATCCCCAGCTTCTGCTCAATCTTGCTACCCTTGGCCTTCCCTCAATTTAGCACTCTTCCTTTAGGACCATACATTTTTTTTTAAAAAAAGAATACTCATGGACACATGGAATGGTGGTCACTATTGCCAAAGTAATCCCCTACTGAAACTTCAACCACCTGGCCGGGCTCACTCCCCAACACCAGGCCCAGTACGGCCCCTTCCCGAGTTGAACTATTTACATTCTGCTCTAGAAAATCCTCCTGGGTGCAGGTTACAAATTCTGCTCCACCTAGACCTCACACTCAATGTTGGGAAAATTAAAATCTCCAATCACCACCACCCTATTGCTCCTACATCTTTCCATAATCTGTCTACATATTTGTCCCTCGACCTCACTCACTGTTGGGAGGCCTGTAGTACAGCCCCAACATTGTTACTGCACCCTTCCTATTTCTGAGCTCTGCCCATATTGCCCTCCTTCAGCACAGCTGTGATATCATCTGTGACAGTAACGCAACACCTCCACCGCTTTTACCTCCCTCTCTATCCTGCCTGAAGCATCTATATCCTGGGATTTTGCCAATCTTGCCCTTGCCTCAATTAGGTCCCAGTAATAGTAATAACATCATACTCGCAGGTACTAATCCAAACCTTACCTACTATGCTTTGCGCATTAAAACAAATGCATCTCAGACACCTGTCCCTTTGTGCTCATCATCTGCTCCCTGCCTACTTTACCCCTTCGTCATGCGGACTTCATTATCTAGTTCCTTACAGGCTTCAGTTATTAACTCCTTACTGTCCACTAACCACCTCATTTGGTTCCCATCCCACTGCCGCATGAGTTTAAACCCCTCACTAACAGCATCAGCAATAGCACCTCCAGAACATGGGTTCCAGTCCTGCTCAGGTGTAGACCATCTGATTTACAATAGTCCCACCTTTCCCAGAACTGATCGTAAATATCTGAACCCCTCCTTGTGCAGCCTCTCTCAAGTCACTCAGTCAACCTGCCTATTTTTTCATTTCTACTCTGAATAGCATGTGGCACTGGTAGCAATCCTCAAACGACTACCTCTCAGGTCCGATATTTTAAACTTGGCTCCTAACTCCCTAAATTCTGCTTGCAGGACCTCATCCTGTTTTTTTTTGAAACGTATACCACTAGTGCCTGTATATGCACCGTAACAGCTGGCAGTTCACCCTCCCCCTTCAGAATGTCCTGCAGCCCATCTGAGACATGCCTGACCCGTGCATCTGGGAAGCAACAGGCCATTCAGGAGACTATTTTGACAACAAAACCACCTATCTACTCCCCTTAAAAGCTAAATCCCCTATGACTATAGCCCTTCCACTCTTTTTCCCACTCCTTCTGTAGAGCACAGCCAGCCATGGTGCCGTGAACCTGGCTACTGCTGCCTTCCCCTGGTGAGCCATCTCCCCTCACAGTATCCTAAATAGTACACCTGTTTTGGAGGGAGATGACCACAGGGGACAACTGCACAGCCTTCTGATCTTTCTCTGCTTATTGGTCACCTATTCCCTTTCTTTCTCATCAATCCTAATCTATTGTGTGACCAATTCACTAAATGTGCTATCCACAATGCCCTCTGCATCGCGGATGCTCCAAAGTGAGTCTACCTGCAGCTCCAGAGCTCTCATGCAGTCTAACAAGAGCTGCAGATGAATGCACTTCCTGTATGTGAAGGAGTGAGGGATATCAGCCACGTCCCTGAGCTCCCACATTAAGCAAGAGGAGCATAACACGGGTTTAGGATCTCCTGCCATTTTTACTCTTCAGCTAACTTATTCCAACTATAATATCAGATAGTAGATAAATGAAATCAAATCAAACAAAAACATTTTTTACAAAACCAGTCACACTATTTACTAGCACACAATAAAAAGGAAAAAGAAAAACCTTATCAACACACCACAGTCTTTTTTTGGGTAGAGGGCAGTGGCAGGTGGGAGACACTACACGTGTAGTGTCTCAGGTTTAGCCACTGCCCAAATATATCAGTTCACTCACCTTCCCACAGCGCAATTTGATCCCTTCAGGGATTGGTTCAAATGTGCTTAAGGAAGTATCCAGCTTCACCACCACTGATTTCCAGTCCACTTTCCCCCAACCCTGACAGCCCATCCGATTGCTGACTTTGTTCCACTCCACCTGAATGCTGGCCTTCACTGGCCAAAATTTCCCCAGCTTTCCAATTACTGACTCCTTCTTTACTTCCTGATATCTAGGACCATTTCCAAATGAATAGAAGCAGGAGACCTTGCCTGGTAATATTTATTTCATGCCTACTGTCTGGACTATCCCTTTGCCTAGCAGCCAGACAGAAAACGGACTGACAAGACAAAAATGAGTGACAGCAGTGCCACTTATCCAGCCTTGCCACATTCTTCATATTTCAGCTTCACCAGCTATTTCACTGCCTTCTGATAAATATCAATGGCTGTGCATTAATACAATTAATGATCAAGTTTATTGTTGAAACTTGATATTCAACTTCTTCACAATCAATTTCTGTAAAAGCAGGGAACAGCGAGAGAATTTGGAAAGAAGGTGGGAGAAAGTTCCATGGCAGCCATTGTGATCTTAAAGCTTGCAAACCGTAAGATTACAGCTCACAACTCCAACTGGGTCCTGAACATTTTCAGAAACCCCGCTTTATGGAGAAAGGAAGTGAGTTAATGGTTTAGGTCAATGATGTGTTATCAAGACAACCAACTCTGGGTTCAAATCTTCTCAGCTCTTTGGAGGGGAGGGCAGTCAAAACGGTGGTGGACAACATTGAGACAAGAGCCACATATTTAACAGTTTACAGACATGAAACTTGCAAAGAGCATTTGGCATTCAAATGGGTTAATCTCTGATTTTGGTAATGCGTGCCAATATCAAGACGTGCTTTGGCCGCTTTACCTACTGCAGTTGGACTAACTTCTTGGAATTCTTGGGAAAGACAGACATTCTTAATCAAACAATGGCCTTGGTGGCAGCAGGGTAATAAGTTGCCTTATGTCCCAGTTCCAGATCAAGTGGTCACTTCTAACTTTCAACCCAGTTAACATGGCTTCCCCACTAATTGCAAAATATATTGCACTGGTTCTGTTCCATTCTTCACAGATGCTGCCAGGTCAGTCGAGCACTGGCAACATTTCCTGTCTTTATTTCAATTTCCAGCAACCACACTATTTCCCTTTCATTTAAATTTTAGGTAGACTGGTTTGGCCAAATGCATTGTGTTGCAATTCTGTGCTTTTCCACTCATAAGTGTTAATACTGAGGATTAAGGACTGAGAAAAACATGGTACATTGATTAGCTTGGCAGTAGACTGAGGATGATAATGCCAATTTAACAAATAGTGCTGAGAGATTCAGGACAAAAACACAGACAATAGTCCAAGGGTTCTTTCCCTGTTCCCTGTCCTCTGACTTTACCTCTGCTGGCCAGTTCTCGGGCAGTTTGTTTTCCAATACCAGTGTTTGCTCCAGTTACGATTATAGTTTTTCCCGATACTGTTGCTTTACTTGGACACATTCCACCCGTTGCATAGTCTCTAAAAAGTAAATTAGATTACATTGAACTAGTGAGCATTTCAAAAGAAAAAGTAATTTATAAGCACTTTCATCACCACTGGACATCCTCGTACTTTACATCAAATTCAGCACTTTTTAAAGCGCAGTCATTGTTGCACTGACTGCAATCTTTTTACCAATATGTTTCCACAATACTTCCACAAACAGCAACATAATGGTAAGGTAAAAAAATAGATTAATGCTAACTTGGGATACATAAAGGTAAACTACACTCTCATCAGAGACACAACTGATGGTGGTTTAACCAGAGGGTCAGCACTCCTTAAGAGAGGGGGAATAGATTGAGAATAAACATTCACAATAACCTCATTCAGTGCAGGAATTGAATGCGTACTGTTGGCATCACAAGCTAGTCATCCAGCCAACTCCAATCCCCCTGAGAGGGGTCAGTTTTAAGAATTGACTATCACCAGGCATAACTCCATGAGATTTTTTACATGCATTCAAGCAGGTAAGTAGAACTTTGGTTTAATATCTCATTTGGTCCATTTGACAATGCAGACTTTCTTCAGTGCTGCAACACTGATTTGTGTGTTCACGCCTTAACCTCCTTTGTACCCAAAATCCTGTGATTTCCATGTGAGCGTGCGATCAGTGGAGTCACAGCAGACTTTCAATGACATAAGCATGAACTTGATAAAGCAACAAATTTAAAAGGGAACTCTGCATCTAAAACGGACACATTGCATGACCCAGTGCTGACCGAAGTGCCTGAAACAGGTAGAATCTGTCTGTTCTTTGCTGATACTACACCTGATATGAGAGGAATTCTATTCCAGAGGGCTGAACCTGATGCTTGGAATGGAAAGACTGCCACTGTACAGAATTAAAAGGCTCAATGTAATTCTTAAAAAAGCTATTGCCTTAAGCTAAAATGTACAATTTAGGTTACTCTATTTGCAGCAGTTTGCACTGATCCTTGAATTCCACTTTGAAAGAACCAGAGGATGGTTGCAGATAATCTCAACTTGAACTACCCAGTGCTTTCTCTCGTGCTCAACTAGTACATAGTGCTGGAAGAATTGCACTTGCTGACAATTTTTCTCCCTCAAATCAATTAGCTACTGCCCTATTTGTATTACATTACAAAGACAGACTTGAAGGGCCTCCAACGTCTTAATGAGTAGAGGGATTCCGTACAGCATAACGACAAGTAACACCAGACATTCCATGGTTCAAGTTTTAACTAGGAGCCAAATTAGATGATCTCAATTAAGGCAATGGTTGGGGTGCCATAATTGATGTAATACTTCAAGGTATGGAAGGGAATAATTTAGAGTAGGGTTTCCAGATGAGGTTGCAGAAGGTTTTTTCAAGGACCTTTCCCAAACATTCTTTGAGGTTTGCATGACCTTTTTCAATTTTCAGATGCTCTTTTCTCAATAACTACATTAATATTGATAGTCACTTGGCAACCTTATCTTCTGTATTTGTGTTGACCTTAATGTTTACTTCTTTCAAATGGACAAGACAACACAAATTCCAAAGACTGTAGGTTCTTGATAATTATACATAAATCTCCGATTTCTAATTTAAAAGTGAAAATTCTAACTAGTTGGCACTTATTGTGAATGCCTACCACATCTGCATCCTGTTAAAAGTAAATTGCAAGTGACGAGCCTCTCCAGCATTCTTCGCTTGTTCTAGCAACTTTATGTTTCTTACCTCCTAATACTTGATTAAAAATGAATGCTGACAAATGCAGTGTACTAACTTTCAAAAGGTCTAACTGTGCCACAAGGGGAATACACAAATTAATTCTTTAGCACAAGATAACAATTAGATGAGGAATGATTTAACTCTCATGCTTGACGTTTCAGTGATTTTCTTTCCCCCCAGTGAAAGCATCCTCTTGCATGATTACTATACTGTACCAAGAGTTTGCTTGAAGTGCTTAACATGGAGGATGTTCTGGTGCTAAGAACACAAATCACTTTAGGGTAAAAGGTGAACTCACAAACTACATCCACCTCCCACAATATAATGTCACACCTTTTGCCATACACATTTAAAGTTTGTACCCCACCACAGAAATGCTGATTGTCTCCAACTGCTTAAATCATGGCATAAAGAGGACATTTAGCCTTTAATGTCCATGCTCAGTTCGACCTACTCTTTCCCCATGGCCCTACAAATAGTTTGAATATTTATTGAATATCTATCCAAACCTTCACACCTTGCTAATCATGAATTAACGTGAGTTTGACAATCAATTTAAGTAAAGTATAAAGTTACAAAATGAAAGAAGAAAAAAAAAGGAAAATGTTATCCAGCAACATTGCATCCAATGTACCAATTTCCATAGGCATCCTTAACTTTAACTGATGTCAATTACTTGAACAAATCCATTTGATTGCGTAAAACTGGCCAAAACACCTCTATTTCCAAGTCTTATGAAGAGTCCTTTCAGACTTTTCGATATATACTCCAATAGCCGTTTAGGTTATGACACCACTCTGGTAAAGGTGGGACTTCAACCCAGGCCTCTTGGCTCAAAGGTGTTGCCACTACAGCCCTTAAAAATTATATCATGCTTTCTCTATTTTAAGCGTTGGTGTAATCCTTCTTATGATGCAAAGGAAGTCAAACACAAATAGCACTCAAGCGTCTCTGAAGGAACAAAGTGCCCTTGTTACAAAAGAATTTAAGAGCCGGACAGCAGAGTCTCCAGTATTTCTCCACGAGCTCAACATGTCTCTCCATCACTGGCATCCCAGACCCAATTCAGGGACCATTTCTTGGTCCTTTCTAGGGGAATTCATTGGCCTCCCCAGTATACTCTGAACCCTAGTTTCTGCTTAGTGCATTTTCCAACTCTGGAAGGCAAACATGTAGAGATCAGATAAGGGTAAAATGAGCCTGGCTATTTCCCTGCTCCCAAATTAGTCAAATAACACCTTAACATTCACTGTCTAAGCTCATATTCTGAGCATCTTATTGAAGGGTTTATACAGCCAGATTCCAGCAACATCCAACACTTTCATAAGGGAAAGGACAAAACTGGCAAAAATCCTGGCTTCTTGGCATTTCCCTACCCAGAGAGTTGGCAATTCTAAGTTGCAATCAAAAATTAATTTTATCGTAAAAGAAAAAAAATTGACAGGGGACAAAATGATGAACTAGCTAAATTTTGGATAGAATTCAAGTTCATACAGTATTTTATACCACTGATCTGTACTGGCAGATACCATTTGAGAGCCTCAATGGATTTGTCAGAGATGCCTCAAACAACCTCCTCATTTAACTGAAGGATTTGGAATCCATATCCTTCACAAAATTCCTCTTTAAAAAGAAATATTTCATTTCGGGAATGGAGAAAATGCAAAGAAATCAGGAAAGCCAAATGTTACAAAGCTCAGAAATTAAATACGTAAGAAATGAAAAGCATAATTCAATGAACAACCCTCAATGAAATAAATCCAGCTCTGTTTAGAAGTTTCTTAATTGCATAATTCATTTCCAGAACTATATAGTAGGACAGGTCACAGAATCCGAAAAAAAGATAGTGAAGTGGGCAGTGGATTCTGGTTGATCTAACATCCACAACGAGAAAATATTCAAATACATATTAGAACCTGCTGTTAAGCTTTAGTTTTTTGAGCAGCATTAAGCAAAGATGTGTCTTAGAAGCAATAAAGCCCTTGGATCAGTCATTTAAAACAGTAAATGTCAGGAGTTTCTCAGATTTGATCAGCAGAGCATCACGTAGAAAGATAGCTGGCCTCTGTAAAAACCTGGCTGAAGATAGTGAAGGCGGCGTATGGTATGCTTTCCTTTATTGGTCAGAGTATTGAGTACAGGAGTTGGGAGGTCATGTTGTAGCTGTACAGGACATTGGTTAGGCCACTGTTGGAATATTGCATGCAATTCTGGTCTCCTTCCTATCGGAAAGATGTTATGAAACTTGAAAGAGTTCAGAAAAGATTTACAAGAGATGTTGCCAGGGTTGGAGGATTTGAGCTATAGGGAGAGGCTGAACAGGCTGGGGCTGTTTCTCCTAGAGCGTCGGAGGCTGAGGGGTGACCTTATAGAGGTTTACAAAATTATGAGGGGCATGGATAGGATAAATAGACAAAGTCCTTTCCCTGGGGTAAGGGAGTCCAGAACTAGAGGGCATAGGTTTAGAGTAAGAGGGGAAAGATGTAAAAGAGACCCAAGGGGCAATGTTTTCACACAGAGGGTGGTACGTGTACGAAATGAGCTGCCAGAGGATGCGGTGGAGGCTGGTACATTGCTACATTTAAGAGGCATTTGGATGGGTATATGAATAGGAAGGGTTTGGAGGGATATGGGCCGGGTGCTGAGAGGTGGAACTAGATTGGGTTGGGATATCTGGTCGGCATGGATGGGTTGGACCGAAGGGTGTGTTTCCATGCTGTACATCTCTATGACTCTAAGAAGCCAAAACGCTAATACTCCACTACTGCACACTATCCTTTCTTAGTTAGAAGTACATGTGTGAACACTAGATGAGCCTACAAAGTCTGAGGTCAAACAGCTGACACGAACTTAAATACTGACTTTGTAAACATTGTTAGTAGATTGTCATGTCTTTGGCAACTGTCCTCAAGAAAGTCAAATATGATCATGAGAGAAAAAAGATGTTCAAAATTAAAAAAAGGTCATCAATGTATTTGAATTCTTTGATCAGGACATTTAGTGTTCAGTATCAGAACAGCTGTTTGATCCAACTGGCTGAAATCAAACATACATGCTCCAGTTAGTCATTCTCTCAAGCAACATAATCCAATCCTAAAAGCACTGTGCTGTATGGCTGTTCTCAGGGGTGCACACCAAAACAAAATGTATCTGGAGGACTATCAACTAATAAAATTCAAGTGGATTCAAGACTATTATTTTCAACTTAAATAAAAGGTAATGATGAAGGCATGAAAGCAGAAACAGCTGAAGTGATCTGGCAAATTAGGTTAATGAATAGGTCAATGGTGATATTATAGTAGACATGTAAGGGGATATTTCAAAATACACATATTTATAAATTCAAAGGAAAGGACTTGCGGTTAACTAGAGTTAGAGCTGTACAGCACAGAAACAGACCCTTTGGTCTTAGTCATTCGTGCCTAGCAGATATCCTAAACCAACCAAATGTCAGCACTTGGTCCATATCCCTTTTAACCCTTCGTATTCATAGGCCCACCCTGATGCCTTTTAAATCTTTTAACTGTACCTGCCCCCACCATCTCCTTTTGGCAGCTCCTTCCAAACACACATCACCCTATGTGTGAAAAAGTTGCCCCTCAGGTCCCTTTTAAATCTTCCCCCGAACACCTTAAATCTAGGCCCTCTAGTTTTGGACTCCCCTATCCTGCGGAAAAGGCCTGAGCTATTCACCTGATCATACCCCTCATGATTTGATAAACTGAAAAGATGAACATTCTTACCAAACTTAAAGTGAACAAAGACGTAAATTGTGCAAAAAATGGATTGCAGGTCAGAAATTTGAACAGAATATTAAAAAAACAGAATGACAAAAAATGTAAAGGAGGGAAATTTGAGTAAGAGAGCACTAGAGATATTAAAAATATACACTGAAGCACTTTTTTTGTAAGTTAAAGTGAGCAGTGGTCTGAAAGAAAGTGACTCTAAGGAATTTTTAGCGTAAAATATGATGGCATATGAAGTAAACAGGTATTTTACAATGCTCTTCAATATAGAGGATCCAAATAACATCTCAGAAATAATTTTAAAACCAGGACATGGCATGGAGGGAGGAATTCAAGAAAGTAACAACCATCAGGGAAGTGGTATTGAGCAAATTATTGGAGCTGCAGATTGACAAGTCCCAGGATCCCAACGTATTTTTATCCTAGGGTCTTGAAAGTAGTGGCTAGTAATGTAATAAATGCATTGGTTAATTTTTTTCAAAATTTCCTGACTTCAGTTCCATTAGATTGGAAAATATAAAGTGTCATGCCTTTATTCAGAAAGGAAAGGAGATAGAGCAATAAACTACAGGTCAGTTAACTTGGCAGGGCGAATGTGTTTGAAACTATTATTAAAGCACAACATTACTAAACCTCAAAGTAATCAGGCAACATGGTTTTGTGAAAAAGAAATGGTGTCCAATTAATTTATTGGAGCTCTTCTGACGAAACAGCATGTGCTATGGATAAAGGGGACTAGTTGATGTGTAGTACTTGGATTGCCAGAAGATCCATTTTAGCAGGAAAATTAAATATAGCATATTATCCAAATAGTGATAGGAGAGCTTTGAGATAGAGTAATCTACATTTCCTGCTATTTAAATGGCATTACTTTAATTTGCAGGTATAGCAAGTAATTATGAAAGCTAATTGAGTGCCACTGATTAAGACTAAGTAGACCAGTTATGTTTCAGTTATACATGACACTGGTACCACATCAGGAGTACCACGTAAATGCATTGATTACCTCATTGCAGCTAAGATGTCAGCCTGGTGGACATAGTTCAGCAAAGCTTACTCGAGCGATATGGGTGGGTTTTCGAATGAGGAATGGTTGTGGACTGGCAAGGTTTCTCTCTGCTGGAATTGAAGAGTAAGAGGTGAATTATTTGAAACAAAGATCCTAAGGAGTCTTGACAGTACGCATGTGGAAAAAAAAATGTTTCCTCTGGTGGGACAGTTTAGAACTAAGAATATTCTTTCAAATGAGGGGTTGCCCTTTTTAGACTGAGGCAAGAAAGGGGTTAATTGCAGGAAAAGCCGTGTTTTCATACAGACAGCAAACACCGAATGTAACAAGAAAGACAGGAGTTACTTCTGATAACGTGGAAGCAAAATCTTGAGGTCTCCTGAAGCAGAACCAATATTGGGATGAATGAATCTATTGAAACAACAATAACTTGCAAGGTAGAACATTGGATTCTTATACAACACCAGACCAAAACTCCACATGGATCAAAAATGTGTTGCTGGAAAAGCGCAGCAGGTCAGGGAGCATCAAAGGAACAGGAGAATCGACGTTTCGGGAATAAGCCCTTCTTCAGGCTTTTGCCCGAAACGTCGATTCTCCTGTTCCTTTGATGCTCCCTGACCTGCTGCGCTTTTCCAGCAACACATTTTTAAGCTCTGATCTCCAGCATCTGCAGTCCTCACTTTCTCCACAAGGATCAAACCTTGGACACACCCAGAGACAGATTCCATTATTAATTGGTAACAACCAAGTTGAGTTGGGAGGCTTAACTTGCTTACTTGAGGGGTCTATGTTGGTTGCTGCATGCAATAAAGTTGAAATCATTGTTTCAGTACTTGATTGGTTGAGAGATTTCTTAACAAGTTAGCCAAATTAAAAAGGTAGTCTATGGTGATTTACCTACAACAATACCAAAACCTTTTTAATTTTAGCAAAGTTGGAGCTTTCTCATTTGTTGGAAAACTAACTTCTCTCTCCAATGAGGTATTTTTCAACACACCAACCCTTTCCTATTCCTCACCTCACCTTATTTTCCACTAGTTGCCCAATTGAAGTATTTCCCATCCTCAAATAAAGTGACCTTGTTATTTGCACAAAACTACACGCACTATGTGCCCCATTGTAAATTGAACTTCACCCCAGTTTCATGCTCCCATTCTCTCCCTTTCCTTCCTTCTTATATTATCAACATGATTGTCAAAACATGACAATGTTCCACAGAAAAAAATCAAAGTTACTTTACAAGGTTAAGTTTCAAATCAGTGGATTGCTCCATGTTAAAATATTATCAAAGACGTTAAGTATTTGTGATGCCAATGAGCTGGCTTTGATAATATTTCTTTAATTTATTATCGAAGACATTTAGAACTAATCACTACATTAAAACATTCAAATACTAAAATCTTAATTTTATAATGGGTGGTTTTCAACGGTTCAATTGAAGAAACAAAAACTCAGACAGAACCCACACTTCACAGAAATCTTAGTGACAAAAATAACTTGCGGCTTTTCTAACCAAAGAAACAAAAAATACCTTTGCACTGCTGAAAGATGTAGCAAAGTCCAAAACGTATGATTCTTGCCAGGAACAAAATGTAGCTGCACAAAACCACTGCATGCCTGCTATCAAACATGGGTGAATACTTCAAAAGAATACTGGTGGTTTCCTTTCTCACACTTCAAAAAAGGTTATTATACTATAAATACATTGAAAGGCTTTTATAAATATTGAACAAGAATTATCTGAAGTGTAAAATCAGTCCAGTTGTGATACTTGCATGTTACTGTTGTGGTTCTGTTCGCTGAGCTGGAAATTTTTGTTGCAAACGTTTCATCCCCTGTCTAGGTGACATCCTCAGTGCTTGGGAGCCTCCTGTGAAACGCTTGTGTGGTGTTTCCTCCAGCATTTATAGTGGCCTGTCCCTGCCGCTTCCGGTTGTCAGTTTCAGCTGTCCGCTGTAGTGGCCGGTATATTGGGTCCAGGTCGATGTGTTTGTTGATGGAGTTTGTGGATGAGTGCCATGCTTCTAGGAATTCCCTGGCTGTTCTTTGTTTGGCTTGCCCTATAATGGTAGTGTTGTCCCAGAAACACCACAGAAGCGCTTCACAGGAGGATCCCAAGCACTGAGGAAATATGCCTTTGGCAGGCAGAGTTTAGAGATGTACAGCACATAAACAGACCCTGGAGTCCAACTTGTCCATGCCGACCAGATATCCTAAATTAATCTAGTCACTGTGGTCCTGTTCGCTGAGCTGGAAGTTTTTGTCTAGGTGACATCCTCAGTGCTTGGGAGCCTCTTGTGAAGCGCTTCTGTGGTGTTTCCTCCAGCATTTATAGTGGCCTGTCTCTGCCGCTTCCAGTTGTTAGTTTCAGCTGTCCGCTGTAGTGGCCGGTATATTGTGTCCAGGTCGATGTGTTTGTTGATGCCTAAGAAAAAGACAACGGAACGAGGACATGCCACAACCCAAAGGACTAGCCACACTACCATACATCAAGAACATCTCTGAAATGACAGCCAGACTACTGCGACCACTAGGACTTATAACAGCACACAAACCAACAGCCACAATCAGACAACAACTCAATCCACAGACTCCATCAACAAACACATCGACCTGGACCCAATATACCGGCCACTACAGCGGACAGCTGAAACTGACAACCGGAAGCGGCAGGGACAGGCCACTATAAATGCCAGAGGAAACATCACAGAAGCGCTTCACAGGAGGCTCCCAAGCACTGAGGATGTCACCTAGACAGGGGACGAAACGTTTGCAACAAAAATTTCCAGCTTGGCGAACAGAACAACAACAACGAGCACCTGAGCTACAAATCTTCTCACAAACTTTGAACTTACATGTTACCTTTCAAATTCATTTTTTTTATTTTGGTGATCTTCTCTTTTAGATATTGATTACACAATATTGGCACATGTTTCTTCAGTAACACTCAAAGGCTATCAGACAGGCATGTCGCATATTAAACTAAATTTAAAAAAAACTCCTCACTTTTGCTTTGAACTTTGATGGAAATGTCAAGATACAAAGTTCAGGTGTGGACACATTTGTAGCACAATAATCTGAAGATTATGGCCTCAAAGCTGGTTAACTGTGCTGTATTTAACAAGCCTGAAGGGCTTTTGCTCGAAACGTCCATTTTCCTGCTCCTTGGATGCCGCCTGACCTGCTGTGCGTTTCCAGCACCACTCTCTAATCTTGATCTGATCTCCAGCATCTGCAGTCCTCACTTTCGCCTAATTGTGCTATATTTGTCAAACATTAAGTGAATTAAAACATGGACTGTAATAAAAGACGTAGGGCTGAACTTTACCACAAATCCACGCGGTGTCAATTCTGGCAAGCAAAGCAAGTTCTCATGCTGTGTTCCCTCGTTACCTGTGCACCACACTATGGCAGCCCACTTGTCATATTCTCCCACTCACCATTGGAAGTAGGTGCAATTACTGTGAGACATTGGATACCTGGTTCCAGCACTATTTAAAATGCACCAAGTCAAGCGCTGGCAATTTGGAGATGCCCAGCACAGTTTGTAGTATTCACGCTAGACATGCCAAACAATTAGAAGTTGGCCCTCTTAGAGGTTCTGGTGGACACAGTGGCACGAAAGAGGGGTTCCACTTCCTGCAGGACCAGCAGAGGAAATGGCAACACCAGACTCTGCCAACCTGGTTGTCACCTAGTTCAAAGCAATGTTAGCAGTCCAGAAAGACACCCAGCATTTACCATCTTGTCACGTTACACTCACTCCACTATTGTGCCCACCTCCCACAAAGGCTCAAGGTCACTCACGCCAATTGCCCCACACCACAAAGCGTTCATGACCTTTTTGCTGCCTACACTCAGTCTTGAGATATTAAAGGGTTAATTTGCTCTGCGGACCTGCAGGAAATTGGATGTCCCGAGGCTATGGTGGGATGCCTCTGACTTACGGGTAGATTGTAAGGAACTTACATTCCCATCCCTTACCATTCAGAGCCATTTGCATGGCCATTTCCTCGTTATTCAGAATAAAAAAAAGAACTCAACAACCTATTCATAAATCACTAAGAACATTACAGTTGGAATTTTGACTACTCTGCAGTTAAAAAACGATTCACAACAAATTTGACCATTAAGGGATGATTTACATTTTATTGTTTCTGGAAATGATGTGGTCATTGCCTTGTGTAACTGTGGCATGCAACTGTGGGGGGATGGCTGGGGGTTGTCTTCTGGACATTACTGACTCTAATGTAAAGATTTTGTGTCAAGGAAGGACAGTTTCCTTTGTTCAGAGAGATCCCTTGAAATGGCTTCGCAAGCATTGCAAAGTGTTAAGGGTTTCTCCAGAAAGCTTATACTGTACTGTGCTTAAATAAATTTTGCTGTTCAAAGTTGTGTGTTGCAGTTGCATCAAGTGCGTAAGAATTCCAACGAAAAAGATGATAATCTCACAACCTTGCCCCACTTGCACCTACTCTTGCTCAGCCCAGTCTACCCCAGCACCTTTAACCTTGAATGGTCTACATGCTGCCTACTCATTCATACAAAATACCTCACCACCATTTCCCCACATGGACCAACCCTAACAGCTGTGTTAGCCACATTCTCTTTACTTAATCCCTCCTTTGTCTCATTCCATAACAAAATAAACCACAATAAGGAGTCAGCCAGCACCGCTGACAGGTGTCTGATATTTGCTCTTCATCCATGAGAATCCTGGTACTGTCTGCTGAGGACAACAACCATTGATGCAGTGATGCCAAACATGCACGTCCCAGCAACCATGTAAGAAGCACTGCATTATTATGCTAGTCTACCCATTGTTCATTACACGTTCTTTTGTTTTCTGATGGTACCAGTGGCATCTCTGTGGTCTTAGTGGCTAAGAGGCGAGCCCCACAACACATTTCTTCCTCCAGCTCTGAAGAAGCCATGTATCCTGCAGAGCATGCACAAGCAAAAGCAGACTCCTGAAGCCTCCACCAGGTCAGATATTGAAAAACCTGGCCAGTACTTTAGCTGGATTAGAGTTGGGAGCACCTCCCAGTGAGCATATCACAACTATGGTTGAGGAACAAACACCTCAGGTCACTGGCACTTGGAGGACTGCTGGAGACCAGGCATTTGCTTTGCCTCAGGCTCAACAGGATCCCATGGTGTCAGCCATTATGAACTTTATTCAAATGCAGAAGCAGACACAGGAGCAGCAGACAGGTTTGCTGAAGGCACTAGGTAGGCTGACAATGGTTGCAAGACTGCACCAACAATATCTGCATCATGCTTGCCTCAAGCATGCAAGCATCTGGCTACCTCCATGCATACAAAGCACTCAGTTTGCTGGATAAATGCATGGAGCTATGCTCCTCTACTCTCGCCACAGGTGCTCAGCATCAATAGTAAGGATGAAGGGAGTTAAGGGATCTTATTATTCCAGGTGCCTCTTGCTCAAAAGATGACAGAAAAGGTGCCAGTAGGTTCCTAGCTGGAGGAGGTACCACATACAAGCACCCAGAAGTCTCCTTTCAAGCCACTTCAGAAGTGACTGAGCCTTTCACCTGCCCTAACAGTCCCATGTGGGACTTCAAGTTCAGAAAGGTATACCCGCCTCTCGGAAGTACACAAATCTGGGCTCTCTAACCATCAAATGCCCATGGTTCCTGCTCAAAACTCCAAGATTAATGGGTTCCACAACAAGGCAGGACTGCATCTAGATGTAGATGGAGGAAATGGAAGACCATCTGAGGGCATACAGATGTCAAATTACATTTCATTCTAAATATATGTTCACTTTTCATCAAACGCTGTGCGAGCAAATGTTTAGTTACAACTACAAGATGGAAGATACCAGATCCCGGCCATCTTAATGCTACACAAGGTATTAGGATGTGAAGGGAGAAGCTCTTACACCATATGCAGGTTACGAAAACTTGGAAGATGCTTTGAACTTGGACAAGTATCCTTCCAGGCCGCAATATGTTGCTTGTGTATCACAAATATTACTGGCATCAATTCTTCGTGATGCATGTGGTCAAAGCTGCTTGAAGCCAGGATCTGCAATCCATAAGGTAATGCCCAAGGTTCACATACAGCATGTCGTGCCTGCAGGTGTCTTTTTCTTCTATATCATAAGGGAATATAACTTTTTTATGAAGCCTTCAAAAGGCAAAAATAAAAGCTCACTCAGAACGAAATACATATGCCATGCACTTGGCATGCAGTAAATGGCATTCATTTTTCAGTTCCATTGCACACTTGCTATTTGCATTAAGATGGAAGGAAGCATCAATCACATTTCATACAGCAAGTTTCAGGCTCAGTCATCTATCCTTGGTGAACCCCCAAATATACACATTGCCTTCTTGGTAGCCATTCCCATCAACCCCATTGATTTTGAACCTCCCCACATTTGTACCCAAACCAATAATCAAACTGGTCATCTGCTACTTTATTCCTCCAAGCCCCAGGCAGAGAGGCAATATACTAGTAGTCATACGTCGCCTCCTCCAAAGGCATGGTAGTGTTGACTGCTGATAACTCTCCTACTCACCCCCACCCCAACCCCTGGCATGCTTTACTTTCTGTTCCCCTTTTCCACATGGTTCGTTACCATCCTCACAACCGTAGTCCACATGTATCCCAGTTGACTGACTCCAGTCCCCACAAATGAGTCCCCCAGCTTTCCTCCCACAGCAGTGGTCCAGATACTAATCCCCTTGACTTTTATTGAACAGACAGTGATAACTTACCATGGCCCACCCCTTTGACCAAATGGGATGGACAGCTGCAATTAATGGCTGGCCAGACCCCGACTGATCTTTGTGCAGCTCCCAGAATTTCCTACAACTCCTCAAACTGGTGGTATGGGCCCAAAGGAACAACCTTGGCCCACTCCCCAGACACAACACCCCGACTCCAACTGGCCAAGCAGCCAACTGAATGTACCCAAGCCTCAACACTGATAATGAGAGGTTGTTCTTAATTTACTCTTCTGGGACCACTTGACGAAAGGATATCTACTTTGACTTCACTGACGACTACTCTCCCAAAACTGAGAGACATGGCAACTTAAGTGCAACCATAAGGCGTAGGTATGAGATTGACATCATATGCGGCTACACAACAACACATCTGTCTCCTTGACTGACAACTGCTTAGAACCATGACCAGCTATCTTGTTTTGTGTCTGCACTAAAAGGCAAGTCATAACATAGGTACTGAAACCATTCAAGCTCTGGAAAAAGGGGACAAATTGCAAAAAAGCATGGTAAGATAGAAATACTGTTAGCTTCCAAGCAGATGCAAAATAAGTGAACACTAAGCTGAATGAGGACATAGTGGACAGCGAAGAGGGTTACCTCAGATTACAACAGGATCTTGACCAAATGGGCCAATGGGCTGAGAAGTGGTAGATGGAGTTTAATTCAGATAAATGCGAGATCCTGCATTTTGGGAAAACAAATCTTAGCAGGACTTATACACTTAATGGTAAGTTCCCAGGGAGTATTGCTGAACAAAGATACCTTGGAGTGCAGGTTCATAGCTCCTTGAAAGTAGAGTCGCAGGTAGATAGGATAGTGAAGCTGGCGTTTGGTATGCTTTCCTTTATTAGTCAGAGTATTGAGTACAGGAGTTGGGAGGTCATGTTGCAGCTGTACCGGACATTGGTTAGGCCACTGTTGGAATATTGTGGGCAATTCTGGTCTCCTTCCTATCGGAAAGATGTTGTGAAACTTGAAAGGGTTCAGAAAAGATTTACAAGGATATTGCCAGGGTTGAAGGATTTGAGCTATAGGAAGAGGCTGAACAGGCTGTTTTCCCCGGCGCGTCGGAGGCTAAGGGGTGACCTTATAGAGGTTTACAAAATTATGAGGGGCATGGATATGGTAAATAGGCAAAGTCTCTTCCCTGGGGTCAGGGAGTCCAGAACTAGACGGCATAGGTTTAGGATTATTGGTGCTGGAAGAGCACAGCAGTTCAGGCAGCATCCAAGGAGCAGCGAAATCGGGCTTTTGCCCGAAATGTCGATTTCGCTGCTCCTTGGATGCTGCCTGAACTGCTGTGCTCTTCCAGCACCAATAAACCAGAATCTGGTTTCCAGCATCTGCAGTCACTGTTTTTACCTCGGCATAGGTTTAGGGTGAGGGGGAAAAGATATAAAAGAGACCTAAGGGGCAACTTTTTCACACAGAGGGTGGTACGTGTATGGAATGAACTGCCAGAGGAAGTGGTGGAGGCTGGTACAATTGCAACATTTAAAAGGCATTTGGATGGGTATATGAATAGGAAGGGTTTGGAGGGATATGGGCCGGGTGCTGGCAGATGGGACTACATTTGGTTGGGATAGCTGATCGGCATGGATGGGTTGGACCGAACAGTCTGTTGCCATGCTGTACATCTCTATGACTCTACATCCTGGGAGGTGCAATCTATGAAATAAATACCTGACCTTACATGCAAAGTGTCTTTGCAGCAGCATTCAAAAATGGTGGGTGCATGTCTACGCACCCAGAGACGTTGGTGGCTGATGTCAAAGATGGAGGGCCGGAGAAGTTAGCAACAAATTGGATATGCAAGGCCACCACTCAAATTTGCATGCCAGGAACTGTCATGATTCAATGTCTATCTGACACACGGGAGAATGGGAAGCTGTGTATAAATTAAACAAAATTCAATAATAATGAGATGTTAATACATGCTACTACATGCACTATGCCGCTCATCACTCACTGTTGAGAAGCACACCTCGTCATTCTCAACATGAAGAATTCCAAACTGGCCATCTTCTAAGACTTTCCGAACATTCTCACTAATACCATGTCAGTGATGAGGAATATTCTACCATTTTTGTCATTGACACTTCAAAAGAATAAACTTACCCACAACTTGAAAGCCACTTCTGAATCCCTCTCTCACTCTCAGACAGTACATTCTAAATCCGAACTATGTACTGCCTGAAGGTTAAAAGCAGCACAGCATGTGCACGATTCCCAGATCCCCACAAGTTTTGGACCCATACATAAAAAATTAGGGCTGCAATTCATCTGGTTTTGTTGAGGTACAGTTGCCTGTTTAAAAGTTACTAGACAAATTAAATCAGTCTCAAGCACACTTCAAACAAGCAGTCAGCAGTAAAAAGTTGAAAGCATAGTTCCATCCACTCCAGCCAACCTTGAAGTATTGAATGACTAGGACCTGCATTCAATATTACATGCTAATCAAGGTAGGCTGATTCTAATTATCCTTCTCTTACTGCTTACCTTTATTGAGGTGAGCAATTCAATACAGACCAAGAATCAAAAGGCTTTTAAAAATGGTTACGTGCAGTAACTTGAAAATATGATTTGATTTATTAAAAAGTAATTAAAAAAAAAGTCAGATGATAGAAAACTTGACAAATAAAACAAAAGAGCATTTGGTCCTTTGCATCTGTGCCAATTGACAAAGAACCAGCTGGCATAATATACCTCTCTCCACAAAGTCTACATTCCTGCAAGTCACAGTTCAAGTTGCAACATTTAAATATTTGGGAAAGCAAATCTTAGCAAGACTTATACAGTTAATGGTAAGGTCTTAGGGAGTGTTGCTGAACAAAGAGACCTTGGAGTGCAGGTTATTAATTCCTTGAAAGTGGAGTTGCAGGATAGGATAGTGAAGGTGGTGTTTGGTATGCTTGCCTTTATTGGTCAGAGTATTGAGTCCAGGAGTTGGGAGGTCATGTTGCGGCTGTACAGGACATTGGTTAGGCCACTTTTGGAATATTGCGTGCAGTTCTGGTCTCCTTCCTTATTGGAAGGATGTTGTGAAACTTGAAAGGGTTCAGAAAAAAATTACAAAGATGTTGCCAGGGTAGGAGGAATTGAGCTATAGGGAGAGGATGAATAGGTTGGGGCTGTTTTCCCCAGAGCACCAGAGGCCGAGGAGTGACCTTATAGAGGTTATTAAAATCATGAAGGGCATGGATAGGATAAGGTAGGTCTTTACCCTGGGGTGGGAGAGTACACAACTAGAGGGAATAGGTTTAGGTGAGAGGGGAAAGATATAAAAGAGACTTAAGGGGAAACTTTTTCATACAGAGGGTGGTACGTGTATGAAATGAGCTGCCAGAGGAAATGGTGGAGGCTCGTACAATTGCAACATTTAAAAAGGCATCTGGATGGGTATATGAAAAGGAAGAGTTTGGAGGGATGTGGGCCGGGTGCTGGCAGGTGGGACTAGATTGGGTTGGGATATCTGGTTGGCATGGACGAGTTGGACCAAAGGGTCTGTTTCTGTGCTATACATCTGTATGTATCTATGTATTTTGGATGTCAAGTGTTTTGACCTCCACAATACTGAGGCACAGTGTTCCAGATCGTTGCAGCTTTTTAGTTTAAAAAGAAAATTTCATAAAATGCCAAACTGGTCAAAGAGGCTATTTGGCCCATCGAATCTGTATTGACCCTCCGAAGAGCACCCACCCAGTCCACTCCCCCACTCTATCCCCACAATCCCATGTTTACCATGGATAATGCCGTTCTTTTACGTATCCCTGAACACGGAAGGGCAATTTTGCTGAGTCAATCCACCTAATCTTCTTCCCTCTAATTGTACTTTTTACTTCAAGCCTACATCTCTTCATTTGAGCTCTACTATGATAAACAGGTTATGTCCAAGTACCTAATCAAAGTCCCTTCATTTTAAAGTCCTTAATTAGGCCAATCCCCAGCTTTTTCTGCTCTTAAACAACAAGTGCTCCAATCCTGCCACTTAGCCACATATTTTCTACTCCTAGCAACTTCCTTTTACACCTCCTCCATGCCTTCTCCAATGCAATTATAACTTAGCTACAACATTGTAACCATAATAGCAAGTGGAACTATTGTTGCATATGGTTCCAGTAAAATATCAGGTGGGCAGAGGGGTACGATTGCCTTATTGGCAAAAAATGAAATTAAATCAATAGTAAGAAACCAAGTAGGGTCAGATGGTAGAACCCGAGTGAGTAGAATTGGTGAACCACAAAAGGTTAGAAAATAAAACAGCTGAAGTTATGTACAGGCCTCCAAACAGTAGTCAGAAGCTGGGGCACAAGACACACGAGGAGATAGAAACGATATGTAGGAAAGGCAAGACTGCAGTGAACATGGGGGATTTCGACATGTAGGTGGATTGGGAAAATCAGGTTGGTGGTGGATCACAAGAAATGGAATTTGTGGAATGCTTTTTAGAGCAACTTGTGGAGGGGTCCACCAGGGAACAGGCAATTCTGGATTTAGTATTGTGCAATGAGGCAAACTTGATAAGGTGAAGGGACCCCTTCAGAGGCAGTGATCACAAAATGATTGAATTTACTCTGCAATTTGAGAGGAAGAAGATATAATCAGAGGCACAATATTACAGTCAAATCAAGGCAAGTACAGAGCAATGAGGGAGGAGCTGGATAGAATTGACTGAGAGGGGAGCTTAGCAGAGTTTAAATCAGATACATGCGAGGTGCTGCATGTTGGGAAAGCAAATCTTAGCAGGACTTATACACTTTAGGGTAAGGTCCTAGGGAGTGTTGCTGAACAAAGAGACCTTGGAGCGCAGGTTCATAGTTCCTTGAAAGTGGAGTTGCAGGTAGATAGGATAGTGAAGAAGGCGTTTGGTATGTTTTCATTTATTAGTCAGAGTATTGAGTACAGGAGTTGGGAGGTCATGTTGCGGCTGTACAGGACATTGGTTAGGCTATGTTGAAATATTGTACAATTCTGGTCTCCTTCCTATCGGAAAGATGTTGTGAAACGTGAAAGGGTTCATAAAAGATTTAGATGGAAGTTGCCAGGTTTGGAGGATTTGAGCTATAGGGAGAGGGTGAACAGGTTGGGGCTGTTTCTCCTGGAGCGTTTGGATGGGTATATGAATAGGAAGGGTTTGGAGGGATATGGGCCGGGTGCTGGCAGGTGAGATGTCTGGTCGGCATGGACGAGTTGGACTGAAGGCTCTGTTTCCATGCTGTTCATCTCTCTGACTCTATAAAACAGTGGCAGGAGAGACAGCAATGGCAGGAGATTCTGGGAGTAATTCAGGAGACACAGCAGAGATTCATCCAGAGGCCAAAAAAGCATGGTACAGGGAAGATGAGGCAACCATAGCTGACTAGCGAAGTCAAAGATAGCATAAAAGCAGCAAAGGGCAGTGGGAAACTAGAGGACTGGGAAGCTCACAAAGAGCAAAACAGGGCCACAAAAAAAAATAAGGTGAGAAGATTAAATATGTGGGTAAGCTAACCAGTAATATAAAAGGAAGACTGTCAGAGTTTCTTTAGATAAATAAATGGCAAAAGAGGCAAAAAAGTGGACAATGGGCCACTGGAAAATGACTTCGAAAAGAAAGTAGTGAGGAACAAGGAAATGGCTGAGGAACTGAATAATTACTTAGCATCAGTCTTCATGGTGGAAGATGAGTAATATCCCAGAAATTCAAGTGGGGGGGAAGAGCTGAGTATGCTGGCCATCACCAAGGAGAAGGTGCTAGAATAATGGATGACCTGAATATGGATAAATCACCTGGACCAGATGGACGACACCCCAGCTTTCTAAGGGTAATAGATGAAGAGATAGTGGAGGCGTTAGTGGTGATCTTTCAGAATCGTTAGAATTAGGAAGGGTCAGAGAGGACTGGAAAATCGCAAATGTGACACCCATGTAGATAACCTCACCTGGTAGTCTAGTGGTTAGGATTCAGCCCTCTCACCAACGCAGTCCAGGTTTGATTCCCAGTCAGGGAATGGGAGGTTTGCTCTGCTCATTTATAAGGGTGGCATGGTGGCTCAGTAGTTAGCACTGCTGCCTCACAGTACCAGGGACCCAGGTTCAATTCCAACCTCGGGTGACTGTGTGTGGAGTTTGCACATTCTCCCTGTGTCTGTGTGGATTTCCTCTGGGTGCTCCGGATTCCTCCCACAATCCAAAGATGTGCAGGTTAGGTGGAATGGCCATGCTAAATTGCCCAATGTGTAGGTTAGGTGCATTAGTCAAGGGTAAAGAGAGGGCAGGGGAATGGGTCTGGGTGGGTTACTCTTCGGAGGGTCAGTGTGGCTGAAGGGCTTGTTTCCACACTGTAGGGATCCTATGCTGGCAAAAATGTGAAAGCTTTTCAGAATTAGCACCCATGCGGAATCCTCTACACTAGCTTCTTTTTCTTGAGATTCTTACACACTTGATGCAACTGCAATAGGCCAACTTCTGTGAACAGTCAAAATGTATTAAGTACAAGCCGTGGGGAACCCTTAACACTCTTCACAATGCTTGCGAAGACATGTCAAGGGATCTCTCTGAATAAAGGAAACATCCTTCCTTTACAAAGTACAAGAGCTTCACATTACAGTCAGTAACACCCACAAGACAACCCCAGCCATTCCCCCACAGTCACATGCCACTTAAGTCAAAATGTAATGATCACATCATTTCGAGAAACAATATAATGTAAATGATCCCTTAACGGCCAGATCTATTATGAATTGGCTTTTCAACTGCTGGGAGTACTCTGAACTTTAATTGCAATGTTCCATTGATTTCTGAATTGGGGATAACAATGAAATTATTTTACCCTGAATAACTAGGAAATGGCCATGCAAATGGCTCTGAAGAGCAAGGGATGGGAATGTAAATTCCTGACATTGTACCTGTAAGACAGAGACATAACATCCTAAGACAGAGGAATACTGCCCTAAACTCGGGACATGCAATTTCATGCAGGTCAGACCAAATTAATCCTTTATCTCACTCTACAGGATAAAATAAGCTTTGCGTGAGCAAATTTTGGGGAAATTCAATTTCATGGCGTTTCACACCTTGAGCACTGGTGAATTTTCTTGTGCCTTTTTAAAGGTGTGATATTCTGTATGCACCACATCTCCTCTCCTGCACCATCTGCGCTCAGTGGGGGAGGTGGTCATTGCTAGAAAAAGCTTGCAGCATTCATGCTACGGATACCATTCTTAATGCCCATCTGCACACCAGTTCAACCGCCGCAAGCCAGCAACAGACCCCCTCATCTGCAAGGGGCTCTCTTGTGACAGTGGTAGTGTCCCTACGCCAGACCAGGAGGCTCAGGTTCAAGTCCTATCTCGTTCAGAGGTATGTTCTAACATCTCTTAACAAGTTGATTGGAAAAGCAAAATCAGCCTTTCATACTTCCAGTATGCAAAGACCTCCAAGGGACGTAGTTGATCGAGACAAATTAACACTGGTTTGTGGATAGGGACCTGGAAGTCCTGGTGGATGGGATGTAAGGTTGTCCTTCATCGGTCAGGACTTGAAGTTGCCATCTAGGTCAGTACTGTTTCCATGGTCTGGAAGAAAGCCCAGTAAAACAGGAAGAACGTTAAAGATCTTTTGCACTCCACAAGGCTAAGTGCCACCACTTAATTTCTATTACCTCTCCTCACATTTAAACTCCACTACTGCACCAATCATCCACAGGGCTCAAGCACTCTCACTGTTGCACATGGTATCTTTCCTCAATGGTTCTCCAAATCATTGTACGTATTTTTAACCAACCTGTTCAGAGATGTCATGACATGACACACCTCAGGAGCAGGTAGAACTTGAACACTCACCTCCTGAACCAAAGGTTAGGATACCAGCACAGCACCCTCTACTAAATTTCTAACCTATCCTGTACTCGCCAATTCCTGCCACTCAATGGACACCTCATCACCTTTCCTCCAGCAACACTAACATCTGCCATTTGCATCTAGCTCAGTCCCTGCCCTTGGCTCATCCCAGATTAAGCAGCCCACACAAGGGCAGAGAGGGACAAGATGAGTGGGTGGGGTGACAGACATATGTTTGCTTACTGACTACAAATAGACAATCCTTACATTAGACAAACAGGATGGAGACCGCACAGGTGGAGATGCAGAGATCTCTATGCACTAGCTATCAAGTAAAATGAATTGTGATGTGCAGTGTAGTACTGCCATTCTATTACAAGAAGACGACGCCACAGATGAAGCACTGGCAATACTGTCCCTGGCAGCCTCCACCAGCTCAGATACTGACACCTTGGTAGATTGTTCAGCTAGATTGGAGTAGAGAACACATTCTGAGAAGCACGTCTCCAGAGTTGGAGAGAGGAAGAAATGTCTCAGAGCATGAGTACTCGAAATTGCCAAAAACTAGGTACCTGCACAGCATCACGCAAGTGAGGACCTCATGGTGTTAGCCGTTAAAACTTGATGCAAATGTACAAACAGACAGAAGCAGCAGACAACTAACAGCTGTTTCTGTGGATAGGTTTGCGGTTACCATGGAGAATCAGGTCCCCAAAACTTATTGACTGTTAGATATACATGCAAATCTGCATTCCATCACTGTCGCCATTGGTGGTCAAGCAACAGGAAGACAAGGGAACTTAACCTCATCCTGAGACAGGGTGGTGCCAGCTTGCACCCAGTCAGAACAGGAACCACACGCAAAATCCCAAGATATCCTCTTTCAGAATATTCCAGAAGTGCTCAGCCTTTCCACTCCCATTCTGCCCACAATTCTCAACTTTGAAGTTCAAGTCAAGGAAAGTGAACTTGCATCTGGCCAGGACCTACTAGCCACAAATACCCAAGGATCATCCCTAGCACCCATCACAGCATAAAACATTGTCATGTTTGGATTTGGAAGTATCAGATGTTGTGAAGCCTTTCAACAGTTTGCAATGTTCACTTCTATTACACAACAGTGTAACAGAAATGAAGAAACGTCAGCATTTGGAAATAAACAGTAACTGCTTACTTTTGCAGCATGAACACGCTTAGTAAATGATGACTTCATTCAATTTAGTTCCATTAGAATCGGTCATGAAATATGCCCTATGGTTGATTGTGGTGGACCATGGTGATGTTCTCAGTAATCAATGTTCCAACATCCTCCTTTCTTGCTGCTTTCACAGCTTACTGTCCACCCCCTATATTTGTGTCATTGCCAGCTCCACATCACCATATACAAGGATTACACAGCACAATCTGTGGGCATATCAATGAACCCCCTGACCTGTCTCAGCTTGGGAACGGCAACTCAAGCAGGTTGACTAGCCTTCAATTACCCCAGCTGAAACTGCTGCATTGTATCTATGCACAGCCTCAGTCAGGGAGTGGTGTAGCACATTGTGAGCCATGTTTGATGAGAGTAGTCTTTGTCACTCAACAACCACCCTTTAAGGCATCTGGTCTTTGAAATGAAGCAGAATCTGAGAATTATCAAATGTATGGGATTGTGCATGCTTGCATTTGGAATTCAGCATTCTATTTTTTTTAGTGGGATTCTTTCCCTGTTTCAGTCCCACCCAGCTTCTTGTTAAATCAAGAAGGTCAAACAAAGATGATATATTTCATAACTGTTAATTGTGACAGATCATTAATTATGGCTTCTCAGATATTTGATTAGCTGTTATTTCTCCCAAACAAGGAACAAAATTTTGCTTTACGGGAGATAATAAATTCCTATTATACTAATCTCAGAGATCACATTCAGACTTGTACTGAAGCCTCCTACAAGGGAGGATCAATACTACAGGGCAATTTACTAAGTCCAATCCATCTAACCTGCACACCTTTGGACTGTGGGAGGAAACCGGAGCACCCGGGAAGAAACACACACAGACATGGGGAGAACGTGCCAACTCCATACATCTAGCCTGCATATTTTTGGACTGGGTGAGGAAATGTTTGCCATAAAGTTAATTGGAAATATTATGATCATCTGAAAAACATGCAATTAGGAATTTAAAAATTAAGCCTAAGAGTTAATATTTAACAGTTATGACTTTGGATCAATTATAACTGATCATTTGTGGACACCCTTTTGACAACTCTAGCCCTCAACTCTTCTCAGGTCCACAACCTCTACAATTAAAGACTGTTTTGTACAGCCAAAATGACAGCGCTTGTGTTATGCAGGCCTAGTGCCCCATGAGCCATGAGGCCTGCGTTCAAGTATCATCTGCTACATAGGTCCATGCGAACACCTCCAAACAGATTGACTGGAAAGCACTGTACAAAGTAAATAAAGAAAACAACTTTAAAAAAAAAGGTGTTTTAATAACATGAAAAGCAAAACCCCTCCTAACTTGCTGTTCCATGCAGACGTCTTCCCTCAATCCTCATATTAGTATTCAAAATTCTTAACTAATTTCCTAGTTTAACAATATTGCCCCTATCCCAAATCTCTTACCTTCATCAATACTTCCCCTCGTACAAATTATGGCTTAAAGCCAATTTTAACTATCACACGCAATACACAAGTTTTCAGAAACAGACGTAGGCTACATTTTCATTTCATTTAAAAACTGCAATTTACAAATTAAAAAGTGCAACTAATGGAATCACGTGGGACCACCCCTGGCTGGACCCAACAGGCAGCATCCAAACTCGAGAGTAAAAGCAAAATATTGTGGACATTGGAAAAACACAAAATTCAGGAGTTACCTACTAGGTCTGCAGCATTTTCTATAATCCCTCCAAACTAAGAGTGCATTTAGGAGCTACTCCCAGGTTGTTAGCGCCCTTCAGGAGAGGAATATTACAGACCAATTCCAAGTAAATTTACTCACTTGACTAAAACTGCTCCACCAATTACAATTCCAGCAATTGATAGTGGCAATATATATTTGCTCATCATGCTCGCTCTGTAACTCAGAAAACGACTGTTACCACAATCCCGATTTAAACATCAGTTACCACCAGCTCCTGAGTATTACGGCATTCGTCTATCGCCGCTAGAAGTAACCAACCAGAGCTCGGCTGCCGCTGCGGGCAAAGGTTACACCCCAGCGTGCACCAGAAATGACCTTCACCCTTTTCGACGTTCACTCCCCTCCATCACACGTCATTAGAATAAAATCGTAAATCGAAACTTAAGGGGGTTCACTTATCTGTTAGCTTTTGTGAGAGTGTCGTGTTGTGCACCGAATCGTAGGATAGTTATAGCAAAGAAGCAGTCTTTTTTTGATTCTGCAAAAGCATCTTATTTTTTCTTCTTTCCTGATAATTACCGAATTCTCTTTTGAAAGCTTGGATTGACTCCACCTCCATCACCGTCTCACACATTTCGGATTATAACTTGTGACGTGACCTTTTTTTTTGTGTCGATCTGCGGTCCTTCTACCATTTACTAAAATCGGTGTCCTCTGTTTTCTGATGTTTATGTTAGGGAGAACATTCTCCCGAGCTACTGTTTTGAACACCATTATTAAATATCTTTGCGTCTTCCCTAAAGAGAACCCAGCTTTTCCAACGTATGCAATCTTATGTCCTGATCCGATATATTTTATTTAAAATTTAGCTTTTCAATAGAAGAATCTGGGTCTTAACAGAAATTCTAATGGCGAGAAGAAAATGATCAATTTTCTCACTGGCCCAGGGATCCTTGGGTGCAGTCTTCTTTCCTGCTATACGGCACTTTTGGGAAATTATCCAGAAAGACTACCATTAAAAAATTGGAGGTAGGATTTTAACCAAATCTGAAAAACATTCTAAAGCTATGTGCCCTTGAGAAACCAGAATACCACCACAACCATCTTAAAATTGCATATTTCCAATATGTGGCATGGATTTCATGGTCAAATGGTTCAGAATTACTTCTCAGGGAAGTCATTCCTCTACTTTTCATAAAGAGATTATATGATGCCTTATTTTGTCTCAGGTTGCCTGTGCATAAAAGGTAATGTTACCATTGTACTCAAACACTTAAGGGCTGTTTGCTTCTTAGAAAGAGATTACTTTTGATAGTTTAAACTGAGGGTCATTATGCCTCAGGTGAGGGTAGAGTTTGAGAAGAAATGTCCTTCACAGTAATCTAGCTTGTGTGGGAATTGAATCCATGTTGTTGGAGCTACTCTACATTGCAAACCGTCTATCCAGCTAACTGAACGCCAAACCCCAAACCAGGCACTTGTCAACTGAAGAATTGTTTCTTAGAAGCTGTTATGAAGGAAACACGGCATCCAAATTACACAACAGAGCAAGAACCCATAAAGAGCCATGTTTTCGTGATTCAGAAGCCAAAACTACTCTTTAAATAAAAATACAAAATACTAAATGCTGCCTGAAACACCAATAAAACTGTTTTCATTCTGTAGATACTGCCAGACCTGTTTCCAGCACTTTGTGTTTTAGTGATGTTAGTTGAGGGATAAATATTGGTCAGAACACTGAGTAATTTCTCTGCACTTCTCCAAAACTGGCATGGGATGTTTTACATCCACAGGAGAGGACAAGACATTGATTTAACATCTCATTTGAAGAACAGCATTTCCAACACCACTTTCTCAAGTATTCAGAAGTGTCAGGCTAAATTTGTACTTAAATTTCTAGAGTGGGACTTGAATCCACAACTTTCTGACTCAGAGGCATGATTCTTTCCACTGAGCCACAGCTAACACCAATGGTACCAGTCCAGAAAGCACAGGGACATTTCTTGCAATCTATAAAGTTATAGTGCCTTCGGGGGAGACCTTACTCCCACATTTTTCATATCAATGACAAAATTAATGTTTTAAAAACATCAAATATGTTTGATACATGGTTATTTTGTTATATCCACATGACAAGTCATTGTGAGGGTAAAGTCCGTTAAAGTAAACTGAGCTAAGTGACAACTTTAATCTCACTTTTTGCGAAAAGTAAACATGTCAAAGCTTTTCATCTTCCACTTATCAGAACCAGGATACAGAGTGCTGATAAACTCTGAGCCGAAGCTGTTTAACATCAAACAGTTACTGTCGACATGTTTGTTGTATACCAAACTGACATCCAGGAACTGCCACGTACTAACGCTGTGATACCTGAGGAGTCTTGCCATCCTAAATGAGTTCTAATCATCTACTTCATTATTCAATTCTTTATTTATTTACTTATGCTAATTTAATTTGTTAACTGTACCACCAGTTGCTATCCTTTGTTGGACCATAGAAATACAATAAACCTTAGTCATTTCGGAAATACTCAGAAAATAATTAACTTCTCCTGTGACAGACAAACAATTGTTTTCAGAAGGCTGAACATGTTAGAAAGGCAAAAGCAATGCAGCATCTCTTTCATGCCCTATCTCCCTTTACGTTTGACTTTGGCTTTCTATTAAAAGTCACATTTCCTAAATCAACTAATTCCAGCACCTTATTGTAAGTCACACTTGAATCCTAAGATGTACTAAGTTGGCAAGTTTCATATACTTGAACACAAGGACCAGCAAAAATGAGTAACTAGTTTGAGATGCTTAATTAAGCCCAATTGCTTTTCCACTGGCAACCTTGTTTAAAAATCCTGCTTAAGGCTGGGATCTATCTGGAGGTGCTTAAAAGCAATTGATAAAAAAGTTGGGAACTAGAGAATTTAAATTGTAGATCTCAGTTAATTGTCAATTATATGTTATGAACAAGATTAGATTTGTGTAAAATAAAATGTAAACTTTCTTACCTACCAACTGCAAGCACTCAGTCCTCAAATGGTATGTGAGAATTCCTAGATGTTGTTTGGTCCAAAGCAAAAACATCAGCAACAAGTGTTTAAAGTTCAAGGAGGTTCAGCTCAGAGTTCATGAGCTGGAGACTGAATGACAGAAACTGTAATAAATCAGTGAATTGAAATGTTATCCTGATTTTTCACACTCGGAGGCAGTCTTGTATTGGGTCATTGATTTGGTCAATGTTTCGGGTCAGGAAACTGACTAAGTGAGGCAGGTAATGAGGTACAGAGGGCAGGGATACAGGAACCTCAGCCTTTGTAATTGTCTAAAAGTTCGGAGGTTCTTTCAACTTGTCTGAATGAGAATGAGGGCTGCAGGGTAGATGAATTGACTGACCAGGTTCAAGGGAATGAATGGCTTACTCCTGCTTTTCTGTTACTGAAGACTGTACACATTTTTTATTTGTTGATGGGAGGTGGGTGTTGTTAAATAGGCCAACATTTATTGCCCATCCTTAAATACCCTGGAGAAGGTGGTGGTGAACTGTCTTCTTGAACCACCGCAATCTTTGAACTGTAGGAACAGCATGAAGGGAATTCCAGAATTTTGACCAGCAATAATGAAGAATTGGTGATACATTTTCAGATAAGTATAATGTTTGGTTTGGAGGATACTTACAGGTGGTACTGTTTCTATGCATCCCCAACCCTTGTTCTTCTACTGGCAGAAGCTGCAGATTTGGAGATGCTGTCAGAGGAACCTTGGTGAGTAAACTGCAGTGCAGCTTGTAGATAATATACACTGCTGCCACAGCACCTCGGTGGTGAAGGGAGTCCCAGTCTTGCAAGCTGCTTTGTCCTGGATGGTGTCAAGTTTTGTGGAACTGCATCCATCCAGGCACTGTGAGTATTCCACCATAGTCTATACATGTTCCTTGTAGATGGTGAACAGGCATTGGGGTAACAGGAGATGAATTGCTTTTCACAGAATTCCTAGCCTCTGACCTGCTATTGCTACAATATTTATTTGGCTGGTCCAGTTTAGTTTCTGGTAATCCCCAGGATGTTCATAGATGGGGTTTCAGCAATGGTGGTAGCATTGAATGTCAAGGGGCAATGGTTAAATTCTCCTTTGTTAGAGATAGTCATTGTGTGGCACTTGTGTGTGCAGATGTTACTTGCCACTTATCATCCCAAGCCTGGATACTGTCTAGATCTTGCTGCAAATGAACAAAAACTGCTTCAGTATCTGAGATATTGGTGCTGAATATTATACAATCATTCATGAACAACCCACTTCTGACCTTAAGATAGAGGGAAGGTCATTGATGAAGCAACTGAGGATCTCATGCAGTTATGAACTGGAGCAGATAATTGACCTCCAGCAATTACAAACAACTTCATTTATGACTTCAACCAGCTATTTAGATACATTTAGATACAATTAGATATCCTAATTTTGGCAAGTTAAGAATCTGAGAAGTGTTGACAATAAAATATAGTGCTGCAACAATGATTAAAGAAGAGGAAGTATCTTGAACCAAAAATATTTCTGTACACTTTACTTCCTCTATATGACTTGGATGTTTCTTCCAAATGATGAATAATTTTTGAATTGATAATTAATGTGTTGCTCAGTCATCAAAATTGAAACTGAGTCTTGTTCTTATAATATAAATTCAGAATGCTGAAAAACAATAACAAATAGCTAAAATTTCAGGAACATTTGCCAGGTTCACTAGTACCCAAAAAGAAAGGAAGGAAAAGTTAATATGTACATTGGAAATTCTTTATGCTCTTTCAGGTATCTTTTTTCCTTTGCTGTTCTTCAACTGGAGAAAAGCAGATGTAATAGACCTAAGTACTGAATTTCTATAGCTGTCCAGAAAGATTTCTTTCAAATTTTATTTTCTTATTTAGAAGTAACTTGGAAATGCCACTTATAATGGGTTTCTGCAGAAAATGGAAAAAACTCTCTGTATTGGAAAAGGGGGCACTTGTGACATGATGTGAATAGAGGAAGCAGCAACTGTGAGTATTCCACCATAGTCTTTACATGTTCCTTTAGACATTGGTGCTTCACTCAAGGTGTGAAATCCCTGAAACTGTCAATGCTAATTAAATTAGAGTGACGATCCATAATGTCAAAGTGGCCCCCATACATGTGCAGATGCTGCCAGTGATGTCACCTGGCTCCAACAGGCCACTGATGTCACCACACCAAGATATATTTGCACATGCTCACTAACATCACCGAGTGCAAATGAGTGGGCTTGGGCTAGGGGGCATGTGGAGGGAGGAGGGTGAAGCTTATTCAGTGGAACCTCCCCACCCCAGGGCTGCATGGCCATCACTCCTTCACCATGCTCACTTTATAATCCAGCACCTCCATCCATTGCATAGCCCAGAGAGGGACCCGCCTCCTACAGCCAGGAGACCATGCCTGGGGATGGGACAGCTGCTGTGCCTGTTCCTCGCTGTCACCTTTTGGTTCTGTCCTTATTACTGCTAAAGATGGAGTGATCCACCTTCTTTACCAAGTTCATGTCACTGTCCATAGATCGCAATTGGAATGATGCAGCTACTCAGGCTTCACTGTTGCAGCTGCCCTTCAAAGACCTCACAATCTGATTCACACTCAATACAAAATATGGTTCAGGCCACCAAGTCCTGGATTCCTCTTCTTTGATTTAGATTAGATTAGATTACAGTGTGGAAACAGGCCCTTCGGCCCAACAAGTCCACACCGACCCGCCGAAGCGCAACCCACCCATACCCCTACATTTACCCCTTTTAATCTAACACTACGGGCAATTTAGCATGGCCAATTCACCTAACCTGCACATCTTTGTGACTGTGGGAGGAAACCGGAGCACCCGGAGGAAACCCACACAGACACGGGGAGAATGTGCAAACTCTACACAGTCAGTCGCCTGAGTCGGGAATTGAACCCGGGTCTCTGGCGCTGTGAGGCAGCAGTTCTAACCACTGTGCCACCGTGCCGCCCACTTGTTATACACACTTCGTGTAGCACCATCTTTGAGACAGACTGATCTGAACTTTTCTTATTTTAAAGGCAAGTGCCAGGCATTTCATTCTAGATGCAATTCAATTGGTCAAACTACCAACCTTGATGCAAATCACACTTTAATCATATACTATAGTTAAAATACAACAAAAGAAAGAAGAAATTGGAATAACAAGTCTGTTGGAAAATTTAGCAGAATAGTAGATTATTTAACTATTAAATAATAACTGTTTCAAAATAGTAACATTCCATCAACACACCCTTGGCAAAGACAAATTCGACAAAATAGATTGTGTCACTGGCAATTTTCCAGTCCAGGAGCAAAACACATCAAGGGGAAACTCTGAGAAAGGAGAGAGACGCACTGCAGCTTCCAAACCCAACTTCAAGACCCCAGCAATTTAGGAGCTTGGCCCCACCCATTCAGACTGCTTCTATTGTTCCAATTTAAAAAAATAAACAAGTCCTCACAAGCTGTTTACTTTATTGGCTTTGGAACAGACCGCTTTGCATTTCTGTCTCAATGGCCGAGTGGTATAATCACGAGACTATTAATCCAGAAATTCAGCTAATGTTTAGGGACCTGTGTTCAAATCCTGCCATGGCAAATAGTGGAATTTGAATTCAATTAAGAGGGTCTATTAATGACCATGATTGTTATAAAAACCCATCTGCTTCACTAACGTCCTTTAGGGAAGGATATCTGTCATCCTTACGTGGTTCTGGCCTACATGTTACTCCTGGCCCACCACAATGGGTCTCTGGATAATGCAGGGTGGGCAATAAATACTGACCCACATTCCACAACTGAATTTTAAACAAAATTATCTTATGGTGGCACGAGTATCTCTTGGAACTGCTTCACTTCCTGTTACTGCAGTTACTTGGATTATTTTTATCACTTTTTATATCTTCCAAAATCTATCTTTGACTCCACCCATCTTTTATCCACAAGCTTTCCTCAGCAAAATTGTTTGAAAGCACAGTATTTGATGTCATGTTGATAATACCCACCACTATTTTACCAACTCACTAAACTCTTCAACTGTTGCTAAATTAGCAGATTGCTAATTTGACATAAATTACTGGTTGAGTAGAAACTTCCTCCAAAAATGTTTGGAAGACAAAAACTATTGTTTTCTGTCCCTGCTCCAAACTCCATTCAATGACATACCAACTCCATCCCTCTGGCAACTGTCCAAGACTAAACTAGATTGTTTGCAACCTTGGTCTTGTATATCAGATTTGTGCTGTTACTATGATGTGCATTTAAAACACTATTATCATCTAACATTACTCCTATCTCAGATCATCTGCTGCTGAAATTCTCATTCAAACTTTGTTACTTCAGGATTTGACTATTTCAGTAAATTCTTAGCTTATCTCTCATATTCTGTCTTAATTAAACTGACATAATTAAGAATTAAACTTGAAGCAATCCAAAACTCTGCTGTCCATACCCTAACTCACACTAAGTCTGATTCACCCACTATTCGTATGCTTGCTAATCTACTTCAACTGGTGATCAAATAACAACTTGATTTTTAAATTCTCATCCTTGTTTTGAAGTGACTCCATGGCCTTTTTCTTCCCTAACTGTGTAATCTTGTCCAACTGTACAACATTCCAAAATATCTGCACTCTTCCAATTTTAGTTTCTTGTGTTTCTCCAAGTTTAATTATTAGCAGCCGTGCCTCAGTGCCCTGAGTTCTGGAATATCAGCCCCCCCCCCTTTCCTCTTCAGCACACTTTCCTCCTTAGGATGCCCCAGAAAACCTACCTCATGTACATGGTAACTTATGCAGAAAATGTGAGCACGGTTCTAAATAGGTATTTTGTCTCTGTCTCTCTAGAATGGTGGATAAACCTCAAGGATTGTGTGAACTGCATTACAGGTTGTTAAAGGAAGCCAAAGAAGAAATATTAGATGTTCCAAGGAAGTCAGTCCCTCTATATTTACCTTTTCATACGCCCAACACTGTGGTAAGATTTACATGTATAATTATTTGGCCCATCCTTTGCAGCCTTTTTTGAATAATGGTACAACATTTAGAGACCTCCAATCCTCTGGTACTTTGCCTACATCTAGTACTGAATTACTGGAATCAATATTGAGAAATAGGATTAATTGTTAGTTGGAGAGGTATAGATTAATCACTGATAATTAGCATGATTTTATTGAGGGAAGGTCTTTGAATTCCAAAATTAACCAAATATTTTGAGCAATTAACAAGGAGGATTGATGAGATTCGTGCAGTGGACGTTGTCCACATGGACTTTAGTAAGGTATTGGCATACTGTTATTTGGCAGTTTATTAAGTGAAATAATTTTAGGGTCTGAACTCTTTTATATCCCAGCCCCCTACCCCACACATCAGACGTTGTTATCACAAAGTCTGCCATTACACACTACCTGTTTTTAGGCACTAACAGTCTCTATTAACAACCACTCACTGTCTGGACAGATCATTATCCACTCGTTTGTGTGTCCAACTATACTCTCTCTTTGGGCTCTATCCCCATCTATTGTTTACTCCTTACTCTCTCCCTCCACCCTATCGTCTGCATATAAACCAGTATTTTCCTAGCTACCATCATTTCTGAGGAAGGGTCACTGGATTCGAAATGTCAACTCTGATTTCTTCTCACAGATCCTGCCAGACATACTAAGTTTTTCCAGCAACTTCTGTTTTTGTTTCTGATTTACAGTATCTGCAGTTCTTTTGGTTTTTATGGAATATGGTGAATTGAAAGTAAAATTGGCTCAGTGACAGGAAATATAAGGTAATGCTTGACATTTTTAGGAATGGAAAAATTGCCAGTGATGTTTCACAGGGTTCAGTTTTTGGTTATTTGCTGATTGTGGTACATATTAAAGATTCGAATAAACGTAGATGGTATGATCAGGAAACAACTCGGAGAAAGTGAGGACTGCAGATGCTGGAGATTAGAGTCCAAATGTGTGGCGCTGGAAAAGCATAGCAGGTCAGGCAGCATCCGAGGAGCAAGAGAATCAACATTTGATTGGGCGGCACGGTGGCACAGTGGTTAGCACTGCTGCCTCACAGCGCCAGAGACCCGGATTCAATTCCCGCCTCAAGCGACTGACTGTGTGGAGTTTGCACGTTCTCCCCGTGTCTGCGTGGGTTTCCTCCGGGTGCTCCGGTTTCCTCCCACAGTCCAAAAATGTGCAGAGTCAGGTGAATTGGCCATACTAAATTGCCCGTAGTGTTAGATTAAAAGGGGTAAATGTAGGGGTATGGGTGGGTTTCGCTTCGGCGGGTCGGTGTGGACTTGTTGGGCCGAAGGGCCTGTTTCCACACTGTAATCTAATCTAATCTAATCTAATTTTGGGCATAAGCCCTTCATCAGGAATGTGTGGCGGTGGGGGAGGGAGGGGATGGGTTGGGGAGGAAGGTAGCTTGGAAGGTGATAGGTAGATGCACTTGGGGGGTGATGGTAGTAGAGTGGAGCAGATAGGTGGGAAGAAAAATGGACAGGTGGGACAGTTCAAGAGGGTGGTGCTGAGCTGGAGGGTTGGATGAAGAGGATGGTTGTCAACTGCAGGAAGATGTCAATAATTTGGTTGAGCTGGCAGAAAAGTGACAAATGGAATTCAATCTGAAGAAGTGTAAAGTTATGCAGTTGGGAAAGGCAAACAAATCAATGTGTTCTGGTGCAACTTGACAAACCACCAGAAGACCCAGGTACAAGTTACAATCATTTATTCCAGTTAACTCAAAAACACCCAGTTTTAAACAGTCTAAGACAGTACTCAGCAAAGTCAAAAACACTCATTCTTTATACACCTTAAGTCACACATACATACATCAGTGTTTCCTGTGAAGAAGGACATGGAAGCTAAAGAATGTAGGGAAGTAGATGGTGACATCTTGAAAAATATCTATATTACAGAGAAGGAAGTGTTGATGTCTTGAAACACATAAAGGTGGATAAATCCCCAGGATCTGATCAGGTGTACCCTAGAACTCTGTGGGAAGCTAGGGAAGTGATTGCTGGGCCTCTTGCTGAGATATTTGTATCATCGAGAGTCAGAAGTGAGGTGCTGGAAGACTGGTGGTTGGCGAACGTGGTACCACTATTCAAGATAGGTGGTAAGGACAAGCCAGGGAACTATCGACTGGTGAGCCTGATGTCGGTGGTGAGCAAGTTGTTGGAGGGAATCCTGAGGGACAAGATTTACATGTATTTGGAAAGGCAAGGACTGATCAGGGATAGTCAACATGGTTTTGTATGTGGGAAATCATGTCTCACAAACTTGATTGAGTTTTTTGAAAAAGTAACAAAGAGGATTAATGAGGGTAGAGTGGTGGACATGATCTTTATTGACTTTAGTAAGGCGTTCGACAAGGTTCTCCTTGGGAGACTGGTTGGCAAGGTTAGATCTCATGGAATACAGGGAGAACTATCCATTTGGATACAGAACTGGCTCAAAGGTAGAAGACAGAGGGTGGTGGTGGAGGGTTGTTTTTCAGACTGAAGGACTGTGACCAGTGGAGTGCCACAAGAATCGGTGCTGTGTCCACTACTTTTCATCATTTATATAAATGATTTGGATGTGAACATAGGAGGTATAGTTAGTAAGTTTGCAGATGAGACCAAAATTGGAGGTGCAGTGGACAGCAAAGAAGGTTACCTCAGATTACAATGGGATTTTGATCAGATGGGCCAATGGGCTGAGGAGTGGCAGATGGAGGCTAATTTAGATAAATGTGAGGTGTTGCATTTTGGGAAAGCAAATATTGGCAGAACTTGTACACTTAATGGTAAAGTCCTGGGGAGTGTTGCTGAACAAAGAGACCTTGGAATGCAGGTTGATAGCTCCTTGAAAGTGGAGTCGCAGGTAGATAAGATAGTGAGGAAGACGCTTGGTAAGCTTTCCTTTATTGGTTAGAGTATTGAGTAGAGGAGTTGGGAGGTCATGTTGCGGCTGTACAGGATGTTGGTTAGGCCACTTTTGGAATATTGCATGCAATTCTGGTCTCCTTCCTATCGGAAGGATGTTGTGAAACTTCAAAGCGTTCAGAAAATATTTGCAAGGATGTTGTCAGGGTTGCACGGTTTGAGCTACAGGGAGAGGCTGAACAGGCTGGGGCTGTTTTTCCTGGAGTGTCGGAGGCTGAGGGGTGACCTTATACAGGTTTATAAAATCATGAAGCGCATGGATAGGATAAATAGACAAAGTCTTTTACCTGGGGTGGGGAAGTCCAAAACTAGAGGGCATAGGTTTAGGATGAGAGGAGAAAGACATAAAAGATACCTAAGAGGCAACTTTTCCACACAGAAGGTGGTGCATGTATGAAATGAGCCGCTGGGGGAAGTGGTGGAACCTGGTACAATTGCAACATTTAAAAGGCATTTGGATGCGTATTTGAATAGGAAGGGTTTGGAGGGATAGGGGCCAGATGCTGGCAAGTGGAACTAGATCAGGTTGGGATCTGTGATCGGCATGGACGAGTCAGACTGAAGGGTCTGTTTCCATGCTGTACATCTCTATGACTCGATGACATATCTTGGTCAATTCTAGTCTTGTCAATTTACAATCACATGTTAAATTGATGTCTTGGCATCAATTCACTTAGTTCCTCTGCTCCATACATCAGGCACTACACTTTATCCATCCAAGGACACACCCATCCTTATCTCGGTGATTATGCAGTCTGGACTGTGTCCTTGTTTTTATTATCTAGTCTTTGTCCTGGCCCTCTGCCCTAGTCTAATTCTTTATCTTTCTAGACTACTTTTGCTCATTTTTTTTCTGCTATTTTCTGCTTACAACTTGTTTTACTGAAAGACACTTCGAACTAAAACCATTCAATCATTTCAGTCCCCCCTTTTAATTCTTTCCAATCCCAAAATATCCAACTTTGCGTTGTTGCCTTTCTCCCTTTATACTCTGCTGCCCATGAATCCTGGCCAAGCTTCAAGCTAAGAATTGGAAATGATTATACCATCTCTACAGGCTCTGTAACATGGGCTCTTTCCTTATCTGTCGAGCCACCACATTCCCCAAATCCCATATTCCTTGCCATCTTTTGTGTGTCCTCCTTTGTGGGTAAAGCAAATAGATTAAGTACACAACCAGTACTAATTGGGTGATAACCAAAATATGGGATGTGATCCTAATTGATGTGTTTCTGTACATTCTACCTCCAACGTCACAAGCTATTCCCACCAGGTGGTGGTGTCTGTTTCCTCTTTAGCATCAGCCAATGTCGAGTGCCCAAGTGAACTTAGTGTCTAATATGTCCTGTGCACATGCTGGGCCTCACTTCAGTCAACAATGGGATTTCATTGGAGAAATAGCTCAGAATCTGTTTCAGGTTTTTAATACTTTCTGTCACCTCTCAGTTAATTGTTTTTCTCCTGGAGATTTTCACCAGTTCTACCTTTCCCACACCATCTAATACCTGTGGATAATATAGGACTACTACAGGACATGATTGATTGTTCACACATTAGTACTTTTCTTGTGATGTGATAATGCAATATCTCTTTGTACAGACATAGGTTACAGAGATTGGTTCCATTGCAGACTATATAGCATCCACTGCGTAATTAGCTATTGCATAAGATCTGCACCTTCTTTCTTTTGTGTCATATATCAGATGTGAACTCACTACCGAAGAATTTACTATACTGCAAATGTCTGAATGGCAGTTATCACATCACCGTCTATTTCTACGGCATGAGGTACAGTACCTTGTAATAAAACCCCATAAATATACCAATATTTGCTACTCCATGTTAAGCCCCTGTGCTGACAATCAGGCCTGGTACCATGACTGGTTAAAAAGATATGCATGTTTGTATACAAAGAGATATTGCATCAGCCTTGCAACTTTTTCTCCGATTTTCCCATGTTTGTTCAAGTTCCCATGATCCAAAGATGCTTGAGATGTCATTCCTGACTGCAGAGTCCAAGAGATTTTTCTCTACATTAATCAACCTGTTAGTGGTCCATATATGACTCTCTAATACATTGCCCAAGCTCTGAATTATCCATATCAGCTTGGTTAACTCTCTTGTTAACATTCCTAGTTTGCTGACCTGGTCACTAAACTATTTAGGCATGCAGACCATTCTTGGGCTTCACAATTAAATGTTTCTGCCCAGTTATAGTCAAGTATGCAGCAGTCAAACTGTCATCATCATACTTGTTGGCGTATTGGAGAAGGATCCAAGTGTTACTGGAGTTCAGTCTGTAAACTTTCAGCATAGAACAGCAACCTCATTACTCATTCCTTCTCCTTCCATTTTCCTCAAAGTTAAGGAAACTGTTACAAGTCATGCACAGGAGCTGGTTTACCAGAAGGTTAAGCTGCCCATGGTCCAGGCAGAAAGCAGTTCCATTGTACATTAACAGTCATTTATTGACAGGTACTCAAGAATTACTGGTGAGTCAGATAGTTAGTATCCCCACAATATATATGTAAATGTCATTAACATGATTCAAGTTCTTCTGTGACTAATTATTCTGAAAAACATCAATCAGTTTATGACTTGCTTCAATTGCAACTCGTGCTTCCAGCACTCCTTCCTTTTCGTATCTACACATCCATAAGTATTTCGAAGTATTATCTCATAAGGTTTTATCCACTTCAAGGCAAAACCTGATTTTTCAGTTCACATTCACCATCACCTTCCCCCACACTGCTTAACCAACCTGCTCCATTCCCACCTCTAGTTCCATGTTATGTATGATTTGTTGATCACAAAATTGTCTTAATCCATGCAGCTGCTTGCACAGCTCTTTCACAAACTGATTAACTTTCTCTCTCATGGGCATTGCTTCCTCAATACCAAGCAGTTTACCCAGCAGTCTTATTGTCCATCCTGTCGTTAACTCATATGAAGTAAATCTGGTTACCTTGCTGGGTGTTGTCCTGCTTTCTGAGCCTCAGTTTTGATGGGTGACTGTTTTCTTGGGGAATGTTCTGACTCTGACACATGAACTGATGTAATCTTGACCCTTGCCTGCAGGTTTGCCAGAACAATCTGCCCCACCAACAATGGCATTCTCATGGGTCAGTCTCTGTTTTGCTCAGCACAGTTAGTTTTAAAGGAATTCATAGGGGTACTGTCTATTTTGAAAGATCCTGCATTATTATCTTGCCATCTCAAGGACTAATTCATGTTTGTTTTATTCAAAGATCCATGGCAAGGCCTTCCTCCTGTCACTTTACATACCCATATCTGGAGAGGGATCATTAGCCCACCCACTTTGAAGGGTGGGTCTCACTCATCTTTGCTCTCAGATATGGTACCCCCTGTTCCATGCATAATGGTATCATGTAATGTTATTTGCAAATCCAGATCTGTAATTGGGATAAATGCCACAGTTTTTATTAATATACTGAACTGTCATCCTCCCCCAGATCTGTCAGTAAACGTGAGGTCTCCCGTGGTGCAAGGGCCAGTGTAATCTATTCATTCCCTACTAAGCTTCTGAACAGGCTCTGTGTGCTGTCAGAAACTTCTGTTTTTGGACATTATAGGATATTTGCCTAATATCCTGTCCTTCTTTTGTCTCTTCTGGTGTGCGACCATCATTCCTTCTGTAGTTGGTCTTCCTGCCATTTGTACAGCAGTACTAGCCTATCCTTTCTTTAGGAGTTGGCAGTCTTGTGCAAAGAGATATTGGCTGCCACATCACAATAATAGCCCTTTTTGAGGATTTACAACTGCCACTAACCCTATCTTACCCCTGGTTTGGTGGGTCATCACATGATATCAATATACTTTCCACCCACCAATACCCTGTGGTGTTCTGAACTGAATCCTTTATTTAAGAACTTTTGAATATTTCATCATCATTCTTGGGATGTTCCTGCCTGAGAGCTGTACATAAGTTTCCCACTTTTGTTCAATGTGATTGAAAATCCCTGCAGTGCAAAAATAGGCCATTTGGCCCATTGAATCTGCACCAACCGTCTGAAGAGAATTCCACCCAGACCCAGACCCAGACCCAGACCCCAGACTCTCCCCATATTCTTGCATTTCCCATGGCCAATCCACTTAACCTGCACATTTTAGGTCTGTGGAAAGAAACTGGAGCATCTTGTTGAAACCCACACATTCACAGGGAGAATATGCAAACCCCACATAGACAGTTGCCCAAGGCTGAAATCAAACCTGTGTCTCTGGTATTGTGAGGGAGCAGTACTAAGCAGTGAGCTAACTACGATGACCGACTATTACCGGGAGTCCAAAATCAGAGGGCATGGGTTTAAGTTGAGAGAGAAAGGATTTAAAAAAGGGGTAACTTTCTCATACAGAGGGTTTGCATGTACAGATCAAGCTGCCAGAGGAAGTGGTGGAGGTAGGTACAATTATGACATTTAAAAGGTATCTGGATAGGTTTATGAATAGGAATAGTTTAGAGGAATATGGGTCAAATGTTAGCAAATGGGACTAAGTCAGATTGGGATGTCCAGTCAGCGAGGATGAGTTGGACCAAAGGATCTGTTTCCATGCCATATGACTCTATGACTCGATCTACTACTGACTCCCGAGAGCTCTGTGGGAAGCAGGGGAAGTGAATGCTGGACCCCTTGCTGAGATATTTATCTCATCGATAGTGAGGTGCCGGAAGACGAGAGGTTGGCTAACATGTGCCACTGTTTAAAAAGGGTGATAAGGACAAGCCAGGGAACTATCGACCAGTGAGCCTGATGTCAGTGGTGGGCAAGTTGTTGGAAGGAATCCTGAGGGACAGGATGTACATGTATTTGGAAAGGCAAGGATTGATTAGGGATAGTCAACATGGCTTTGTGCATGGGAAACCATGTCTCATAAACTTGATTGAGTTTTTTGAAGAAGTAACAGAGAGGATTGATGAGGGCAGAGCGGTGGACGTGGTCGATATGGACTTCAGTAAGGCGTCGACAAGGTTCCCCATGGGAGACTGGTTGGTCAGGTTAAATCTCATGGAATACAGGGAGAACTAGCCATTTGGATACAGAACTGGCTCAAAGGTAGAAGACAGAGGGTGGTGGTGGAGGGTTGTTTTTCAGACTGGAGACCTGTGACCAGTGGAGTGCTACAAGAATTGGTGCTAGGTCCACTACTTTTCGTCATTTATATAAATGATTTGGATGTGAGCATAAGAGGTATAGTTAGGAAGTTTGCAGAAGACACCAAAATTGGAGGTGTAGTGGACAGTGAAGAAGGTTACCTCTGAGTACAACGGAATCTTGTTCAGATGTGCCAATGGGCTGAGGAGTGGCAGATGGCGTTTAATTTAGATAAATGCGTTTTGGAAAGCAAATCTTAGCAGGACTTATACACTGCATGGTAAGGTCCTCAGGAGTGCTGCTTAACAAGGAGACCTTGGAGTGCAGGTTCATAGCTCCTTGAAAGTAGAGCAGCAGGTATATAGGATAGTGAAGAAGGCGTTTGATCAGAGTACTGAGTACAGGAATTGGGAGGTCACGTTGCAGTTGTACAGGACATTGGTTAGGCCACTTATGGAATATTGCACGCAATTCTGATTTCCTTTGTATTGGAAGGATGTTGTGAAACTTGAAAGGGTTCAGAAAAGATTTAGAAGGATGTTGCCAGGGTTGGAGGATTTGAGCTATAGGGAAAGGTTGAATAGGCTGGTGTTGTTTTCCCTGGTACGTAGGGGGCTGAGGTATGACCTTATAAGATTTATAAAATCATGAAGCGCATGGATAGGATAAATAGACACCCTGGGGTGCGGAGTCTAGAATTCAAGGGCATAGGTTTAGGGTGAGAGAGGAAGATATGAAAGAGACCTAAGGGACAACGTTTTCATCCAAAGGGTGGTACGTGTATGGAATGATCTGCCAGAGGTGGAGGCTAGTACAATTGCAACATTTTAATAAAAAGGCATTTGGATGGGTATATGAATAGGAAGGGGTTTGGAGGGATATGGACAGGGTGCTGGCAGGTGGGACTAGATTGGGTTTAGATATCTGCTTGGCAATGACGAGTTGGACCGAAGGGTCTGTTTCCATGATGTACATCTCTATGACTCACACTTCTTTTGGCAGATGGACATTACATATGCCCATTTAGGCTCTCCTTTCAGAGCTTTAATCATACTGTTCATGAGAACCACCTATTCATGTGGCGGACTTTGTCTTTTCCATCTCAGCCCACTCCCCTGTTTTGAAGTCATCAGGAATTGTGTTCCACCAATCTGATTGACAGTTAGCTTTTATAAGGTGCATCTTTGGGAGTGCATGGAATTTCCTAAATTTAGTTCAGATCTCATGACTGTTGATCCAAGGCTTGAGCTGGGACAGTTCCTTGCATAGCATGTGCTTCTCGCCTGGAATAAAGAGGATATTCAGTCACAAAGTCTGTATCTTCCCCTTATTCTTCACTAGCAACCCACTCACCCTTAAGTTTCCTTCTTTTCAACTTAGTTTTTCAGTTGTTATAGTCATGTGGGCTAACGTTTTCTCAAATGATGATGCTGTGGGAGTCATGCTTTCATATGGGGTGGTTCTTTTCCATATTTGGCCGCTTCCACTTCTAAACTTCCCCAATCAATTTCCTCCTCCTTGTCAGTGATGGGCAACAGTGCTGCCACCAGCTGATCTTTTTTTCCTTAAGCGTTCTAATTTATTCACCTGCACAGTTATAAATAAAAAGTGTTAATTATTACGTTTTTTGTTCCTTTGCCTTATTTTGGCTTATCCATCAACTTTTCTGTTCCTTGGTGTCCCTTTGAGGTTCCACTCATTCTTCTGCATTTTCTTAATTATCTTTTTCTGGTGCTCGATAATGAAACTTGGAGAGTTCTATGGACCCCATCAAGGTCCACAGAACCCTTTGGCTCCTTCCTGTCTCCAAAAAATATCTTTTGTCTTTCTTTCCAACCTTTGCCCACATATATGATGTTTGTTTACCAACTTGTGTGTCTTTGGCTCATACAGTTCTGTTAAAGCTTTTTGGAGTCTGACCTTTCTGTATGGCATTGGCTTCCTAACCTGCCAGTGCAGTTCTGCCTCCTTACTCTGTGCCCCTGTTCTGAGTACACCTTTAGATACTTTGGATCTCACCCACAATGATCCAATGAGGCTAATCGTTCTACCGCGGGGTGGTAAATCAAATCTTGTTTTTACATTCATTCACGGGATTTAGGTGTCACTGGTTGGGCCAGCATGTATTGCCCATCTGTAGTTGCCCTTGAAAACGTGGTGGCGAGTTGTCTCACTTCGGTACCGTGTATCCTGGAATGCTAAGCTACCAATCCTGCCCCCTCTCTCAGTGACAGCAATGACATCATGGCCCAATGTTTACGCCCTCAACTCATTTGCCTTGTTTGTCAGACTTCTTTCATTAAAATAAATACCATGCCAAACTCCCTTGTGCCTGAACCGGCAATAATTTCGATGCCTTTCTTACTCACTTGCTATCTCATCTCATTTTGGCTTTGCAACTCGACTTGCAGAATATTCTTTCAGGATCTACTCACCTGGCAAAAGCATCAGCAAATTTCCCAGAAGGATCCTGGTACCAGGCTATTTTAGCTGCAACCCTTGTACTGGTCCCATTCTCCCAGAAATCTGAAGGCCTCCCTCTTACACCATCTCTGCAGCCACACATTCATCTGGACTAACGCATTTCTGTTCTCACAACCACATAGAGATTGCTCGTTATTGGGTCCTACTTTTTATATCTACTTCCTAGCTTGCTAAATTCTGCCTGAATGACATCATCCCTTTTTCTACATCATCCCTTATTGGTACCATTGTGTGTCACAGTATCCATCTGTTTGCCCTCCCCCTTCAGGATGCCCTGCAGCTGTGCACTGACATCCTTGACCCTGGCACTAGGGAGGCAACATACCATCCTGAAGTCTTTCTGCAGCTGCAGAAATACTTGTCTGTTCCCCTTACAAGTGAAACCCCAACCATTATCGTCCTGCCTTTCTTTTTCCTCCCCTCATGTGCAGCAGACCCACTCACATACCATGAAGGTTCACACTGATTTCCCATGTGCAGTTATCTTCTCTGATGGTATGTAAACTGAATATCTATTAAAAATGGAGATGAGCAAAAGACACCCCTGGAGTACCTGCCTTCCTCTACTCTGTTTGGTGGTCATTCTTTCTTCCCCTGCAGTGTGACCACCTCACTGATAGTGCTGTCCACGACATACTCAACATTGTTGCTGGACACACTTCCTACTTATGTGGCCACGAGGGGCAACTAGAGCTTCCATGATTTGACACATAGCACAGAAGCAGCATATCACAAGTGCAAGCTCTGCTGCCACGACTTGCCATAAGCTTTTCAGTTACTTCCCTTCTTTAAAGTATTAATTATAGATTTACAGAGTATAGGAACACTATACACTTACTTCCCTTACAGTAACTTTACTTCCCTTACTGTACTTTGCTTAATTATACTACTTTATTATATTGAATCTGACTTTTGCCTATTCTTGTGGTTTCTCAGTTAATCTCTTCTTAAAAAAAAATCCACCGCTTCTCTGTGATGTCACTGTTTGACTTGTTTTCCCAACCAATAAACCCTGAAGCTGCAACTATTAAATCCACTTACCATGTTGCTGCCTCCCTTGCTCTGCTGAGTTGAAGCTGATGTTCTGGAACTAAAATGACTGACCTTTAATAACCACAACCATCCATCTTTGTGCCAGGCTTGATTCCAATCAAAGGAGAATTTTCTTCATGATTCTCATTGCCTCCAGTTTTGCTCAGGTTCCTTGATGTCATTCTCAGACAAATACAGTCCTGATGTCAAGGGCAGTCACTTTCACCACACGTCTGGAATTCAGCTCTTTTGTCAATGATTGAACCAAATTTGTAATGGGCTCAGGAGCTTAGTGGGTCTCACAGAACCCAAACTTGGTCTCAGTGTTATTGCTAAGTGAGTGTTGCTTGGTCACACTGTTGAAAACATCTTGACAATAAAAAGGAAAACAAGAAATATGTAACAGGTATAAAGGGAGCAAAACAATGGAGGAGTATAGAAAGTGCAGAGTGGGAGTTCAAGCAAGTAGGACAACAAAGAGAGGGTTTGAAAAAATGCTGATGGGCAAGATGAGGGAGAATCCCAAGATATTCTACAAGCATATCAAGGGAAGAGAATAACTAAGGAAAGAGTAGGGCCTATTAGGGACCAAGGAGAAACTATGCGTGAAACTGCAGGACATATGTAGAGTGTTAAATTAAAACTTCACTTCTGTTTTTATTCGGGAGGAGGAGGCTGTTCGTACAGAATTTGAGAATGCTAAACAGAAGTCCTGGCATCAGTTGAAAATTCGACTTTAGAGTAATGTCAGCAGGGAAACAGACCCTTCAGCCCAACATATCCATGCCGACCAGGTTTTCTCAGCTGTACTAGTCCCATTTGCCTGCGTTTAGCGCATATCCCTCGAAACTGTGATGTTCTTGAGCAGATAGATATAAGAACCAAGGAGCTATTGGAGGTTTTGGCAGATTTAAAGCGGTGATATCTCAATGTCCAGATGAGTTGTATCCCATGCTGCTATGGGAGATGAGGGAGGAAATTGCCCTGACCCAAATTTTCAAATCTCTGGCCACAGGGGAGGTACCTAATGTCTTGAGGATAGCTAATGTTTTCTAATAACAAGGGTGGTAGAAAAAGGTGAAGGAACTATAGACCAATGAGTTTAGCATCAGTGATAGGGAACCTATTGGAGAAAACTGTGAAGGACAAAATTAAACTCTGTTTTGAGAGACAAGTTTTGATCAGAGATAGTCAACATACTTTGTCAGAGGGAGGTCATGCCTAACAAATCTAGTGGAACTTTTTGAGGAGGTGACCACGTTTTTTGGGTGAGAGTAAGGCAGTTAATGTAATTTATTTGAATTTCAGCAAAGTCGTTGACAAGGTCCCACTTGGAAAGCTGATAAAGGCAAAAATCTTGTGGGATCCAGGGTAATTTGGCAAGTTGGATCCAAAATTGGGTGTGTGACAGGAGACAATGAGCAGTGGTGAAAGGCTGTTCATGTGACTGGAGCCTGGTGTGTAGTGGTATACCACAGGGATCAGTGGTTATTGTGTGTAATGTTCATAAAGATGTAGATGAAAATTTGGGGGTGAGTGGGGATGAAAAGTTAGATTGCAGATGTCACAAAAGTTGGCTGGGTAGTTCATAGTGACGAGGAAGGTGTCAGGTTGTAGGAGGATATGTATGGATTGGTCAGATGGGCAGATCAGTGACATATAATTTAATCCTGATAAATGTGAGGTGATGCACTTTGGCAGAAAGTGGCAGGACAGGTTAAGGGGGTATTTAAGAAGGTATACAGGATACTTATCTTTTTCAGTCATGATACAGAGGTCATGTTCGAAATATATGGAACTTTGGTTGGGCTACAGCTGAAGTACTGCATGCAGTTATTGGTCACCACGCTACAGGTAGGATGTGATTGCACTGGAGCGGGTACAAAGGAGATTGATCAGGATATTGCCTGGGATGGAGCTATTAAGAGAGGCTGGATAAGACACTGTTTTCTTTGGAGCAGAGAAAGTTGAAAGGGGATTTGATAAGGTGGATAAGATTATGACGGCCATGGACAGGGTGAATAAAAAGCAGCTTTTCTCCTTAGTCTTAGGATCAATATCATGGGGGCATAATTTTAAAGTGAAAGGCAGGAGATTTAGTGGTGATTTGAGGAAAACATTTTCACCCAGAGGGCAGTGGGGGTCCAGAATGCACTGAATTGAGGTGGGGAAATCTCACAACATTAAAAAAGTATTGGGATGAGCACATTAGGTGTCATAACATTCAAGGCTATGGGCTTAGTGTGGGAAAATGGGGCTCGTAGTATAACTTTGGCAGTACAGACTCAATGAGCCAGTTCTATGACTGTCCATCACTTTGTTAATGATTGAGGGTAGACTGATGGGGACAGAAATTAATTGGATTGGATTTGTCCTGCTTTTCGAGTACAGGACACATGTGGGCGAATTTCCACATCATCAGGGAAAAACCAGTATTGCAGCTGTACTGGGTTTAAACTAGCTCAGCAGGGGGATGGGAACCTGTGGTGTAGTTCCAGTGCTCAGGAAGATGTGAGTAGGGAGGACATAGACAGGATTTCACATGGACAGTCACAGGATTGTGCTGGCAGACAGCAAGCTGGTTTGAAGTGTGAGTACTTTAACGTCAGGAGTATCCGGAATAAGGTAAGTGAGCTTGCAACATGGACAGGTACCTGGGACTTCGAACGTTGTGGCCATTTCAGATACATGGATGGAGCAGGGTCAGGAATGGATGTTGCAGGTTCCAGGGTTTAGATCTTTCATTAAGATCAGGGAAGGTGGTAAAAGAGAGGGAGATGTGGCTTTGTTAATCATGGACAGTATAATGGTGGCTGAAAGAACTTTTGACGAGGACTCGTCTACGGAGGTGTTATGGGCTGAGGTTAGAAACAGAGAGGAGAGGTCACACTGCTGGGAATTTTTTATAGGCTTCTGCAAATTTCCAGGGATGTGGAGAGAGGATTGGCAAAACAATTCTGGGTAGGAATGAAAGGAACAGGGTGGTCATTATGGGGGACTTTTAACTTCCCCAACATTGACCGGAAATGCTATAACTCTAGTACATCGGATGCATCAGTTTTTGTCCAATGTGTGCAGGAGGATGTCCTGACAGTATGTCGAAGGGCTGACAAGATGGGAGGCTACACTGGATCTGGTACTTGGTAACGAACCAGGCCAGGCATTTGATTTAGTGGTAGGTGAGCACTTTGGAGAGAGTGACCATTATAATGAGGGGGCATAGCTGCAAATTGAGGGGTGATAGATTTAAGACACAGATGTCAGAGGCAGGTCCTTTACTCAGAGAGTGTTAAGGGCGTGGAATGCCCTGCCTGCCAGTGTAGTTAACTCAGCCACATCAGGGGCATTTAAATGGTCCTTGGATAAGGATATGGATGATGATAGGATAGTGTAGGGGAATGGGCTTAGATTAGTTCACAGGTTGGCACAACATCGAGGGCCGAAGGGCCTGTTCTGTGCTGTATTGTTCTATGTTCTATAACAGCTAGGCTTGGGGTGCAACAAGTTCTGCAGCATATCTTCAGTATTATTGCCAGAATGTTGTCAGGGCCCATTGACTGCCTTTCTTGACATCACATGGAGTGAACTGCATTGGCTGAAGACTGGCATCTCTCATACTGGGGACCTCTGGAGGAGTACAAGATGGATCATCCACTTGGTACTACTGGCTGAAGACTGTTGCAAAATACTGCAGCCTTACTAAAATATATTTATCAGTTTGGAGGCCTGGTCCCAGCAATGTTACACAATACCTTGCCAACGAGGCCAAGATTGCAGTGGTGCAAGCTGACAAACTACCAGAATCAATGTTACAATTCTTATTCAAGGGTACACAGAGGAATCCAGTTTTAGGCAGTTTAAGAAAGTCCTCTGCAAAGCCAGAAATACCCATTTTCTTTATACACCTTAAATTACATAAACATAGCATTACTCAATTCTCATCTTGTCAAAATGCTAAACAGGAGTCCTGGCATCAGTTGAAAGTTCGACTTTAGAGTCATATAGCAGGCGAACAGACCCTTCAGCCCAACTTGTCCCTGCTGATCTGGTTTCCTAAACTGAACTATTCCATTTGCCTGCGTTTAGCCCGTATCCCTCTCAACCATTCCCATCCATGCACCTCTCCAATGTCTTTTAAATGTTGTAATTGTACTCACGTCTACCACTTCCTCTGGCAGATTGTTCCATACACGCACTACACTCTGTGAAAACATTACCCCTCAGGTCCCTTTTAAATGTTTATCCTCTCACTTTAAGTCTATGCCCTTTTGTTTTGAATCCCGTACACTGGGGATAAGGCCTTGGCTATTCACTTTATTCATGCTTCTCATGACTTTATAAAACCTCCATAAGGTCACCCTTCAGTCTCCTATGCCCCATGGCAAAAATGTCTCAGCCTCCTTATAACTGAAACCCTCCAGTCTAAGTAACATTCTTGTAACTCTTTTTTGCACCCTTTCCAGTTTAAGAACATCCTTCCACAGCAGGGCAGCCAGAATTGTACACAGTATTCCGAATGTGGTCTGACCAATGTCTTGTACAGCTGTAACATGACATCCCATCTCCTGTACTCAGTGCTCTGACCGATGAAGGCAAGCATGCCAAACACCTATTTCACCATCCTGTCTACCTGTTATGCCACATTCAAGGAACTATGTATCTGCACCCCTCGGTCTCTGTCTGACAACACTCCCCAGTGCTGTATCATTAACTGTGTAAGCCCCGCTGGTTTGTGTTAGCAAATGCCATACCTCACATTTATCTGCATTCAAGTCCATCTGCCATTCCTCAACCCACTGGCCCAGTTGATCAAGATCCCATTGTGCTTAGAAAATCTTCTTCACTGTTCCACTAAACCATCAATTTTGGTGTCATCCACTAACTTACTAATTCTGCCTCCTATATTCTCGTCCACGTCGTTTATAGTTCACCTAGTTGCTGCAGTACGTCCGTCAGGAAATGTTCTTTGACCATCCAAGCCCTCCTTTACCTGGTTTGTGTTGCCTTCGGTCCGTTAGATCATCTCAACAATAATAATATCCGGAGCAAAGCTAGAGAAAACATCAATATTCAGGAGTCCTGCTGTTAGCTGACGTATTTGTATTTTAAGTTTTTTTTTAATGAATCGGTCCAAAGGATCGTTCGCTCAGTAAAACCACACTCAATGAAACTATGAACGTGAATAAACTTGCTGCAATTGCAATCAAGAATGAACTCTGTTTCCCAGAATGCACGGAACACGGCAGCGTAAACAGGGCAATCTTTTCTCCTGTTCCTTTTCCGTGTTGGGTTGAGAAAGAAAATGCGGCCCCCTGCCTATCCGGCCGCATGCGCAGACGTTTGAAGCTCTCAAGTTTGAAGAACACACGGGATATTTTTGTTATATTTATCGTTAGAAGGGGTGACTTGTTTCTCCTTTTTTAAAATTATTCTCGGCCAGTATTTGACGCCTCGGGGGTTGGCTCTCAATATGTAATCGTGGGCGTTCACACCAGTGAAAAGGGAGTTTCAAAGGGGGGGGGGGGGGGTTGTGGAAGAGAGACAAATCGAAATTTGTGTGTGTATATAGGTCAGCTGGCGACTGGCTCCCCCCGCCTCGATCCAGGGCGACCGTTGAATTTTCGCCTCGAGATCGCGCCGTCTTACTCTTGCGGCCCCCACCCCCCTCGTCTCGAGCCTGAGCCGTTGGTTGGCTGCCGTGTCCAGCGTCTCCCCGTTTGCTTTGCAGCCGAATGGTGTCCCCGGCGTGCGAGAGAGGTGAACGCGAGCACCAGCGACGACAGCAAAAGGGGCTGGTGGGGGTAACAAAAAAGGGAAAGGGGAACGATCACTTTGAAACTTTTGGGGAGGGAGGAGGGGTGGTGGGGGGGGGCTGTGCGGATAAGAAGCTGTCGGCGAACGCTTTAGAAGTCGGACAGGGAGCAAAAGGCGGAGGAAGAGAATAATTTCAAGATCGGTCCTAGGAGTGGCGATCGAAGAAGAAAACGTCCAATCTTCTTACTGACTGGAAAAAGGCTGCGGGTGCGCGTCCGGGGGCCGGAGGCTGTACCATGCAGCAGCCACAACAACAGTACGATTTCTTCAGTGAGGACAATGCACCCAAATGGCGGGGTCTACTCGTCGCTGCTCTACGGAAGGTAAAAGTTATTTTGAAGCTCCAGTATGTGTTTATATTTGAATTATGAATTTGCGAGATTTATTGTAATTTTTTTTCCAAGAAATTCGAGGCTTGACGTATCGAACCATGGACCTGATGTTTTTGATATTTTAGAGGTGCAGTGAAGGATGCTAAAATGCCGTTTTACAGGCATTTTATATTAAATCAGTTAAATATTTCAGTAATAGGAACGGAGAACTTGTGAAAGGAACATGTTTCCTCTACCGTTGTCAACTGGTTTGACAAATAAGTTTGTTAATTTGGTGAATTTGACTTTTTTGAATCGTATTTTGCTGATTATGATATGACATTCTGTTCGGAAGCAACTTTTATTGTGTGCATACGATTTTTTGCTATTGGTTATCGCAGTTATTAGCTTTCGACATATTAAACCATAATTAAGTGAAGTTTTACCTGATATGTTTTGATCTTCTTCCCCCTTGTGGTTACTGTGTTGCAAATGACTTTGGGGTCGGGGTATTTTGGAATCAGTTGCAACATGGTGCATGTTCATCATGTGGTTTTTGCTTATGGGGTTTTGGACAGTGAACAGAATGAAAGTGAATGCGAGACTGAGATTTCAAGTTTCAAGCCTGTGTGCTGCTTTTAGTGAAAGGTTCGATTGAAGGCAAATTGTGGACTTTGTGACGTAAAAGGTAGCCTGATACCTGGAAGGGATTATTGGGCAAGTGAGATAGAATTGTCAACAATTTTGGTCAAGTAAATCTCGATTTTGAAAAAAAGAATGGAAATGACCAAGTATCTTCAGGATAAGCTTGATTCTTTTTTTTAATTTAAATCGGAAGAACTCTGGATGTTGGAAATCAGAAACAAAGACAGAAATTAATGGAAATGCTGAGGTTTGGCAGCATCTGTGGAGAGAAATCAGAGTTAACGTTTCAGGTCCAGTGATCCTTTGTCAGAACTGCTGAGCTTTTCCAGAAATTTAATGCTTGGTTGTCCTGACTCTGGTGAAGTTTTGTGAATTTTAAAAAAATATTAGTACTAGTAGTTTTTTGTGATTTCTGAAACACTCAAGTAAAATATCTGATCTAACTTAACAAATCACCATCTTTTCAGAGTGGGGAACACTTTGGAATATTGTAATTATTTGTCAGATAAGTAGAAAAAGCTGTACATTGATAAGACCATAAGACATAGTAGCAGAAATTATGCCATTCAGCCCACTGAATCTGCTCTGCCATTCAATCATGATTGATAAGCTTCTCAACCCCATTCTCCTGCTTTCTCCCCATTACCTTTATTCTCCTTGACAATAAAGAAATCTATCTATCTCCATCTTAAATATACTCTGACCTGACTCCATAGACCTCTGGGACAATGAATTTCATAGATTCGTGACTCTGGCTGAAGAAGTTTCTTTTTTACCTCCGTTTTAAAAGATCTTCCCTTTACTCTCAGGCTGTGCCCTCTGGTCCTAGTCTCTCCTACCAGTGGAAACATCTTCTGAGCATCTCCTCTGTTCAGGCCATTGAAAGATACAGAATACTCAATTAATCCCCCCCTCATCCTTTTAAACTCCATTGAGTAAAGACCCTGAGTTCTCAAACATTCCTCATGTTAAGCTTTGCATTCCTGGGACCATTCCCATAAAGATTGTAGAAAGCAGTTGTGTAATTAATTGCTATGAAAATAACTAAATATAAAGAACACAATTATTGCGTTGCTGCCATCGTAATACTTGATTATGCTGGATTCCAAGGTGGACCAGAAAGCCTGAGGACCTCTTCGGATATTGTGGACCAAACTGATGGTCTGAAAGAATAATTAGCGTGATTGGTGTAATTGTAAAAAAGGCTAACTTTTTGGCTTATTAAACAATAGAACTTCAATACTGTAGCTGATGCTGCATGTGGATGTACTTTGGGTTATAAACTGTTGCAAGGGGGAAGTCTCTCACCTGTTGTATCCAATTTAGACAAATAAAATGATGGGCTCCAGTATGTCCATTCTTGTCTTTTACCAAGCAGTGAGTCTGCATTTTAATCATCTGGGAAGTGAATTACCAAATAGTTTCTGGACCAACTGACACTATTAATTTTGTAAATAATTTTTCAAAACATGTTAAAATACTTGGATCTTACTGGAAATTGGAGGAATTTTCTCACTTTGGTTTCCAACAGAAATAGTTTTGAATTAAGATTTTTGCTATTCCCTTGTGAGACATAGGTGTTACTGGCTAGCATGTATTGCCTGTTCCTAATTGCCCTTGAGAGGGTGGTGATGAGCTGCCTTTTTGAACTGCTGCAGTCCATGTGCTGTAGGTTGATCCATGATGCCATAAAGGAGGGAATTCCAGGATTTTGACCCAGCAACCGTGAAGGAACAAATATAGTTCAGTCATGATAGTGAGTGCCTTGGAGGATAACTGCAGGTTCTGGTTGTCCCATGTATCTGCTGCCCTTGTACTTTTCTAGTTGGAAGTGATCATGGGTTTGGAAGATACTGTTTCATGATTTTTGCATTTCTGCAGTTCAGTTTGTAGATAGTAGCAGCATTGTGTACTGAGCATCACTGATTTGAGGGAGTGGATGTTTCTGATGTGCTGGCAATCAAGTGTGCTGCTTTGTCCTGGATGGCGTCGAGCTGCTTCATTGTTGTTGGAGCTGCACCTGTCCATGCTCGTGGGATGTATTCTATCACATACCTGACTTGAAGATGGTGAGTGAGGGAGTCAGGAGGTGAGTTAATTGCTACAATATTCCAAACCTTTGACCTGTGTTGTAGCCACCATGTTTATATGGCAAGTCCAGTGAGCTTCTGATCAGTGGTAACCACAGGATGTTGATACCTGGGGATTCAGTAGTAATAACACGGTTGAATGTTAAGGGGCCATTTTAGATAGTCAGTCATTGCCTGACGTTTGTGTGGCATGAATGTTACTTGTCGGCCCAAGTCTGGATATTGTCCAAATCTTGTTGCATTTGAATGTGGACTGCTTCAGTATCTGTGTGGTTGTGCAATCACCATTTGCAATGTTCAACATCAGCGAACATCACTACTTTTGACCTTGTGATTAGAGAAAGGACATTGAAGCAGCTGAAGGTGGTTGGGCCAAGGATACTACCCTGTAGAACCTCAGCAGAGATGTTTTGGCGCTGACATGAACTGTCTCCAAAAAAGGTAAAGGCTGGCCCAGCCTCTTTTGACATGCTGTGATTTTTAAGGTGTGTCTGGTAGAGGACAGGAATGACTGGGAGGCTGTATTGTCTGTCTGCTTTGTGTCATCCACTCTCGTTTAAAAGGATTTGCCGATTCTCACAATTTCAGTCTGAGATCATGTCACTGAGCAATCATTTACTTCCAGGCTGTTGACCACAGGACTCTCTTTGAGCACTTCCTGGAAGAAGAAACATGAGCACATCTTGTCCTGCTCCATGGTCTGGCCCCTGGATCTGAAAATTATCTTGTTTTTGGCTCTTGACAATTCCACATCTTTTCTTCAAGATTTCCCTGGACCTCAACAAGAAAACCTCCTTGACGTCAACCTGCATTGTCTGCAGCAGGAGCTAGTTCTTTATGCGTTTCTCGAGTTTTGATAACTTTTTTCATCACTTCTGTCACCTTCTGAGTGCTTTTGTTGAAGATGAAGAACCTCTTGATGTTTCCCACCAGTTTGCTGGAGACTCTCAGGGATTTTAGTCCTCTAATGTTTTTGGGCAACTGAGAATGGACTAGAATATTTTCTGGGGTCAAAAATTTCATATTCAGCTTGCATATTTTAGGTCTACTTCAGTGTTACACTATGAAATTTCTAATAGTATTGTCATTCTGCGAAGAGTGATCAATTGACCTTTTTAAGATTTTGGTTATTTCTATTGTAATGACAATTTATATTAAACGTAGTGACAATTGTTTCAGTTGTCTTAATTCCTGTTTGGTGTATCTTATGGTGATCCTGATTATGAAAGAACATGTTTTATCATGCAAAGTTAGCTACTTGAATTTTTTGGAGAGATCAATGCAGCTATCTCAGGGATGTACATTAAGAGCCATATAGTGTTTGGCCTATATATTTCAGAAGTTGAGAATGGTACATAGCCTTATTTTTGAAAGAGTAGAGGATACTTTTCTTTTCCCAATGAGTGATTACTATGACTCCATTAAGTTCTTGAACTGGTCAGTGAGTTTTTCTGAGTTGATATTCAGAACACTGATCAGTCATGTTCCCTGACCTTTATTTGAGATTGCATGAACTGTTGCTATCTTCAGCTGCATTCTAAAATTCCTTCCCTACAGGTCTTCATCTCCACCTTGCTTCCTTTTAAGGAACTCCTTTAAAACCTACACCTTCAATCATCTTTTGTCACTTGCTGTAATATTTCCTAAGATGGCTCTGTCATGTTTTGTTTTATAGTGCTGTGTGGAAGTGCCTTTTGGATACTTCAGTATGTTAAAAGATCCCAGTTGTTGTTGAGGTCCAGGGAAATGTGCATAATAGCTGTGGAGCCATGATCATGGTACATTTTCTGGGGTGCTCAAAGTTAAGACAACTGACTTCTGTGCCAACTTGGGAGGCTGAAGTATTCTAGGAGTTCCATCTTTGGCCATCTAATAATAATTGTTTTTAGGTGGAATGACCATAAAGGGATTCAATAGTATGAGAGGCAGTAGTTGAGTTAGTGCTAATTACAGCCTTTTATGTAACGGGAGCACTGTTTTGTCAGCGTTCCAGTTGTTGACCTTGATGTTATGGTTTCTAACACTGAAAACTTTGTAAAGGTAAATTTTTCAGCTCTGTGAAGAGGCAGTTTAATATTACATTTCTGGCATAGGAGATCTGATAAAGTGAGGTCAACCACTGAATTTTTTTAATTGTGGTCATGGAAGATGCTGAGGTGGATTGGTTTGAGTTTTATGTAAATAAGAGACATTCTGAAAATTCAGCTAATGGAGCGACTTGAAATTTTGAGTTTTTTTTTGACTGGATGTCCTACTTCAATTTCTATAGAGTCTGTTCCTCTATCAAGGAGATTATGTTTGATCTCCACTCTGTCTCAACTTAACTTTCCTGTCTTTGCCCCATCTCATTGATTCCCATATTGATTGAGAATCTGTCTATCTCAGCCTTTTAATATCCTTAATGACGCAGCCTTGACCGACCTCCATGGTAAAAATTCCCTAGATAGACAGACATTCTCCTCTGTGTTTTTAATGGGTAATCTTAGTCGAGATTGATCTCTAGACTTTCCTATAAGGGGAAGCAATCTTTCAGCATCTACCCTGTCAAATCCCTGAAGAATCACGTATCTTTTAATAAGATTGCCATTATTCTTCGACACCACAGCAAGTAACAAACCCAAACTACTCCTTCTTCTCATGAGAAAATCCATCCATACCTGGAGTTAACTCTGTCAACCACCTTCCCGTGTCTGTGTGGATTTCCTCTGGGTGCTCAGGTTTCCTCCCATAATCCCAAGATGTGCACTTTGAATTGGCCATGCAAAGTTGCCCACCTGTAGTGTTAGGTATATGAGTCAGGAGTAAATGTAGGGGAATGGGTTACTCTTCGGAAGGTCACTACTATCAAACCGGCAGACAAGGGAGGCACGGTGGTAGTTTGGCGCACCGATCTTTACATTGCTGAGGCTAAACGCCAGCTCGCGGCACCTCCTCCTACTGACCCCTTGACCATGACCCCACCTCCCACCACCAAACCATCATCTCCCAGACCATCCATAACCTCATCATCTCACGGGATCTCCCATCCACCGCCTCCAACCTCATAGACCCACAACCCCGCACCGTCCGTTTCTACCTCCTGCCCAAAATCCACAAACCCGACTGCCCCAGCCGACCCATTGTCTCGGCCTGTTCCTGCCCCACCGAACTCATCTCTCATACCTCGACACGGTCCTGTCCCCCTTAGTCCAAGAACTCCCCACCTACGTTTAGGACATCACCCACGCCCTCCACCTCCTCCATGATTTTCACTTCCCCAGCCCCCAGTGCCTTATCTTCACCATGGACATCCCATCCCCCATCACGAAGGCCTCAAAGCCCTCCACTTCTTCCTTTCCCGCCGACCCAACCAGTACCCTTCCACTGACACCCTCCTTCGACGGACTGAACTGGTCCTCACTCTGATCAACTTCTCTTTCCAATCCTCCCACTTCCTCCGAACCAAAGGAGTAGCCATAGGCAGCTGCATGGGCCCCAGCTATGCCTGCCTCTTCGTAGGATATGTGGAACAGTCCATCTTCTGCAGCTACACTGGCACCACACCCCACCTTTTCCTCCGCTACATCCATGACTGTATCGGCGCTACCTCGTGCTCCCACGAGAAGGTTGACCAGTTCATCCACTTTACTAACGCCTTCCACCCAGACCTCAAATTTACCTGGACCGTCTCAGACTCCTCCCTCCCCTTCCTAGACTTCTCCATTTCTATCTCGGGCGACTGACTCAACACGGACATTCACTATAAACCGACCGACTCCCACAGCTACCTAGATTACACCTCCTCTCACTCTTCTCCCTGTAAAAACGCCATCCCATATTCCCAATTCCTTCGCCCCCTCCGCTGCATCTGCTCCCAGGAGGACCAATTCCAATACCGAACAACCCAGATGGCCTCCTTCTTCAAAGACCGCAATTTCCCCTCTGATGTGGTTGACGATGCTCTCCACTGCATCTCCTCCGCCCTTGAACTCTGCCCCTCCAATCGCCACCAGGACAGAACCCCACTGGTCTTCACCTTCCACCCCACCAACCTCCAGATACATTGGATCATCCTTCGTCATTTCTGCCACCTCCATACAGACCCCACCACCAAGGATATATTTCCCTCCCCTCCCCTAGCAGCGTTCCGGAAAGACCACTCTCTCCGCAACTCCCACACCCCCCACCAACCTAACTCCCGGCACCTTCCCCTGCAATCGCAAGAAATGCAAAACTTGCCCCCCCCCGCTTACTTCAAGGCCCCAAGGGATCCTTCCATATCCGTCATGCAATCTTCTTCCTGACCTCTCCGCGCCCACCCCCTCTCCGGCCTATGACCCTCACCTTAATCTCCTTCCACTTATCGCATTCCTAACGCCCCTCCCCCAAGTCCCTTCTCCCTACCTTTTATCTTAGCCTGCTTGGCCCCTTCTCCCTACCTTTTATCTTAGCCTGCTTGGCACACACCCTCCTGAAGAAGGGCTTATGCCTAAAACGTCGATGCTGCCTGACCTGCTGCGCTTTTCCAGCAACACTTTTCAGCTCTCATCTCCAGCATCTGCAGTCCTCACTTTCTCCTGGAAGGTCAGTGTGGACTTGTTGAGCCGAAGGGCCTGTTTCCACACTGTAGGGAATCTAATCTAATTAACCTCTGGACTGTATGCAATGCCAGTGTATCTTTAGACAAGGGGACCAAAGCTTGTCACTATATACCAATTGTGGCCTGACTTGTTAAAACAAGACATGCCTATTTTTATACACAATTCTTAATTTTGAGCAAAACAACATAATTATTTTCCTATAAAGTAGTCAAATGTAACACTTACCACATTTTCTTGTCCTTTTTTTTGCAACTTCGGCAACATATTATTTGCCATTTTCATGGTTATTGTATAGCTAGTCAAAACATTTAAAACACTTTTTTTGCCTAATCATCAGGGGAAGAAGTAAGTTAAGGGATCTTTTTGTTAATACCACCATGAAATTGCACTGTTGGATTTTATTTTTGTGTTTTTGGAGATTGGTGGGTTCGTGTAAATTTTGAAGTAGAACTAATGAACAGACAATGTCTGCAGTAAAAAGCCCTCCCTTTTTTTGGTTGATTCTGCCCCTCATCAATGGTAATCTTAGAGATTGAATAAAGACAGTTATATGGAAAGGATGTTACATTATGAACAGGAAGATGCTGTGGGTTGTTATGATAGGGGACAGAATAAGTGGCTGTAAGGTTTAAAATGTTTGACAACATGTATAAAGATTCTCAAGTCTGCAACCTTATTTAACTTGGTTATTAATGCTGACATTAATTATTATACTCTACTTTTGAAATTAGCAAACATCAAGAGATTTCCCATTCTCAACTATAACTTGTTTGTTTTTTCAATATATCTTTGTGCCAAGACGGCTCTAATGTTAAAAGAACTTATTCAGGTCGAAGTCTAACTCGTGGAAAGTCTCTGACCTCTGTTTGACATCTGTTATGCTATGATAGTTTGAGATCTGGGGCCAGTCACATTTGCCAGAATACAAGTCCACACTGACCTTCTGAAGAGTAACCCATTCCCCTACATTTACTCCTGACTCATGTACCTAATACTATGGGCAATTTTTTGCTGTACATGACCTTAGAAAGACCTACATCACTTCACAGTTTAAGATACCCATAATTGCAGTATATGAAACGCACAGCGATCTGATAATGGCCATGTAATTTTTATTTTGTGGTGCTCATTGAGCAAGAACCTACCTGCACTTTGTAATAGTGCCATGCGATTGTTTTTGCATCCAGTTGAGACAGCAGATGGAGTCTTAGTTAAACATTTTGCCATTGAGTGAACTCTTTCCCCCAGTACTATCGTCTTCCATTAATGTCACAATGGAGTTTCTAGTTTGATTTTTTTCTGTATTGAAGTCTATGTTTTGGGACTTGAACCTATGGTTTTCTGGTAAAGCAAGGGTTCTACAAATGCAATCATTGTTAACATCTGAACACAATTGAATGTTGCATGGTGCATACACTAGTCATTATTTTTAACCAGTCCTTAACCTGTTAAATTGGTTCCAACGTGGACCATAACATTTTACTGCATGTCCTCACTCCTCCACAACATTTAAGGAGATATCACATAATTGGCTACCTAAATAGATGGAATCATAATACTACAGTTTGCCTGTATTAAGTCTAACTGCATGCAAAATTACCACTATTGTACACATTCCCTTCTCCCCCCAAAAAAGACTGATTTCCTTCTTAGGATCAACCAATTATGGTGTTTTCCACCCTGTGCTTGTCCTCCACAATTAATCCACTTAGTTCGTTGTATTCATGAGCCCCACAGAATGCAGTTCAGTAACAAATTTCCACTACAGAATGGTCAGTTCAGACACCAACATCGAGATTGTACTTCATGGACTCAATTTTTTCCATTCGGTAGTGGAAGAACTTCAAATACTTGAGGGGATCCATTATGGTACCCTTCTTTGAACCTCTATGTTGCAAATCTTCCCTGGACTACCATACCTCCATGTCAGGCTGTCTAACTTTACAAACCTAAATCTTCTGAACTTGAATTTGCATGTATACTGAGCTTTTTCATGATTTCCATCTCTTCAAAAAACTGTCCAAATGCCTCTTAATGCTGAGCTTGTGCTGTGGAATTCAACTTCAAAGTCGTCATCACACTGCACTCCTCGTTCACTACCACTACCCTGTAGCATCTGATGACAGTGTGTCATTAGATTAGATTCGATTCCCTACAGTGCGGAAACAGGCCCTTCAGTCCAACAAGTCCACACTGACCCTCCGAAGAGTAACCCACACAGACCCATTTCCCCTCTGACTCATGCACCTAGCACTATGGGCAATTTAGCATGGCCAATTCACCTGACCTGCACATAGTCATAGAGATGTACAGCATGGAAACAGACCCTTTGGTCCAACTTGTCCATGCCGACCAGAAATCCCAACCCAGTCTAGTTCCACCTGCCAGCACCCAGCCCATATCCCTCCAAACCTTTCCTATTCATATACCCAACAAAATGCCTCTTAAATGTTGCAATTGTACCAGCCTCCACCACTTCCTCTGGCAGCTCATTCTGTACACGTACCACCCTCTGCGTGGAAAAAGTTGCCCTTTAGGTCTCTTTTATATCTTTCCCCTCTCACCCTAAACCTATGCCCTCTAGTTCTGGACTCCCCGACCCCAGGGAAAAGACTTTGTCTATTTATCCTATCCATGCCCCTCATAATTTTGTAAACCTCTATAAGGTCACCCCTCAGCCTCCGACGCTCCGGGGAAAACAGCCCCAGCCTGTTCAGCCTCTCCCTATAGCTCAAATCCTCCAACCCTGACAACATCGTTGTAAATCTTTTCTGAACCCTTTCAAGTTTCACAGCATCTCTCCAATAGGAAGGAGACCAGAATTGCATGCAATATTTCAACAGTGGCCTAACCAATGTCCTGTATAGCCGCAACATGACCTCCCAAGGACTGTGGGAAGAAACCGGAGTACCCGGAGGAAACCCACGCAGACACTGGGAGAATTGTGCATACTCCACATAGACAGTTGCCCAAGGCTGGAATCTAACCAGGGATCCTGGTGCTGTGAGGCAGCAGTGCTAACCACCGAGCCACTGTGTTGCCCCTGTCGTAATGCTGTAGAAAATTCCACATGGGCTGATTTATGAATCTGGATTTGGACTCTGTGTGTACTTAGCTGATAACAAGGCGTGGATATTAAAACTATGTCCAAACCCATGGCGATGCTCGTTATCTGTGCATTTAGAAAAGTCACCAGAAATGAAAACACAAATTGTGCAAGGTAGTGATTTAACCAAGGTGAAATGCTGTTCAAATACATAATTTTCGCTGAAAGAATTATGAATTATATGGACACTTTGAATCTGCTCAATTTGCACCTGCTTCTCCTTTATACATCATAAAACTTTGGGAGCCCACATACAGACAGTTTCTTAGGTTGACTGACTGAAAGACACCCACCTTGCCCAACAACTTCTCTCTCTCTCAACTAGGATTATTGTGTTTATGCTTTCGAATTGGAAATCTCATTTACAAAAGAACACTTTACAAACAGTTTGTTTCTAAAAGAGCAGGCAGAAGCTTGTATTGTACATGTGATTTTTGATTTACAGCTCCATGGTTTTTTGCAAGAGAAAGAATGACCTTGCATTTATAAAGCAATTTTTCAGGACCTCTAGTATTTCCAAAGCACTTAGACATCCATGGTGTGTCGTCACTGTGATAAAGTGGGAACACGACTGGCAGTTTTATATGCAACAAGATCCCAGAAACAGTAATGAGGTGATGACTAGGTAATCTGATTATTATGTTGATTATTGAATTAATATTAGTTACCATAATAGAAAGATATGGTGCAGTTCACAGTTGGACCATGGGATCTCCTTATGTTTACTTCAGAGGGAAACTTCAATATAGAAGACTTGATTTGACTTCCAAAATACTGTAGTATGCCTAAACACTCAGCCTTTCTGTAGGATGCTCCAGTGTTGACTCCAATTTTACAAATATAAGGCAGAAAGAAAATGTTGAGTTTGGTACCAAAGTATTGTTCATGTTCACAATGTTGTTGCCTTTGTGCCTACTTCTCTTTTTGAACAAACATGAATTTTTACACTCTTTATAGTCTGATTTTTAATTTTTCTGCTGTGCATCTAGCTTGTGGTAGCCACAAAGTTGTAGTTTGTATTCTTGGCACAAAATTCAGGTGTCTTGGAATGTCTTTGGTTTTGTGTCATGATCTAGAGGAGTAATTGGTAGGTCAGTACCTAATATACTATGTTGGAGGAGGTGATGGTGAGTTGCCTTCTTGAACTGCTGCAATTCATATGATGAACACTGCTAATATGAAGAGAATTCCACTATTTTAGAACAGTGACTTAACTTCGAGTAAGGATGATTGATTTGGACGGGAACTTGCAATTTGTGGTGTTTGGTATGCATCTTTTGTATAGAGGTCATGGATTCAGAATGGGCAGTTCAAGGAGGTTTGGTGATTACGACATAAATGTCATTTACTGCTGCTGTTTGAGTGGGTTTCAGTCAATCTAAGTAATGATCTGTCTGTGCTCCCAATTTTTTTTATGTTCCATAAGGGAATGGCAGGTGCAAATTGGGCATGTTCATGTTGTGCTCATGGGAAGAAGGGTACACTTTTTTTTTGGGTGTGAGCATGTAGTATATTTGTTCGAACAAAATGCTCCGTCATGGGGAGATGGGCTGAAACAAAACTGGGAATGATGGGTTTCAAATACAATCCCTTGTACATTTGAGGGAACAAACATTTAGAGATGTGCAAGTATAGTTATACCACAATTTCTCCTTGTAAGACATTGATTAAATTAACAACTGAAATCTCGTCTGACTATTTAGTTTGTTTTTGCTGCGTGAGGATGATGGTGTTGAAATTTGCTAACTTTTGTATAATTAGTTAGAATGCTTAGTTCCTCAATAAGCAGTGTAAACATTTTTTTTTCTCCGGCTCCACTTCCATTCTGTTTGATCCTGAAGAGGTCACCCCTCAATCAATCTGCCCATTACCATGTAAAGTTGTGTTTATCAGCACAAAAGAGTTTCATTTTTTGGATTTTTTAAAAATCCTTTTTTAAATTTTGATGAAAACCAATAATATTTCTGAATGGATCTTGAGTCTTTACCTTTTAATTTCTTCAAACAATATCGTGAGTTAAGTAGGAAAAAGTGGGGACTGCAGATTGTGGCGAGTCAAAGTTGAATAGTGTTGTGCTGAAAAAGCACAGCAGGTCAGGCAACTTCCAAGGAGTAGGAGAGTCATTGTTTTGGGCAAAAGCCCTTCACCACACTTTTTTTTGACAGGGAGTTGAGTGCTAACCATGGCTCAGTTAGTAGCACTCTTCCCTTTTGACTGCTAAGATTCTGGATTCAAGGCTGACCCTTTGACAATGCGACATTCCCTTATAAATGCACAGAGATGTTGGCCCTTGGATGATCTGTGAAAATGATGCTTTACATTCAAGAAGGTCACTGAAGTCCAGCTACAATAAATTAGTTTGTGGGCAAATTGGTCACTTGGTTTAACACTGCCTCGACTTCAAAAGACCTGAACAGGTTGTAAAATGGGCTAAAATTTTGAGACATCCAGTGGTCATGGAAAGCGTGATATAAATGCAAGTATTTTTTTTCTTAAAATTTTAACAAGGTATTTTCCTGTGGTGTTGACAGTTGGCTGGATTGAGATATTTAACATTCTTATTTAGCAAGAAATATTGTTGGATTATTGAAACAGTTTGAGGGCTATAACATTTTATTGTTGCCCTGTTCTCAATTAGTTGAAAGTTTCTGTCAGTGGCCAAGTGATGATGAAAGTGGCGTACAGTAATCTGGTGAATTCTGGCGTGTGAATTAAACCTCAAGTGTTTGATTCTGCCATAACCTACACCACCCCTCATGATTTTATAAACCTCTAAGATCACCCTTCAGCCTCCGATGCTCCAGGGAAAACCGTCCCAGCCTATTCAACCTCAACCTCAAATCCTCCAACCCTGGCAACATCCTTGTAAATCCTTTCTGAACCCTTTTTCAAGTTTCACAACATCTTTCCAATAAGAAGGAGACCAGAATTGAACACAGCATTCCAACAGTGGCCTAACTAATGTCCTGGGCGAAAGTGAGGACTGCAGATTCTGGAGATCAGACTCAACGTTAGTGGTGCTGGAAAAGCACAGCAGGTCAGGCTGCAGCAGAGGAGCAAGAAAACTGATGTTTCGAGCAAAAGCCCTTCATCAGGAATGAGTATTCCTGATGAAAGGCTTTTGCTCAAAACGTCAATTTTCCTGCTCCTCTGCTGCCTGACCTGCTGTGCTTTTCCAGCACCACTTTAATATTAACTAATGTCCTGTACAGCTGCAATATGATCTCCCAACTCCTGTACTCAATACACTGACTAATAAAGGAAAGCCTTCACTATCCTATATACCTATGACTGTACTTTGAAGGAGCAATGAACCTGCACTCCAAGGTCTCTGTTCAGCACTAGAAATAAAAATAGATTTTTCAGGGCAAGAGAAATTGTTTAGCTGTCAATTGTAACTTGGTATGCTGTTAGAAATCTTCAATCTTACTGATGTTTAAAATTTTTTTTTTCCCCAGGTTTCTTAACGCAATTGATTTAAAAAGTGGAATGCGTATTAAATAGCTTTTTTAAACTATTTCCGCTGTGAGAATTTCAGTATACCCTTTGGAAAAGTGGGGCATCACCTAATATCATTCATTCCCTTTTTATCATGCACGTATTTTAATATAAATTTCTTAGGAAGAGCAAATGCTGAAACTTTCAGGATCATTACAATGGCAAAATTTAAGCCATTTAGCTATGTAATGTTATATTCAAAGCACAAACCTGAAGTAGTTGACCATTTTTAGCATATAACATGTATTTAAAGGAGATGATAGATAAATGCTTAGTAGTATTTGACTGAGGAGCTAAGTGCATTATATCACCAAGTCTGAAGAAACATTTGAGATGACAGACTATTAAATATCTTTTAAATATTTTTAGAAGTTGTAAAACATTATTTATAAGATTTTTGTAGGTCAATATTTCTTCTTTTGTTTGCTGTTCTATTCCTACCTATTTGAATTAAGGTTCCAGCAAAGAATCTTTTCCCAGGTGGATAATGAAAATGTTAAATACAGGATTTAAACCATTAAAATAGAGTCAGACCATTCGGCCCATTTGAGTCTGCGCTACCATTTGATCATTTGCTTCCCAACCACATTGTCTTGCCTCTCCCCTGCCATAACTCTTCTTCCGCTTACCCATGAAGAGCCTATCTCTGTGTCTTATATGCACTCAATGACTTGGCCTGCCTTCTGTGGTAATGAGTTCCACAGGTTTACCCAAGCTCCTCCTCATCTCAATTCTTTTTAAGGGTCATCCCTTAGGTGCAAACATCTTTTCCATGTGAACTCTATCCAGGCCTCCTTCTGCAAGTTTTGAAGAGATCTCCGCCCCTCTACTTCATGCAGTTTAAAAAGAGTGGGGGGGGGGGTGAAGAACAGGCCCAGAGTCCTAAATTGTTCCACTTGCAGCAAACAATTTATCCACAGGATAGTTCTTGTAAACCCCCTTTCGACTCCTTTCAACACGAGCACATCCGTCCTTGGATACAGTGCCCAAAACTGCTCCAAATGTAGTCTGACCAAAGCCTTAAACTCTGGTCCTGTGATGAGGTTATTTTAGCAGGGACCCTTTCCTTGTAGATGTCTATCTCCCAGATGAAACTGTACTCCAGTTTTAAATGGAGCCAAGCTTCCTTGAATACACCAAAAGTGAATTTATTAATTACTAAATTTAAGAAGTCGTAATGCAACACACAGATTGGAAGGAGAGAATAAAATCAAAAAGATTAAAAAAAAAGCCAACTTTTTTTTAAGAGAATGTACATCAGTTTTTGGTTTATTTTTGAAGAACAGACTCCAAATTGCAACTGTTATTAGATGGCAACAGTAGCATTGACATTGGCAGTTAAGTGGTGAGTCTTCAGATTCTTTGGTTTTGCAAATTGGTTAAAATTCCTTTTGAACTGGCTGCCACCACTTTGTGCAAAAGAGTGTTTCCTCTTTTTGTTTCACTCAGTATGCAGTGTTGTTTAAATGTCAGTTCTCAAAGATATGGCCCTTGGCGTAATACATCTCTGCTCTTGTATTCTAGCCCTGTTGAAATGAATGCTAATGTAGCATTTGCCTTCCGAGCTTTCTTATGAGCCTGCATGTTAGACCTAAGAATCCTGGACTGGGACTCCCAAGTGCTATGGTGCTTCAGATTTCTGAAGTCTTTCCCCATGTAGAAAGTAGGTTATGCCTCTTCCTAACGAATTGCATAACTTCACGCTTTCCCACATTGTATTCCATCTGTTACTTCTTTGCCCAGTTGCCTAGCTGTCCAAGTCCTTCTGCAGCCTTCCTGTTTCCTCATCTGCAAACCTTGCAACAATGCCCTCAGTTCCTTTGTCCAGATTGTTCATGTATAACGTGAATAGTTGTGGTCCCAACTCAGACTTGTGTGGAATTCCACTAAACACTGGCTGCCAGCCTGAGAAAGACTGCTTTTATACCTCCTGTCTGTCTTCTGCCAGTCAGCCAATCTTCTACCCATATCACTCCCTTGTTCCTAACACCATGGGCTCTTATTTAGCAGCCTTCTGGAAGTCCACTGGTTCTCCTGTGTTTTGCTGGTTATGTTGTCAAGGAATTTTGACGTTTATCAGGCATGGCCTCGCCTTGATAAAGCTCTGCTGGCTCAGCCTTATTTTACCATTCACTTCCAAATACTCCATAATCTCATCTTTTATGATTTGACTCTCAGATCTTTTGTTTTTGTAAGTATATTTATCCGCAAAAACCTTTTTTGACTTTACAAATTTTTGTAATATTTTCAATAACTTTATGTATCAGTATAATAAAAATGCAAATTACAATACAACTACTGTCTACTAACTACTAATCTACCCTGTAATACAAAACAAAACGTAACACCAATAAATAAGTGACTAATAAGAACAAAAAAACACTCTTTCCGGAGTCTCTCTCCCCCCTCCAAAGGACTCAGCAAACCTAACCACCCTGGTTAAACGCATACCCTAGTTAAGATAGCATACAGATCTATATATGAATAACTCAAAAAGGGCTGTCATGCCTTTAAAAAAGAAAAGTCTGTTGTGTGGTGCACCATATTTGTGAAAAAAATCCAAGGGAATGTGCTCCATAATTAATTTCCACCATCCCAACAAGCCCATTGGGTTCTCGAGCACCCAATTCGTCAGAATAATCTTCTGTGCACAGTAAGTAATAATATATAGTTTCTTCCCATGCCCATCTAAAGATAAATTCGGTAGACCTAGGAGGAGAAATATCAGGTTTACTTTACTTCAGTCCTCAATACCCTCCCTATCGCTCCAATAAAAGAGAGTCTTCATCACCCGGACACGCCTTGGCATGCTCATTTGCCACTGGGCAGTGGGGATCTCCAGTGGAGGGATCTCTAAGTGGGAGTCCTTCCCCTTTTTCTTGAGGATTTGGAGTGGAGGAAGCTGCATGCGGCAGTACCCTGCAACTGCAAATTGCGGTGGTTCACTGACTCCCGGCCCAACTACTTGTTCTGTGGCGTCCGTGGACCATGTATATATTGGGTGTGGGCGTTTGTACTCCCTTTTTTGATTTCCTTAAAAACCTTCTCCTCTGTTTTTGGTTGCACTTCTTCAGTCCCATGCTCCTGCTCTTTATGGGGGGAGGGTAGGTCAGAGGACCTCCTCAATTCTGCTCCTGGGCCTGGCCAAATTGCCCATAAACCCAGGCAGCGGGCTGTGAAGGCGGGTGTTAGGGCCGATTGCCTGCCCCTCTTCCGCAATTATGTCAGAGCCTGGGTGTCCCTGGAGAAGGAGCACATGGTGTCCACAAACATGAGATTTTCCTGGTAAGGTGGGCACTGCAGGGAGTGGAGTGTATTATTTTCCCCTCCAACTCTATTTTGGTTTAATCCCTGCCCTCCCTTTCACTGTTTAATCACTCAGCATTGCCCTCTGAGAAGGGCACTGCTTGTCACTGGCCACCCTGGTGTTTCCTTTCTTCTTGGTGGTGGAAGTTGAATAAAGGTTTGTACACCTCTTGTCTTTCACTGTCTCTGAACTGCGTGCACATGAAAAAGATACTGAGCCTGTGGCATGTGCAGAAGCAATGGGTAAGAGCACCTAGATTTAGTTTACATTTGGGGCACATTGGCAAAATTTTAAAAGGGGCATCTCCAGACAGTCCGGTGCCAACTGAACCCTGTGCAGAACCTTTAAGTGCATAACAATTAAAAATTACAAATTGAGATCTTTTGCACATTCTCCCATATGTCCTCCCACGTTGCAGAAGAGATCTCCACTCCTCGTTCTTGCTCCCAAATCTCTCTCAACCGATTAATATTCTGCCAGGCCCTACCACCCAGCAGGCAATAGAGGGCACTAACAGAAAGGGTGCTGTGACACGTCGCACCAACCCCTCTGTATTTGCCTTATATGGCTTCCTGAGAAGCGTAGTCGTCTTCTGGATGAAATCCCTAACCTGAAAAAATGGAAAAGGTCTGACCTGGGCAGCCCGTCTTTGCGGCTCAGTTGCTCGAAAGACATCACAAACTCCCCTCAAACAAGTCTCCCGAACTGGAAACACTCTCGCTGCCCAAATTTTTAACCCCGAGTCCATCATCCCTGGTTGGAACCCCAGCATACCAACTATCGGAGTGAGTGGTGAAGTCTTGGATAAGCAGCCTTCACTCTGAGGCATTGCCCTCCATGCCTTAACTGTACTATTAACAATGGAGTTCTGGCAGTGGTCCATAACTGTCCTAATCTTGTCTGTGAACAACAGGTTAATAAGCGGGCACTTTGCCTGGGAAGCCTCGATATCCAGTTTTATTGAGTCTGGATCAGTACCTGTCCAATTGCGTGCACAGGACAGCATGGAACTGAATTAATACCTCCTGATGTCTGGGAAATCAATTCCTTCCCATTGTTGCGGCAACTGCAACTTAGTAAATTTGAGGGGCCGCCCAAGACACCAGACGAAGAAACTAAACCAACCCATACGTTTCCCCAACATTGACCTGGGAAACAACATAGGGAGCATATGCATAGGATAAAGCAAACGATGGAGGATATTCATCTTAAGGGCTATTTGGCCGAACCACGAAATTGGAAGAGCCTCCCATCTCTGAAGAACTTGCCTAATATTGTCGAGCAGGTGAGTAAAATTAGGCCAAAATAACCAATCAAAACATGGGGGTAATAATAGCTCGGTATCAGAAACCCGCCAGTGACCACTTAAAGGGGAACCTCAGGCCACCTTCAACCTCTGGCGCTTCCTTTAGGTCCCCCAAAGGCGTAGCCTCTGACTTTGCAAAGTTGATCTTATCTTGAAGTAGCCCCAAAGAATTAATACTTTGTATCAGATGGGGTATGGACGTCATGGGGTTCGATTTAAAAACAGAAGAACATCATCTGCATACAGTGTAATCTTGTGTACCCTTGATCCCACTTCTGGAGCGGTTATGTGGACGTTCTGACGAATGGCCTCTGCCAGTGGCTCTACCACCAACATAAACAATAGTGGTGAGGGGGGCCAGTTTTGCCAACACCCCTACCAATCCTAAAATTCCCAGGTTTCACCCTGTTGGTGATGTCTGCGGCCAGAGGGTGGCAAGATAAAACCTCCACCCACCCAGCAAAGACCCCGCCCGATCCAAACTACTCTAGGACGTAAAAGAGATGGCTATTCCACCCGGTCAGTTGCTTTCTCTGCATCTAAGGAAATCATGAACCTCTGGATCGATCGTTGCTGACATGCTTAGGTCATATTCAGCAACCTTCTAATATTATTAGAAGAACTACAGCTCCTGATAAAACCTGTCTGGTCCTCTTTGACAATATAGGGCAACAGCTTTTCCGATCTCCGTGCCAAAATCTTAGACAGAATCTTGAATTGTGAATTTAATAGAGAGATGGGGGCACAGTCCTCAGGAACCTTCCCCTTCTTAAGAATTAAGGAAATATTAGCTTCTCTCAAAGATGGCGGTAGGCATTCAAGCAAACAGGAGTGATTATACATTTCCAGCATCAGCCCTGACAGAATCCCTGACATAAACTCCTTGTAAAAATCATCTGGGAGACCATCAGGATCAGGCAGTTTCCCACCCTGAAGTTGCCTATCTGCCTCCTGTATTTCCTGAACTGTCAAGGGGGCATTAAGGAGAGAGACCTATTTCAGGGTTACGTTCGGGAGGTCCAGGCTCTTAAAAAAGGTTTCCATCTTGGCCCTCCTATCCTCTCAACCTTCAGACCAATACAGTTCAGAGTAAAAACTCTGAAAGCCTCGTTTAATCCTTTTGGCATTGTACGTAGGGACCCTGGCGCTATCTCTAACTCTAGTAATGGATTGGGGAGCACGCTTTTTCCTAGTTAAGCTAAATACTTCCCTGGCCTATCCCCATACTCGACCAGCCTTTGTCTAGCAAAAGCAAGTTCTTTCTTTGCGGATTGTGTAAGTACTGAATTCCAGGCAGCCTGTGATCCACTGTGGCTTGGTCACCAAAGGTCTTGCAAAATGTGCCCCCTTAGTGGCTTCAGCTGCATCTCAAGTAGACACTGCTGTTCCCCCTTCTTTCGTTTCTGGCTAGCTGAATAGGAAATAGCTGATCCCCGAGCAAAGGCCTTAGCGGTCTCCCATAGTAAAGATGGATACTAGCTGTTCCTGAGTTGATAGTCAAGAATTCCTGGTACTCCTTGAAAAGGTATTCCACAAATTTGGAATCTTTTAAGGAGAAAAAGATCCAGATGCCAGTGCCGCAAACCTAGCCTCTCGCTCTTGGCCTTAACCTCCAAATATACTGCCATATGATCAGAGATAGCTATGTTTCCAATTTTACAACCCACAATCGAATCCAGAAGGGTCAAGGGAACCAAAAAAACTCAATTCTTGTGTGATATTTATGTGGGCTTGAATAAAAGGTGAAGTCCCTGCCGGTAGGGTGAAGACCTCCAAATGTCCAGCAGCCCCAACACCTCGCCTAAGTCAACCACCTGCTTGGCCTGTGAAGAAATTGTTGGGGGCCCACTAGGTATCCTGTCTACTGTTGGATCCAAAAGGCAATTGAAATCCCCTGCGATAATAATGTGCCGTGCTCCAAAAGCACTCAACTTACAAAAAGCACTAATTAAAAATTTGAGGGGATGCGCCAGAGGACAGTAGACATTTAAAATACTGCGTTCCTCCCATGTTTCAGGGCCTTGAGCATCACAAACCGCCTTTGCTCACCTTTCACCTCCTCTAATAATGTGAACGGAAGCTTTTTCTGGATAAGTATCGCCACTCCCCTACTTTTTAGTAGTAAAGGATGAAAAGAATACCCAATCATAACCCCCTGTTGTAACTTCAGGTGTTCCCCATCCTCCAGATCGGTTTCCTGCCACAGGACAATGTCAACCCTTTCCCTCTTCAGGCTAGAAAATGTTTTTTTTTCTTTTCAAGAGGTGAATAACGTTCCTTGATGTTCCAGGTGCACCATTTAACAGAGATCCTTGAACACCCGGGTGGAAAACCCTGCTTGCAGTGTGCCAAGCACAAGTAAATGGAGACTCAGAGTCGCAAAGTTGTGTATACAAAAACAGCTCTATCATAACTGCAAACAACTATTGCTACCAAAAACTGCAAAGAAAACCAACTGTAAAACCTTGAACGGCAGAGTTCTGCCCCCCCCTCCCCCATAGGGCACACTCACCCTACCCATCTCCTTCTGCACAGCTCCTTCAGGCCCAGAACTGCTTTAGGCAAAAACAAGTAAATAAACAAGGAAATTATCCTTAAGTCAACAAAGGATGACAGTCAGGATAAGCACTTTGCCCATTCCCAGCTCCATGTCACCTCTACTTCTGACTAAAAGAGAAAAAGTTTTTAAAAAAAGGGTAAACTACCAAGGGCCCCCACAAAATTTCCCCAAGATAATATTCTATTATAAAAATATTGCAGGAACAACATAGGAACTTGCACTTGTTATTTTCTGATCTGGAACTTTCTTGAACTTCAGCAGTTTTGGAAAATGTAATCCAGGACATCAACCATCATATTAGCCACTTCTTTTAAGACAACGTAGGAAAGAGGGTAAAAAAAGGGAAAACACAGGGAAAGAAGGAAAAGATAATTTTCATTAACCGTATTCTTCAGAACAATCCGTCTATTTTTAAAGTGTCTACAAAGTTCTTGGCTTTTTCTGCCAAGTCAAACGTACAAACTGAGTCCTCGTGGCTGAAACGGAGCACCACGTGGTCCTCATGGAGTACTGGATGCCCAGGTTATTCAGCCTCTTTTTAACTTCATTGAATGACTTCCTCTTTTGAATTAAAGCTGCTGAAAAATCCTGGAAAAACATGATTTTTGATCCCTTGTGCAGCAGTGGCTGTGAATCTTCCCTCAGTAATCTGGAGGCTTCTGTCACTCTTTGCTTGTCCCTGTATGTGAGGAAGTGCACGAGGACTGGGTGGGGGTGCTGTACCGGCCCAGACCTGCGCATGACCACCTGATAAGCCCTTTCAATGTGCAGCCATTCGGATTTGATTTGAAGGCCCAGGAACTGTGGCAGCCATTGTTCAAAGAAACTGACTGGCTGTCCACCTTCTTCACTCTCCGAGAGCCCAACAATCCGAAGATTCGTCCTTCGACCTGATCTTGCAAAGCCCACACTTCCTGTTCTAGTACCTGGACGAGGACTCGATCGCCGCTTCAGAGGCCATGGCCATGGTGCAACCTTCCACCACCTCCACCTGCTCCCCAAGGCCCTGGAGCTCCCGTTCATGCTTCCGCAACATGGACGCGATGAACCTGGGCATGGATCTCCTTGATCGCAGCCTCGACCTTTGTGGTAAGTCTCACCATCGCTGCTGCTAATTCCTGAGAATCTGTCAGGTCCCCTGGGGGTTTGGGAGAGGATGCTGCTGTGGCCTTTGAGGTGCCCAGTGCTACAGGGGAGTCCTCCTTGCTGCTGTTTTCCTTTTGGTATCCTGCCCACTCCAAATTGTCAACGAATATGTGTTCTTCAAGATTTAAAATGAATAATTCCCCATGTAAGCTGACCAGGGATGGTACAAACATGAATATGCCTTGGCTGTTAGGCAGAGCTGTCCATGGCAGTTTTACTGAATCACTGCCATCTTGCCAAGTCCCACTCTCAAATCTTATTAGTGACTGAAGTCCGGCTAACTAGAGTTTGGTTTCTTGTCTTCTGCTTCCCTCCCTCCTTAAACAGGGATGTTACATGACCCTTTTTAGCCAAAAAACATATGGCTATACATAAGTGATAAGTCAGAAGATTAGACAGACAGTTTTTTTTTTTAAGAACAAGTAAGCAATGACTTGATATGAGAGAAGAATTGGAGTTCAAGACAAAGCTCGTTAGAAATACAAAAAACAAATGGTAAGAGCTTTAAAAGCAATTTGGAAAGAACAAATGAGCATAAGCTTGATAGAATGTGAATCTAACAAATTAATGATGGAAAATAAGGGGATGATAGATGAGTTGAACAGGTATTTTGCATCAGTCTTCCCTGTGGAGGATAAATAACATGTCAGAATAACTGTAAATAAGAAAATGAAAGGGAGCAAGGAGCTCAAGAAAATTACGATTGCCAGGGAATTTGAACAAAGTATTTGTGCTATGGGCTGACAATACCTGGGGCCTGATGAACTTAGTCTGAGGATCTTAAAGGAAGTGGCTAATATAATGGTTCATGTCCTGGATTACATTTTCCAAAACTGTTGAGGTTCAAGAAAGGTTCCGTTAGATCAGAAAATAACAAGTGCAAGTCCCTTCCTTCAAAAGGGAAGGAGACCGGAGGCATGAAACGATGGGCCAGTTAGCTTAATAGTGGTAATATTGAAGATGTTAGCAGTTATATTTAAGACGTTGCAGCAGGGCACTTAATGCTTAATTCAAGGCTACCATGTGGAGTCGATTTTTTTTTTGTGAGCAAGGGAAATAATGTTTTTAATCTGTCTACTGGAATTATTTGAAGAGGTAACATGATGTGAATAATTGGGAACTGGTGGGTGTACATGGATTTCTACAAGGCATTAGAAAGGTGTCATGGAAAATATTATGCTGGACTATCAAATGGAAGAGAAGGACAACTGGCGAGTGAACAGGAAGGAGTGGTTGGAAATGGGTCATTTTTCAGGTTGGCCATGTGTAACAGATGGTGTGACATGCTGTTGCAACCATAAAAAGTTGAAGGCACTCAGATCCTGGGTGAAGTTTCCTAATTTATCCCAGACTGGATACCCCAAATTGTTAATCTTCTGGGTGAGAAGGGGTGAACTAGCTCCCTTGGGTTATTTATTGACTTGCCCCTCTGTTGGCTCTCATGAGGTTAGTTTAATAAGGATCATTTCTTCGTGTTTACCTATCTCAGACTGAAATTACCTTGTCTTATAAATGGAACCAAACTTAACCAGGCTTTTTTGATTTAACAAGACAAAACATGAGAAGTAGTAACAGAATACACAGATGTTAAATAGGGAATAAGTCCAAAAAGATAGAGTTAAAGACGCAGAACAATGTTTGTTTGATGTTTGAAGAACGAGCATGAAGACGTTTCAACTATTATTGGATGGCAACAGTAGCTGGACATTGGCAGTTGAGTGGTCAGTCTTGAGATTCTTGGTTTTGCATGTTGGTTAAAATTATTATCGAACTGGCTACCTGCACTCAGTGGAAGATAGTGATTGTTTTTTCCTTTTACTCGCTATGAAGTGTTGTCTAAATGCCTGTTCTCAAAGTTGTGACCCTTGAAGTTAACAACACACACAGGTTAATGTTGCAGTCAATTTTAAACCTCTTTTATATTCCTGGATGGTAAAACAGATGTGTTGGCAAGAGGCAGTTTTGTATTCAGGGGGAGGGTTGTCAGCCTCCTTGTTATCACTAAAATAAAAACCAAAGGACTATGGATGCTGGAAATGTGAAACATAAAAGAGAAAGTCCTGGAGCAGTCCAGGTCTGGCAGCATCTCTGCAGAGAGTAACAGACTACTTGCGTTTCAAGTCCAGTGACCCTTTGTCAGAAAATAGTTTGGAAATCACTCTTCACTTTGTCCTCTGCCTCGTAATCCCCACAACATGACTATCATAAATTGACCCCTTTCCCAGCTATTTTTAGTGCTGACCAAGGGCCACTGGATTCGCGTATTCTTTCTGCAGATCCTTCCAGACATGTTCAGTTTCTCCAGCACTCTTTTTCTCTTCATTATCTCCTCTCTTCTAAGTATTTTCTGTGTTTGAACTTGGCCTGACACTTAACAAATGTGATATTGCAATGGCTTCACACAGGCCGGACAGTGACTGAATTTATAGCTCTGGAGTGTTTTTTCCTCCTGTTGCAATTCATAATTCACGTTCTTTAAAGAACAAACACATGTTGCATTAAAAAAACTTAACAAGTGTTTGTAAGTACTTGGGGGTTCTGATCTGTAATTGTAAGGTTGCTCCTATGTAATGAACAGTCCCCATTGTCATGCAAAGGCTGGGGGAGAAATAAACATGTTTGAGTACATATTTCTTTCATCTGTCCTTCACTCCGTCCCTCTTATTGGGTCTAAGTTCTGGACAGTTTATTGGCAACATTAGTAATTTTAAGTGATATAGTTGAAAAAACAAGTTACATTGGATGTCTTGGATCTTTGTACAAACTTTTCCACAAAAGTTTAATGGATTATTACAGACTGCAGTGTCTGTACCCATTTTGGACAAAAACATCTCTTTGTAAGCCAATAATAAACTAAGGATTTCCTTTATCTGCTGTGGAGTGTAGCTTCAATGTTTGTTTTAATATTTTGGAAAAGTATAGGATACTTGATTGTTATCTCTATTTGGGATTAGTCTTCCTTCTGAATGGGCTACTTCAAATACCTGGTTATAGTTGGGAGCTGCAAGTACAAGCTTGCTTATGAAAAATGGCCTTCAAGTTTTCAAAAGTTCCCTGGCATTCCTCAGTCCATACTAGCTGTGTTTTTTTTTTCTGTAGCAGGTCCATCAGTGGCTTTGGTCCAAATTTCAGCACAAACTTTCAAAAGAACTTTACATTCCCATCTCTTATTGAGTGCTGCCAGCCGTTTTAAAAGGAATCGAGACAAAGGCATTTTGATCAAACCACAAAAGCAAGAATCTTGACATGAACTGCCAATGTAAATGCGACTAGTGCCTTCTAACAATGGCTACAATACCTTCGTACAGGATCTTCATGAACAATTCAGAGACTGAGCGATAGTCTTTTTAAAAAGGTTTTTTGGAATTGCTTCTTAGTATTTTGTGTGTTTATTTTTGCTTGTGCTTAGCAATTAATAAACCTGCTTTATTGTTCATTTCAAGAAGGTTGACTCCTTTTTGTTTGAAACCCAAGGAAATGGGTATCCATAAGGAAAGATTTCTTTTTCTTGAATCTTTTTGCTATAATCTGAGGTTGGGGTGAATGACCAAGGGAACCAGTTCATCCCTCCTCACCCAAAAAGTTTGATTTGGAGTGTCTTTCTGAAACTGTAGCAAATGAAAAAACCTCATCTGGGCTTTTTTTTAGATTAGATTAGATTACTTACAGTGTGGAAACAGGCCCTTCAGCCCAACAAGTCCACACCGCCCCGCCGAAGCGCAACCCACCCATACATTTACCCCTTACCTAACACTACGGGCAATTTAGCATGGCCAATTCACCTAACCTGCACATCTTTGGATTGTGGGAGGAAACCGGAGCACCTGGAGGAAACCCACGCAGACACGGGGAGAACGTGCAAACTCCACACAGTCAGTCACCTGAGGTGGGAACTGAACCCGGGTCTCTGGCGTTGTGAGGCAGCAGTGCTAACCACTGTGCCACCGTGCTGCCCACAAGCTTGGGGTCTGGGCATAATGCAGTTATATAAATTTAGTTTGACGAAGAGATTGTAAGTATAGTTGCTAATTATATCTTCAAAAGGAAGTTGTGAGGACCCAAAAAGGCTCCATAGGGTTAGATTAAGTAAGTGGGCAAAAACCTAAAAGATGAGATTATATTGTGGGGAAATATGAAATTGTCATGTGAAATATTTGAAGGAGGAATTTAAAAACCATTACAAATAATGAGGTTGGAGAGCTCTGAGATGCCGAAGAATCTCATGTGCTATTTCAAAATCACAAAATTCAACAACATGCTGGTACAGCATGTAACCAGGAAAGCAAATAGAATATTTGTTTTATTGTGAGGGGAATTTAGTTCCCAAGTAGGAATGTTGAGCTGCAGTTATAAAGGGCATTGAGCCCACATCTAGAGTGCTGTACACAGTATTTGTTTCCTCTTTTAAAAAAAAAAGTACAAATTCATTGGAAGCAGCTCTGAGAAGATTTACCAGACAAACACTTGGAATTGGTGGTTTACGAATAAAGGTAGGACAAGCGAGACTTGCATCCAAATAAGTTTAGAATAGCAAGAGATGACTTGATTGAAATTTACAATATCATGGGGAGTCTTGATACAATAGATGTATAATATTCTGTAGTGTGTGTGTATTTAACAGCATCCTCTCTTTTCAATCACCAACCCAAATGCTATCATCTCCAAGTCCTCTAGACTCTATCCTTGATTGCTGTTTGATTGAAACTACCCGAACCACAGGGTCTGCTTATACATAGATATTAACGTTTTTACACTCTGACCACCATTCTTACCTTTTCAGTTGTTTCTGTGTTGTCAAACTGCGTGTTGGTCATGGCTTTGTGCAGCTTATTGAAGCCATTTTCTTCAGCCATTTTCTTCAGTAGTGTTGAGACTTCTCACTAATTTTACCCTCCTCTGGTCTGCATCTCTCTGTAGATTCTCCCTCAGCCATTGTGTACTTTATGGCCATATGGCTCAATTGCCCCTGCTTGTTATAAATCTGTCATCCCACTATCAGGCAGTGTCTTTGGAATTTCATCTAAAACCTCTTCAGTACAAAATCCCTTCCCTTTTTGTTTTGGACTCTACCCCTTCCTTTTCCTTTGCTTTCAAAACACTTGTGCTGTACAATCCTTTTATCCCTTTCTTGAACCCCACCCTCTCTTCTGTCCTCTTCCCAAAATGACATGCAATTTGATTCTGTATTTGGTGATTTTAGGATAGATGGCAACTCTGTGAAGGAGGTAGGTTTTAAGAAACAAATTAACTGCAGACAGTGTTTTGGAGGGAATTCAGTGTGTAGCACCCCAGCTGACAATGTTGACTGATCTCGGGGAGTTGATAATGAAATGTTGAGTTCTTTTTCTCCTGAGATTCCTTAAACACTTGATGCAACAGCTACATGCAACTTACATGAACAAGCAAAATTTATTAAGCACAGTTCAGTACAAGCTTTGGAGAAACCCTGAACACCTTTGCCATGCTTGCGAGTCGTGTCCAAGGGTTTGACTCTGGAGGAATCTTTTAATACACGCCTCGCAGGGCTTACAGGGTCATGGCAAAAGCTCTCTCTGAACAAAGGAAACTGTCCTTCCTTTATACCAAATCTTTACATCACAGCTAGTAATCCTCACAAGACAACCCCCAGTCAGTCCCTCACAGTCACATGCTACGTAAGACAATGTAATGTAACCATAGGGGAGTAGTTAAATTCCAACTGCAATGTTCTTTTATTGATCTGAGTAGGGGATGAAAGTGTAAATGGGCTGTTGAATGGCAAGGAAATAACCATTTTAAGTTTATGTACATTCTACTTGTAGAACAGAGGCATCCCACTTTGCCCCAGGGGCATTCAGTTTCTTGCAGGTCAGTGGAGCAAATTAACTCTTTAATATCACTGAGGTGTGAGGCTTTGGGGTTGTTTAAAATGATGAATGAGAGCCATGTTCATAGCAAGTACAAGATGGGAAATTGGCTACAAGAACATGGTTTCCTTTTAGATTTGCCTCTTCCAAAGGCAGGAATGAGCCGAGGCAAGGATGAAATCAATGAAAGTAGGTTACCTTAGTACTCGAGCAGATAAATGTTTGGAAACTTCTCTGGAGTTGAAATGTGATACCAAGGTTTTGAATGTTCTAGTTCAGCCTCGATAGGTGCCAGGGAGCACATTAGGATTGGCTTGGGAATGCAGGTTTTTTTTAAATGAGGCACTGAAAATGAGGGCTTCAGTCTCTGCACCATTTAGTTAGAAGAAATTTAGTTCAGAGCTATATTGGGCAAGTAGTGGGACAAATTAGAGACACTTGAGGTATGTAGGGATACTGAGAGAGCTTTTACTTCACTCTTTCGTGTGTGTGGAGCCCGATGTGTGTTCAATTGGATGTTGACAAGGGGTAGAATATAGATGAGAAATAGGATGGGTGGAGGTAAGGATAAATCTTTTTTGGGGGGCCTCAAGAAGTAATAGTTCTGGACTAGGCAACTGGAATATATTGTTTAATGTAATAGAATTGACATTGTGAACTCAGGGTAATATTAAATGAACAATAATGCTTGACTGCTGAGGTGAGGTTCTGACTCTACACCCAGGCTATTATCAAGATTGCTTGCTTCCACCTCCTTGCACCTGACTTAGATTCAGCAGCAGATTAGGAAATCAGTCATCTGTGCCTTCCATCCTCCAGTTTAAGTAACTTTATAAAGACTTTGAGCTCGTTCAAATCTTTGTTCCTTACTGCTCACCAAGTATTGTTCACGCAGTGCTCCTATTTGCATCTTCAGTTAGTTCAGTCTGGTGTCTCACTTCAAAACATTTTTATCATTGTAGATCCGCCCATAGTCTTGTGTCTCTGTTATCTCAGTAACCTTTTGTAACTGAACACTGTTGGATAGTTGCTCTTCTCCAATTCTAGTAGTTGTGTTTACGATTGCCAAGATCCAAAACTTTGAATTTCCTTCCCTACGTCTATATTTAACTGGTTTCAGTTAAGATGCATATTTAAGAGTTGACTGATCCAGTTACATTTTAACCATGTCTTGTAAGCTTTGTGTTTTGTTTTAACCCCCAACCCTTTTTCCCCCTTTTCAAAAGTCTGCCTGTTCTGTGTTCTCCAAGTGGATCATTTAATTTTAAATGCCAAATGTTGCACTTGTGTGGAGAATTCAGAGGGTGCTACGTTGAATTGAATTGTTAACAGAACAAGGTCATTTGCCTCACTGTCTGTCATTTCTCTGTAATATTACTTGATCACTTAATGCTATTTCTTTGCATTTTCCCTGCAGCCCTACAATAATATGGGTGGGAGGGAAAGGGGGAATCACGCCAATACACCAATATAATGGCTACAAGAGCAGGTCAGATACTTGGGAATTTTGAGGCGATTTAACTTGCCTGATTCATAAAGCTGCTTACTATTTACAAAGCACAGTTAGGAGTGTGACAGAATACTCTTCACTTGCTTGCATAAGTGCACTCCAACAACACTTAAGCTTGACCCCATCAAAGATTGAATTGAATGATTTATTATCCTGTGTATTTTACAGTGAATAACACTGAAATAGTGAAAAGCATTAACTATCACCACAATCCGATGGCATTTTGAATAGTTTAAGAATAAAAAGAGTAAGAAGATACAAGTTAACAAGAATCTATCTTCGTTTTGCTGCCTCCACCATGAGTTCTGAGCAGGCTGACCAGTGACACCTGTGATACTATCCATCCTTCACCTCAGAACCAATGCCTATCAGAACCACCAATGTAGGAGTTGCCACTCTCTTTTGGCGTTAGCCTTCTGAACATCAACATAAAGTGATCTGTGCAGGAAATCACTCGAATTATGCCTCGGATAAACTTGCATCCTGTATACCCATGTTATTGAAGGGCCCTTTCGACATTCCATCTTGTGTAATGTTGTAACTCCTCTTTTGTTAGCTCTCTTGGACCATTTTTTTGTATTCTCCTTCCAATTTTCCTCTCCATGTACAGGCATGCAAACTTTGTTTTACCCCTTGAACCTATTGAGGTCCTCCTTTTTTAACAATCTCAGGAGCAGTATTCTCAACAACTGTTATTTTGTCATTATTTTGTCTTTATTTTTAAACTGAGGACTGACCTCCGTAATCTCCTTCCTGTCTTCCTCATCTGATCCACCAATCACGTTTTTTAGATTCGGTCAACTATACATCAATCATCATGTTCCAGATTGTCAGTTTACTGACTGTCACCCATGTTATTTTAGCTAATTGTGGAATTCAGGCTTCGATTGAGACTTGACTCTTGGATAGTGAAACCATGTTCTTTTATTAAAGATTGTCTACCTGGTTTTAGGACCGGCATCTACTGTGCACAATTGGCTGGATATGTGTGTGGCTGTAGTCGTGACGTCAAACCATCGGTTTTTGCACCTACTTATCAATTCAGATCATTGCTACATTCTTGTCCTGACACTACTTTTGAAATTCATTTCTTCACCTGTGCACTTCCTAACCCCCCTATTTGTTTCCAAAATTTCTTGTTTCCTGTTTCGGACTGTGTACTGAAGAACTTATCTCCTTGTTGATTGGAACCTCCATCTTCGTTTCGATTTTCTTGGCATCTCACTTCAGATTTCCCTATTTTCCCCCCTAAGTCTTGCTTTTATCTGGTATCTCTAAACCTGTAGTCCTTTTGAGTGTGCTGTATTCTGCAGCTTTTTAATCACTGACAAAGCCATCTCCTGAACGCGCTCATCACCAGATCCTCTGCATTTGCTCTTAGGGAGCAGCTTTCCACATGTCGATTAGAACTGAAATTTTAATCTTTCAACTTTTGACCTTCGCCTTCATTAATTTGCTGAATGACATTCTCGTGTCAACGTATTGAGATCCTTGACTTTATTGAAACCATTGCTATCTCCTATTTTGTTCGTTAGCCTTGATATGCTCCCTCGCTGTGGTGCAGCATTAAAAATCCTGAACAACTGTCTCATTTCTCCATCAGCGTTTCCACTGGACCACATTGTTATGTTGGGCCTTATTTTCTTTCACCTAAAATGGCATTTTATGCCAGAATTATATGCAACATTGAAATATAGCCCTCCAACTTAATTTCTTCATCGTTAGTTATCATAATAGAACAGTGTCCTTCCTCTTCCTCAAGAACAAATCTGAGAAATCCATCTTCTGCTGCCTGCGCATTTGTGGCATCTCACTTTTGTATGCTTGATAACTCAAACCTCCTCTTGATAGCCCTGAATTTATGTCTCTACCTTCTTTGTCAACTTCCTCATCAGAGCCAAAAGTGAGGACTACAAATGCCGGAAACCAGAGTTGTGTGTTGTGCTGGAAAAGCGCAGCAGGTCAAGCAGCATCCGAGGAAGAGGACAATTGATGTTTGGAGCAAGAGCCCTTCATCAGGAAAGAGCATGCCGATGAAGGGGTCTTGTCCGAATCGTTGATTCTCTTGCTCCTCCGATGCTGTCTGACCTGCTGTGCTTTACCAGCACCACACTCTAGACTTCCTCATCAGAACCACCTGCATGATTCTATTGCCTTGACATGTTCTGGAAAGCAAGGGACAAGATGTTATCCTTGTGTCTTTAACACATACCCAACTCGTGCAAATCATTATTTGACTTACTCCGTCTCTTTCTTAAATGTTGCAATGTATTGTTGCCTTCCAAGTTCCTACTTTGCTTTCCCTTTTTTTGGGCACAGAATTTGAACAATCAGTTTTTTTTTTTCCCTCTTGTTCCTGCAGCAAACAACACGAATCAAAGTTTGGAGTGATATTATGTGATTGAAATTGTGGTACTTTGTCTGTTTTTTTGTTCAGTTTTGTGGGACAGCCCTTATGATTTTGTACTTTTTCCTGTCCAATTGTGTTTGGAGTAAATGCACAAGTTTCTTCCTCTGTATCCACTCACTTGGAATTCTTAATTATCTTTCTTCAATCTCCTCTTCCTCAGTCATGTTCTCCCCATCAGCCAGAGGCAATGTTTTCCATGTGACATGTGTTAAGCTAACTGGCCTGTAGTTTCTTCCTTTGCTTTATTCAAAAAAGGAGGTACAATTATGTTGTCTAATTTCTAATCTAAAGAAGCCTTGCCTGAATCAAATGAGCTTTGGAAAATTAAAACTAAGGCATCAATTATCTCACTAGCCATTTCGTTTAAAACCCTAGAATAAAATGCAACAGGACCTGTGGACTTGTCAACTTGCAGTTCCACCAATTTACTCAGTACTATGCCCTGGTAACTAATTTTCTTTAAATTTCTCTTTCTTTCCAATTCCTGATGTACAGCTGTTCTTGGGATATTGTTTGCACCCTCTGTAGTGAAGATCAATGCAAAATATCTGTTGAATTCATCTGCTGCTCTTTATCTTCAACACATGTTTTTCAAAACTGTGTTAACTTAGTTTCTTAAGATACTTATAAACAGATGTAAAATGCTTTCTTTTTTATTTTTGGCTAACTTGGTCTTGTATCCTGGTTTTTCATTGCTTTATTAATCTTGTAGTCTGGACAGAATATTTAAAAAAGCAAACACAATCTTTTGACCTGCCATTTATCTTTGCACAACGATCTGTTTCTTTGAGTTGAACACAACTTTGACTTTTTTAGTGAAACACAGATGGTGGCCCTGTCCCTCAGAACTTTTCTTATTTGTTGAAATGTATCCTGCGCTTTCTACAACTTTCCCTTGTAAATTTTTGCCACTGCATCTTTATTGACCTTAATTGCTGACTCCCGTTCAGTAACTGTGCTTTTATGCCCTCCATTGTCCTTGTTTAAATTTAAAATTTAAAATTTGACCCTGCTCTCACTTAAACTGTTACAATGAGGTCAGTAATTTAATTCTGTCTTGGTCAAAACCAGGTTATATAGTGTACTTTGCTGTTGAGTGGTATAAGATGCTAGTCTAAAAGATTGTCCCAAAAATATTCAATGAGTTTTTTAACTCGATGGTTTTCACACCTGATTTTTAAAAAAAAAATATTTTTTTTTCCTGTCTGTATGTAGGTTAAAATCCCCCATGGTAATAGCTGTACACTTCAGACAGGCTTCCACTATTTGTTCTTTGATACCCTGTCCTGCTGTATGGTTACTGTCTAGGGTCCTGTACACAGTTCCTTTAAGTAAACTCTTACCTTTTATTATTGTTTACCTCGATCTTGACTTTTAGAACATAGAAAAATACAGCGCAGTACAGGCCCTTTGGCCCTCGATGTTGCGCTGATCCAAGCCCACCTAACCTACACTAGCCCACTATCCTCCATATGCCTATCCAATGCCCGCTTAAATGCCCATAAAGAGGGAGAGTCCACCACTGCTACTGCCAGGGCATTCCATGAACTCACGACTATCCGAGTAAAGAATCTACCACTAACACCTGTCCTATACCTACCACCCCTTAATGTAAAGCTATGCCCCCTCGTAACAGCTGACTCCATAAGTTCAAAAAGGTTCTCATGGTCAACCCTATCTAAACCCCTAATCATCATGTGACATACATGTCAAAAATGTTGTAAGGACAGTATCAAACTCATTTTTTTTCAATCGTGGACTATTTCCTCTGGTGGATGTTGATCATCTTCGAATAGTCACCAACCGGCAGCTCAATCCCATCCTCATCTTCCTGTAGGAGTACAGCTCCAACTCCTATGTCACTAGCATCGATGGCGACTTTAAAAGGTTTTGAACAGTTTGGTGTTAACTAAAACTGGTTTGGTGGTTAATATTGATTTCAAATGGTCGAATGCCTCCTGGCATGGTTCTGTTCACCGAAACTTTGTCTTCTTCTTCGGTAAATCGGGTCATGGTCCCACTACATGGCTGGCGTTTAGAACAAACTTCCGAGAGAATCCGCAGAGTCCAAAGAATCGAAGCACCTCTTTCTTCGAGGTTGGTTGTGTGTGAATTCCTCGCGAGCCTTTGTCTTTGTGTTCTGTGCAGTCAGCGTTCCATGACCAATGTTCTGACCCAAGAACGTCACCTCTCCTTTCGTGAATTCCATTTTGTTTAAGTTTATCACCAGTTTTGCTTCTCATAGTTGTTGAAAGAGCTCTGCCAACTGTACCATGTGATCTTTCCCGGACTTACTAAAGATCACTACAACGTCCAAATAGACTACACAGTTTGTTAACCCAGCCATAACTCTGGTCATGGGTCTTTGGAATGTGGCAGGTGTAATCTTCATTCCAAACAGCATCACTTTAAACTGATATAGCCCATTTGGGATGACGAACACAGAAATTACTTTCACCGTCTCTGATAAAGCTACCTGCCAGTAAGCACACATTAAGTCCAACTTTGTCACGTAACTGACTTGTCCAACGTTCTCGATACAGACCTCTAATCTAGGAATTGGATGTGAGTCCGATTTTGTAACAGCGTTGACCTACTGATAATCCACGCAGAATCGTTGAGTCCCGTCAGGTTTGGCAACTGAGACAATCAGCTAACTCCGTTTACTCTCTCTTGGTTCGATAATGTCCTTGTCGAGCATGGCCTCCACTTCCATCTGACCTGGCTGGCTTTGAAAGGTTTAAGCCGATAGGGGTGTTGTTTGATTGGAGCAGTATTCCCCACTGAGCTGAAAATTTGTTGCTGGAAAAGCGCAGCAGGTCAGGCAGCATCCAGGGAACAGGACAATCGCGTTTCGGGCATAAGCCCTTCTTCAGCCCTTCCTGAAGAAGGACTTATGCCCGAAACATCGATTCTCCTGTTCACTGGATGCTGCCTGACCTGGTGTGCTTTTCCAGCAACACATTTTCAGCTCTGATCTCCAGCATCTGCAGACCTCACTTTCTCCGCAGTATTCCCCACGTCTACTTCATGTATAATATCATTAGTCCTCCCCATCTGATTCTTACATATGTCCTCATACTGGAAAAGCAAACCTCTCAACTCCATTTCATGTCCTGAGACACATAGCTTACTAACCTATCCCACTCCGCAAAGACTTCTGCATTTTTAAAATCTGCTTTGAGGCACATCAAACTCCACGACACCTGGATTTGATTCCTCACCCTGTGGAACAGTAACTATTACCTGTTTCTCCAGTTCCCTGTCTCTATAAGGTTTCAACATACTCACATGAGCTACCCAATACAGGTTTTTTCCATCAGACATCTTTACCAGATGGTTTACCTGACTTAACTTTTTCTCAGTTTGATAGGGACCATGGAACCTAGCTTTGAAGGGAGCCCCTTCCACTGGTAACAGTACTAACACATCATTCCCACGGGAAAACATCCAAACTTAGGATTTTGTTCTGCTACCTGCTTCATTCTATACTGTGCCCTCTTCAGGTCCTGTTTAGCTAACTCACCCACTTGCTTTAGTCTCTCCCTCACCTCCGATACATAATCTAAGTGTGACATTTCCAACGTTGGTCCTGTTAATTTTTCTTTCATTAATGTCAAAGGGCCTCGCACTTCATGCCTGAATATTAACTCAAAGGGAGTGACCCGAGGAGATTTGTTTGTGGTATCTCTAATGGCAAACAATACAAATGGGATACATTTATCCCAATCATTCGGGTAATCCTGACAGGACACTCCCAACATGGTCTTCAGGGCCTGATGTCTCCTTTCTAAAGCTCCCTGGGATCCAGGATAATACACACTGGATTTAAAGTGCTGTATACCTAAGCTATCTATAACCTCCTTAAACAGCCTAGCAGTAAAGTTAGACCCTTGGTCTGACTCGATCTCTCTGGGTAGCCCATACCGTGTGAAGAAAACTACTAACTCCTCTCCCACCAAACACCGACCCATCTAACGAACTCGAGCTATAGTTTTCCCAGTCAATATCAGGAAAGTTAAAGTCCCCCATAACAACCACCCTATTACTTTCACTCTTCTCCTGAATCATCCTCGCAATCCTTTCTTCTACGTCTCTCGGACTATTAGGAGGCCTGTAGAAAACTCCTAACAGGGTGACCTCACCTTTCCTATTCCTAACCTCAGCCTCTCCTGCGTGCTTTTACAGGGGGGAAAAAAAACCTACCCAGGTAAGCTTGTGCTACACCAGCTTCCAGGTCCGCTCTGCGCTTTTTTTAAAAATAAACTTTCAAATTTAAACCGTTAAACAAACGTCACCGAGCCTTCAAGCAGCCACTGCCAAACAGTCCTTACCTGCTCCGCGGAGAGAGTGATAATGGTTTCCTGAATTTAGACCATTTCTCCCTATTGTGCTAATATCATCTTTAAATAAAGAGCTATTCTTCCACCATTTTTCTAGCCCCCTGTCATAGCCTTTGATACTCTGATCCCAATCAAGGTCATTCTCCAGCCATGTCAATTATGGCCAGGAGATCACACTATTTAATCAAATTCTACTACTTGTTCATCTGTTTTGTTTTGCATGCTATATGTATTCAAATACAGTGCGTTAAGTTGTGCCCTTTTTATTGTTTTTGTAACATCTTGTCTTATTTGCTGATTCTGTCTTAAATCTGAATTCTTTGTCCCTTCCTATTACTGTCTACGGTTTTTCCATATTAATTCTTTCCACTGTTTCACTTTCCCCATTGTTTGTTTCACCACAACTTCCCAAATCTGGGCTGTGACCTACATTATTTAGCTTAAAATCTACTCTACTTCCCTAGTTATGTACTTGCAAGAACATCAGTCTCAGTATGGATCATCAAGTGGTTCACATCCCACTTTCCCAGCACTGGTTTCGGGCCCCACAAACTGGAACCCACTTTTCCCACAGGAGTGGTTGAGCCACATGTGGGTTTCTAATTTTGTTTACCCGATGCCAATTTGCCTGTGACTGTGATAATAATTCAGTGATTATTACCATTTTGAGGTTCTGCTTAATTTAGAGCTGACCCTGTAGTATTGGCTATGTTGAGCGTCTTTGTTAATTCTACCTACATCATAGGTGTGTCATAGAAAATGTCAAGTCCTGAAATCTGGCAATGGGCGCGCAATGTAGCTGTCTGGCCTCTTGATGTTTGCTGTGGAGAATGGCGTCAATCCTCCTGACAGTGCTGTCCTCTACTACCTTTTGGTTTCCCCTGCTTGGCAGGCTTCCTGTACCATGGTACCATGGTCAGTTAGCTCATCCATTCCACAGGCCCCATTCTCATTAAAATAATTTGAGAAGCTCAAACCTGTTGGACAGTCATTAGAGATGTACAGCATGGAAACAGACCCTTCAGTCCAACTTGTCCATGCCAACCAGATATCCTAAATTAGCCTCGTCCCATTTGCCAACACTTGGCCCATATCCCCCATCCTTCTCATATACCCATCCAGGTGCCTGTTAAATGTTGTAATTGTACGCACAATTCTAACCCTCCTTCTCTTAACTGCTTATTATCTGCCTCCAAATGTGTAATGATATGCTGTTCCAATAAGACACATTAAAATTACATCAACTTAGTTTCAAAACCACATAGTCTTCTATGTCTGTCTGCTTCCAACTGAAGATCTCCCTGGGTCATCATCTTTCATTTTCCTGCAAGTCTTTTTCATATGAAAAGGTACCATTTTAGATAGAGACTGTTTCCTAATTTCTTGGAGAGCCAGAATTTAGTTCTCCCTGCATTTCTGTCTCTATGGCAGTTGCTCTCTGACCAAGTTTCAAAACAGCCCCCCCAACATCGATTGTCACATTGGTTCGATGTTGACAAAACAATAAATTCAAACTTGATTGGGTTTTAGTATCCTGGGGCAAATTTTAAACTGGTTAAATTTGATTTGATTTGTTGTCAAAACAGCGTCACAACCTCAGGTATCCATTTTGCAGCCAAAAGTTACATATTTTCAATTTTCCACTGCTGTCTGGGACTGCCATTTGTCATTATATTCAGGTGCTTGTAATCTCTCAGTTCAGAACAGCATTCACTCTCTTAAAGTTACAGTATATGCCTTCAACTTCATAACACCTCTCATCCTAAACTTCTAGTTCAACACTTTTTTTTTCTTTTCACCCCCCCCACAACCCATACACACACCACACACACACCCCAAAATCATTGTAAGTGGACTCAGCGGCACACCACTGGTCACAGGCCTCCAGTCTGAAAAGCAACCATCCTCCATCACCGTCTATATCCAAATGGGTAGTTCTTTCTGTATTCCATATGATCTAACCTTGCTACCCAGTCTACCATGGGGAACCTTGTCGAATGCCTTGCTGAGGTCTGTATAAATCATATCCACCATTATGTTCTCATCAATCCTCTTTGTTACTTCTTCACAAAAACTCAATCAGTTTCGTGATAAGTGATTTCCTGCGCGCAAAGCCATGCTGACTATCCCTGATCAGTCCTTGCCTTTGCAAATACATGTACATCCTGTCCCTCAGGATTCCCTCCAACAACTTGCCCACCACTGACATCAGGCTCACTGGTCTCTGGTTCCCTGGCTTCTCCTTACCACCTTTTTTAAATAGTGGCACCATGTCAGAGGTCTGGAGGTTGGCTGACAACACACCTGTGACTATCGATAGTACAAATATCTCAGCAAGTCGCTCAGCAATTATTTCCCTAGCTTCCCACAGAGTTCTAGGGTACACCTGAACAGGTCCTATGTATGTATCCACCTTTGTGCGTTTTGAGACATCTAGCACCACCACCTCTGTAATATGGACATTTTTCAAGATGCCACCTTCTAGTTCCCTACATGATGTATCTTCCATGTCCTTCTCTAAGATAAACGCTGATGCAAAATACTAGTTTAGTATCTCCCTCATCTTGCAGCTCCACACATCGGCTGCCTTGCTGATGTTTTGAGGAGCCCTATCCCTTGCAGAGACTGATATTACTACACTCCTGCCTTATGACCTGCTTCAGCTGTCGTCACACCCTCCCATCCCTGATCACTGACTGTACCTGGTAGAAAGAATCCAGGTGACTTTTTGCCCCCTCGATGCATTAGTGTCTTAAGTTCAGCCACCAGCTCACAAACAGAGTTGAAGCTGATTGAACTTGAAAGACTTAGACACTTAGTGCAGACATATTTGCCCTGGATTGCAATTGTATTCTTGATTTCCCACATAATATAGCTTTGACATGCCACCTGCACTGCCATTTTTAATGAGATCTTAAAGGAAACAGTTGTTTAGTTGGTATTCACATTTTATCCTGTGTATAATGTGTTAACTTTACCATATTAACAATGTGAAAACTTGAAATTGGAATAGGCTTCAATCAATTAACAGATGCTCACTCCTGATAAACAGATTTTGGTGTCAGGTCTGATATTTGGTTTGACCTCTCTGTCTCACACATTCCCTTTACCAATGAACTTTAGACTTTCTGTGATGTCACCTTTTATTTCCATGTCAAACTAACTGTCGACCACTCTTCCCGATTATATCAATGTGATGCTGACGACAGACCACGTGGCCCCAGCTGCTTCACTGCAATGCTGACTGCAGGCAACTTTGCCCAGCATAATGTTAGCATCTTTCTGTAATTTCCCAGAAGAATTTTGTCTAAATTCTTCCCATTCATTGGTGATCTGTAGACTACACCCAGCAATGTAATGGTAACCCCTTTTGTTCTGTCGCTCTAATGACATTGATTCTGTCCTTCAGCCCTCTGAGAGATCCTTTTTCTCCAGTCCTGAAATGCTCTACGTAACCAGTGCTGCCAACCCTCCCTTTTTCCACTGCCAGAGTTATTTGGATCATGAAGTTGTATCTCGTCTAGTTTCCCAATCTTTATCTCTTTTGTAAACCTCAGCTCATCCAAAACTCTCTTTCACTTTGCACCAAGTTACACATGCATGTTGCTGCTTCTTCTCCTTGCTGACTAGCCTGTTGGTCATTTTGTCAGAACTAAAACTTTTTTCTTCTGTTTTAAAGTCCTGGATAATCCATGTTTTCCCTAACTTTGTAATTTTCTCTTGTCTTGCAAGCCTCTTTGTTTCCCTTCACCTACCTATATTTTTGTTCCTTTTGACCTTGGCTTGCTATGCAGCCTCCTCTCCCTAAATGTCTCTTGTGCCACACTCCTTTGTCCCTCTGAAACTAGTTGTAAAACCCTTCTTTTTGGCCAAGTCTTTGTTTGCCTTTCTGACATCATCATCTTTTGGCTTGCTTTCCATTTATTGTCTGCTTTTAAGAAGCACAGTGGGACAATTTTAATGTTAAACATGCTATTGAAATCTTTTTTAATTTGAGGTCTAGTTCTGAATTTTGATCAAAGGTTTTCTTCTGTTTGCAGATTTCTGCTTGACTATGCTGATGTGGAAGTGGTCAGGCTTTTTGTAAACTTCACTGTTTCAAATATAGAATCTCCAATTACATTTCACTTAAGCAGTTTTAGATTTGAAAGACTCAGGATTTGTCTCCTCAGATTCTGCCAAACTTGCATTTCTTCAGCAACTTCTGTTTTTATTTCCTTGCTTTTTGCTGTCTATTGGTGCACATAATTGGATATCTTTTAATAGTTGGATTAACTGTGATATTCACCATGATTACACAATGACAAAACTCTGATGTGAAGAGTGACTACCTGGACAAGTTACTGAATGCAACTAGTTTTCATCTATCTGCTTTGCAGAAAGAACCTGCTTTTAAGTTAGAACAAAGGGGAATTTTTTAGGATAGACTGAAGTTCAGGAAGAGAGCAAGTTCAAAGTTCCTGTCTGATTGATGTCTGAGAAAATCTGAAGATTGCAATCTCTTCCAAGGTAACAGGTCAGCTCCAAAGCTGGACAATGGGTGAAATATTGGATTTGTGAAGTCCTTGACTTGAGCATAGTCTCGTTGCCACCTGAAATATTTAGCTTCAAATGGCTGTTGTGAAAATACTTGCTCTCCTATAGTTGCAGATTAGGAGATGTGAGCTCCATCTAGAAATGGAAAAGCAGTAAATTTGACCTGGTCAGTATTTCTGAAGCATTCCTTCTTTACTAGCTTGGCATCATATGGCAGTCTTGTGCATATAGGGGGCAATTTTTTTTTTCATATCCAGTGTAAACTTGTAACACATTTCCATCAAATTGCGTGTTGACACCAGTCAAGTGCAAATTTATGTTTGCAGCTTAGTAGAATCAGTCAACCTTACTGAAGTTTGTAGATTTTACTGAGGTTCCAGGTAAAGGATCTTATTTTTTTTCAGAGGATAAAAGAGGATGAGGTATTTATTCAGAAGGGGAATAAAATATTGCAGGATACGAGACTTTAACCAAATTTGTTTAGTCTCTCAACATGTTGGAATATGACATGGTCTTTTTGATAACATTCCTGTGAAATACCTCTGTTTCTTCTGTTAAAGGCAGTTATATAAATGGACTTTGCTGATCTAATCATAATTTAAGTCTAACTTTTATCTAACTTGTTGCATGACTAGATTTTAATGTGTGGTACTATAATGTGATAAAAATTATACTGTTTATAAATGGAGGACATGAATATTGGCAGAAATTCCACGTAAAATCTGTCATAAAAATACATGGCTGAGGCATTCTCAAGATTGAAGCTCCACCGCCATTATAATACGCACATAACCAGAAACTTGAGGTTTGAGTCATATTTCAGGCTTTGATAGCCGTTGAAGGGGCATTTCTGGCATGGTCAAACACAGGTTGAACATCAATCTGTGAAACCTTGCTTTATATGCCCATATTAGGTGGTAACAATGAGCTCCTGGTCAACCAGAACTATGTGGTAGCAACAGTGAAACAGCATGCCCATGTTAATAGACTTCATTGACAAGCTACTGTGGCAAGTTCTTGTTTCAAGTGACTTCCAGAGAGAGAGAAAACATGCCATGAAAATGAAGGGGGAAATCCAGAATCCATAAGAATTTGAACATTTGCTTTCGATTCAGACAAGCTCAACAGAGAGCCCACTGTGATTTGAGAATTTCTATTTGTTTAACTTGTCACAGGCTGTCCAGTGGTTTTCCAAGTGAATACTAAATATGTAAAATCTGAAAAATGGATTAGAGAATTGCATTCTGAAGAGGTTCAACTTGTGCTAATATTATTGAAGTTCTTGCACAAGCTGGAACCATCAGGAACATTTAACTTAACAGAGCTTATGATGTAATTAGAGATTCTGTATTTCAATACTGTATTGATTGCTAGTTACCCAAATATCAGAAAAGATTTACAAGAATGTTGCCCGGGTTGGAGGATTTGAGTTATAAGGAGAGGCTGAACAGGCTGGGGCTGTTTTCCCCGGAGCGTCGGACGATGAGGGGTGACCTTATAGAGGTTTACAAAATCATGAGGGGCATGGATAGGATAAATAGACAAAGTCTTTTCCCTGGGGTGGGGGAGTCCAGAACTAGAGGGCATAGGTTTAAGGTGAGACGGGAAAGATATAAAAGACACCTAAGGAGCAACTTTTTCACACAGAGGGTGGTACGTGTATGGAGGAAGTGGTGGAGGCTGGTACAATTGCAACATTTAAAAGGCATTTGGATGGGTATGTGAATAGGAAGGGTTTGGAGGGATATGGGCCGGGTGCTGGCAGGTGGGTCTAGATTGGGTTGGGATAACTGGCCGGCATGGATGGGTTGTTTCTGTGTTTACATCTCTATGACTCTATAAATACTTAAATTGATAAAGCAATCCATTATATGTGCCTTCAGTACAGATGTTAGAGCTGTCAGTTGCGTAGTTGAATGTGGGATTACCAAATGCCTTGTGTGCATTTCATGACCCTCAAATTACTTTGAGCCAGTTACATTCATTACGTTGTATCAAGCACTAATGAAGTGTGAAATCTCTCAAACATGGTGCAGAAAACTAAACTGTACTATTTAATGTTTGGTTATTGCATTGCATGCCTTAATGTTGTGACCTAAAATTTTGGAGGATAAAAAGAATACAGACAAATTGTTGATACGTATTGACAGCTAGCGATCTTGGTGTAGATATTTTTAGATCATGTTGCAATGTGTTTTCTTTAAATCACCCTGGTCAGGCATGTTATGAAACACCTCTGGAGCAGGCCAGACTTGACACTAGGTGTTCTGGCCCAGAAGTAGAGAAGTTGTCAATATATCTGATAGTGACGCAGTAATTGTGATGGGATCAGGGTGATAGTGACGCAATGAGTGTGAGGGATTCAGGGTGATAGTGATGCAGTAAGTGTGATGGGATCAGGGAGATAGTGATGCAGTAAGTGTGAGGGGATCCAGGAGATAGTGGCGCAGTGAGTGTGAGGGGTCAGGGTGGTAGTGGCGCAGTGAGTGTGAGGGGTCAGGGTGGTAGTGGCGCAGTGAGTGTGAGGGGTCAGGGTGGTAGTGGCGCAGTAAAAGAAAAAAAGTGGGCGGCACGGTGGCACAGTGGTTAGCACTGTTGCCTCACAGCGCCAGAGACCTGGGTTCAGTCTCTGACTCTGTGGAGTTTGCATGTTCTCCCCGTGTCTGCGTGGGTTTCCTCCGGGTGCTCCGGTTTCCTCCCACAGTCCAAAGATGTGCAGGTCAGGTGAATTGGCCATGCTAAATTGCCCATAGTGTTAGGCATAGGGGTAAATGTAGGGGTATGGGTGGGTTGAGCTTCGGCGGGTCATTGTGGACTTGTTGGGCCGAAGGGCCTGTTTCCACACTGTAATGTAATCTAGTCTAAATCTCAAGACCCTTTGAAGGGACTCTCTGTTAATATGTTATATCACTCCTGGAGCAGGTTGGATTTAAATCCAGGCCTTCTGTTTGAGGGCGAGGCAGTACCTGTGCCCCACAAGAGCCCTCTGGTGCTTCTAATGCTTTCTAATCAACCTGTTCAGACATCTTTTCAGATACGTATGGAGCAGTTAGGGCTGGCATGTTGGCCTGTTGGCTTAGAGATATGGATATTACCATCTCGCCACAAGAACCGTCAATAGTTTCTAATCACGCTGCTAAGAGATAATATAATACACCTCTCTGGAGCAAGTGGGACTTGAACTTTGGCCTCCTGGCTCAGAACTAGAGACACTACTTCTACCACAAGCCCGAGGTCTCCAGTGTCTGCTTTGGATTAGCCTGACCGCAATCAACTGAGACCATGCTTGATAGATAGCTGGGTGCAAATTGATGCTTTTGGTCTCCTTGGATATCCTACCAATTGCTTAATATGGAAGAGTAATGTAGATATTGTGTTGTAATGATTGCAATCTTGAAGCTGAACCAAGACTTTGACATTAATTCCTGTCTCGTGTGCATGATTTCTGACAAGGTTAATTGGATTGTATCTCGGAACTTGAACCTCCAAGTTGGTTTTATTATCTTTGCCTCAAGTTGAGCAATGAACTTAATTACAGAGCTGTTTCTTGTATCACAAAGAACATCTGGACTCTGGTAAATAAGAGAAGTGAAAAAGGCATTTGGTATGCTTTCTTTTACTGGTCAGTACATCGAGAATAGGAGTTGGGAGGCCATATTGCGGCTATACAGGACATTGGTTAGGCCACTGTCAGAACATCATGTGCAATTCTGGTCTCTTCCTATCCGAAGCTTGAAAGGATTCAGAAAAGATCTACAAGGATGTTTCCAAGGTTGGAGGGTTTAAGCTATCGAGGGAGGCTGATGGGTGACCTTCTCGAGGTTTATAAAATCCTGAGGGGCATTGATAGGGTTAATAGATAAGTCGTTTCTTTGGAGTGCCGAAGTACAGAACTCGAGGCCATAGGTTTATGGTGAGAGGGACAGGATTTAAAGGGGACTTGAGGGCCAACTTTTTCATGCAGAGGGTGGTGCATGTATGGAATGAGCTGCCAGAGGAAGTGGTGGAGGCTGGTATAATTGCAGCATTTTTTAAAAACTATTTTTATTGATAAATAGATTTTTTAAAATTCTACAATAAATATAACACAATACAATTTAAAACAATACAAAGAAAGAACACCAAAAAAAAACCACCCTCCTCTACAAATGTATAAATATATATACAAAAACCCAACTACTTAACTAAATAAATAATAACTAACAACAAACAAACAGCCAAGCAAAATGCTACCTCTCTAATATTGAGAGTATTAATTTTCACTTGTTCATACGTTTGCACTTCTCTGTCTCTGGATATTGTCGTCCCATATTTTCCCCCCTTCATGTGAAGCAAAATGCTTGGAGACACAGTATAGTTTTACCTCATTCATCATTATTCTGGGCCCTGGAGGGAGACAACTTTTGCCCATGTGCACAGAGACATGAGTTCATGGTCTTCTCTGGAACAGCAGTTTCTCAATGAACAATGTAGTCATTTTACAGGGAGGAACATCCAGACAAGGCAACATACATATTGATCGGGTGACTGTTAAAATTAGTGGGTATCAATAGCAGAGACTGAGCCCTTTTACTTTGTTCTTAACCTTGTTCACTAGATTCAAACAATGGATACTTTCAACCTTTTTTGTTACTTGACCATGCATACTGAATGCTTCCAAATTTGTTAAATGGCTGTGCAGAGGAACCTCGATTTATCCAAATATCAATTTTCCGAATTTCGGGTAATCCGAAGGGGACCTTGGGGTCCTGATAGAAACATGACATCAAAGAGCTGTTTCAACCCTGATCAGGTCTTTTGTTTACAGGCATAATGATTAAAAATGAACTCTACTCACTGAAATGCTGCTGAGGACAGTCCAGGCACTGTCTCTAAATGACTCACCTTCTGCCCTCTCTCTCCCTCTCTCTCTCCCCCTGCACTTTCGCTGGAGTTCTACTTAGGGGTGAACCCTAAACACCCCTTCCCCAGATATTCTCTACATTTTTGTCCTGGGGTGTGGGGTGGATGGGGTTGGGGGCTTGCAAGGGGTGGGAGCAGGGGCTCCCGCAAGGTGTGCTGCTGCCTAGTTTCCTGAATGGGAAGCAGACTTAGCAGAAAACTCCGAGCCCCCAAGGAAATCAATGAACCAAATAATCAATTATCCAAACGAAATAGTGCCCGCTCACCTCGCTCGGATGATCGAAGTTCCTCTGTACATAATGACTGCTTTTCCACCTTGTTAACCCATTACCCTTGCCTCCAGCATCTCATTGTTAACTAAGTTCTGATTTGATCAGAGTCATGCTCAACTGAACCTCTTGTTTCACAAAACTCAGAACTTAATTCTTTTTTTTTCCCTGCTTGCATATACCCTATACACATTCTTAATTGGACTCATAAAGCACAATCATTATAGTTACTGCAAGGCCCTTATTAGTGTGGCAGACAAATGTGTCCAGGTAGTCCAAAAAGATCTGCCATGTCCTATAGACATTCGCAGTACCATACTTGTGAGAAAATCCAAGGGGATATGCTCCATAATAATCTTTGGCCAACCCAACAGGCCTGGGGGATTTTCGGATACCCAACGTAACAAGATAACTCTTTGTTTGGCAGAAAGTAAGGATGTTGAATAGTTTTATTTTCTATACGCATCTACAGGGAACATACTGCAGGCCAAGAAGAAGAGAGAGATCGGGTCCTTCTCCAACCTTACACCCAAAATCCCCTCCATTTCACCCGCCATAGTGCTCTAGTATGTTTGTCTCCGGTCCAGTGGTAGGCTTCAATGAGTAAGAGTGCCCGTGCCAACTTTACACTGGGGAAATGTCGAAGGTACCCCCCGGTTTAAATTTTGACAGATGATCTAGAGCCAATTGGAGAATCTTCAACTGTGAAGCCTGTGTCCTATTGCAAATTGATACGTTTCTGGCATTGTCCCAAATATTTTCCCATTTTCTGAGGAGACCTTAATGCCTAGTTCTCTGTCCCACAATTACAGCATTTAAAAGGTATATGAATAGGAAAGATTTAGAGGGATGTGGGCCAGGTGCTGGCAAATGGGACTAGATTAGGTAAGTATATCTGGTCGTCCTGGGGGAGCTGGACGGAAGGGTCTGTTTCCATGCTGTATATCTCAATGACTCCTATGACTGGTGGTAGAACAAACTGTGCTGCTGTGCTTGTTTTGCTAGCACAAATGAAAAATGTGCTAATGCTAGGAAATTGAGATTATAACAGAAAATGTTGGAAATATTCATGTCAGGCTGCATCTGTGGAGAGAGAAAGTCCATGTTGATAATCTTGAATTTCTTGCAGTTCTGATGCATTAAATATTTAAGTAAATAAAGGATGAAAGAAAAGAATCAAAGGGGGAGTGAGTGAATCTTGAAAAGTGGCTGAGATTAAATGATGAGTTGGTGCAGAATTAAAGGGAGTGCCAGTGTGGGAAGTGAAGAATCAAAAGGCATATCCAGAGGAGATGTGAGTGCCAGAATATTGAACAGCTATAATTTTAAAAAAACAAAATGGGAGGAAAATTAGAGTAGACTGTCAATTTACAAAGAAAAGGGAAATAAAATGGGGACAAAGATTATAGTCTGGAATTGTTGAACTTTGTGAGTGCTGAATACTGTCAAGTATCCAAACAAAAGAAGATCTGCTGTTCAACTTAATTTGAGTTTGATTGGAATTGGTGGAGGCTAAGGACAGAGGAGAATTAAAATGGCAGCTGTGCAGAAGCTCAAGGTCATGTTTGTGGTGGGTGTTCAATAAGGCGGTTTTCCAGTGCATTAGCCTCCACGTAGAGAAGATCATATTGTGAGTAGTGAAAACAGTACACAAAATTGCAAGACATACTTGTAAATTATTGTTTCACCTAGAAGGAGCTTACTGGTTGAGAAAAGAGGCAAACTGAATGGTGTTGCATCTCTAATGCTGGCATGAACTGGTGCTGTGGAATGAGGAATGAACCAGTGTATCATTTGAAGCGTTAGTCTGTTTGTTGTCAATTTTTTATTTTTTGCTTACAAAAGGAGCTTTTAACAAGATTGTTCTTGCCTCCTCAAGATGTAACTTTTTTTCTCTTGCTCCATTACCATGCCTCTTTGACCTGCACCAACCTCATGTATCATTTAACCTTTTCCCCTCTTGAATCCACCATTCACCTTTCCTTTTTTTGGAATTCTACTCTTGCTATTCTTACTTAAATTTAAAATCTTGCAACAGTTTCCATCCTTTCCCAGTTCAATCGAGGATCGTAAGTTGAAGTGTTAACTTTATTTCTCTCCCTTCAAATCTGCATGATATTCAAGTATTTGCAACCATTCTGCTTGTCTTTGAATTCGTAGTATTGTGCATTTAGACATGAAGCATGGCAGTTAACCTTTTTTGTCATGATCTTTTAACTCAATTGTCAATTTAGGTTCAAATTTTAGATATTTTTAGATATTCAAATTTTAGTATGTTTTAATCATCATTATTTACTGACTTGGAACCATGTCTATGAAATTCTCTGACAACTCGCATGTAGAATATCAACATTATGCGGACAAGCACTGTAAGGGAAATCATGTAAGAATTGGGTTGTTAGAGTGCAGAAGGTGGTCATTCAATCTGTTACATATACACTTGCTCAGAGAATGAGCAATTGACCTGATGCCTCCCTGCATTCTCCCCACAGCCTTGCACGTTTTTCCTTGCAGATAAATTTAATTCTCTTGAATGTCTTGATTGAACCTGCGTCTGATGATACAAAAGGCTTCCTTTTACACACATTTGCTCTGCCAGTTTCAAATATTTGTTTGTGTACACCCAGAACCTTGTGCTTCTGCAACCCCTTTAAATTTGCACCCTTTTTATTAATCTTTCTTCATATTCTTCCCACCAAAATGAATCACTCCACCTTTCTGTGATGAAGTTCGTCTGTCACTTGTCTACTCATTTGACCAGCAGCTTGAAATCTTTGGAAAAAACTGAATAAATCTGGTTGCATTTTTGGAGAGAAATCAGAGCTAATGTTTTGGGTCCTTCTTCAGAACTGATAACCAGGAAAAGAGCTGAAGGTGGTGGTGGAGTAAAGAAGTAAATGATAAGTGGAGATGTAGCCTCGAGGGAGTGTAATTACAGTTAGACAGATATTTTTAAACCAGTGAAACAGAAAAACTGGTAATGGGGACTATAAGTAGGTGAGAATGGGTTAGCTATGCTGAGAGCAACCCCATGTGATAACAGGACCAGGGGTTTGGGGTTGGTAAAGGGCATGGACCAAGGTTTTTAGGTCCTCAAATAGTTGAACTTGGTATTAAGTCCTGACTGCTGTGGGATCCCTGAGTAGCAAATGGATTCTTTTCTTTTGGCTTGTACTTAGCCAGCAAGCCTGTGACAAGATCTTGACCAGGGATAAGGTGGTGTGTGGAAGTGGCAGTTAACTGGAAGTTACTCTTTTATTTTGTGGACAAGATCTACATATTCTGCAAAGCAGTCAACCAGTATGAACAGCAAATACAATAGATTAGAATGAGTCAAGTGCAGGTAAATTGCTGCTTCACCAGGAAGATGTGTCTGGAGTGGAGAGCGTGGTGCAGCACAGCACAACAGTTCAGGTAGCATCCGAGGAGCAGGAAAGTCGACGTTTCGGGCAAAAGCCCTTTGAGCCTTGACCAATGAGGAGGGAGGAAATAAATGTGCAGGTGTTGCACCTTCTGGGATTGCAAGAGGTGGTGTTTGACGATGCAATGGACCAGACCAGATCCTCTTAAAAAATGTGAAGAAGATAGCCTAGACATTAACTTTTTCTCCCTTACTTTAAAGGGAAATGTTAGGTGCTTTGTTGCAGATGATTTTGGATTGGTCTGACTACTGGACATTAAGTGAAACACCGTTTATTCCAGCATTACAGTTAAAATAAAACAAGAATATGAAATAACTTAACCCTACTGGAACTTAATGGAATAATAGACTAAGTACCTATTACTAATTAACTGTTCCAATATGGTAACATTACATAAACACCTCTTTTGGCAAAAAAAGGCAAATTCAGAAAATTGTCTTGCATGCAGTTCAGCAACCCAGGAAGAGAACCTCAGCTTTTGGCTGTAATTGAGAGAGGGCAAAAAATACCTTTCACTTCAAGATCCCAATAGCAACTGTGGCTGAAAATTACAAATCCCTGATTCTGTGGGTGGGAGCTTGACCGTGCCCATTCAGGCTGCTTCTACTGTTGCATCTTTTTAGAAGTCAAAGCACCGAAGGCTTCACAAGACCACGATCTTCCCATAGACTGCTTGGCACCTGTCCTTTGTGCACTCTCTCTCGTGTTCACCTGCCCTCGCTCCCTCTCTCTCTTCTGCTTGCCCGCTGAAAGAAATCAGGTCATAACGCACCTTTTACAGCTACAGCTTTGTCACTAAGGGGAGGAGGCGTGGACTAAGATGTGGCAGAAGGACAGCCTCTGCAGAATGTTGATAAGGGAAGAGAGGGGAATGTGTCTAGTAATGGCATCCTGCCGCAGGTAGTGGAAATAGTGGCTTATGAGTTTTTTGGATGTGACTGCTTTTGGGTTGGAAAGTCAAGACCAGGGGATCTTATCAGTGTTGTTGGGAGCTAAGAGAAAGGGCATGGGCAGAATTGTGGGAAATAGGTTGGAATCAGCTGAGGGCCCTTTGAAGCAGGTTGAGGAAGAAGATAGGCATTTTCAACACCCACCATTCCCCCCTCTCAGGGAGGTTCATATCATCATCGCAACAGGTATGATGGAGATAGAGAAGCTGGGAGAATGGAATTAAGTCTTCACAGGATGTAGACTCCAGGTAACCAGAGTTGTTTGGTTTCTAGTGGATATCAGTGGTCAGCCTCTTCCCCAGAAATGGAAACCCAGATGTCGAGGAAGGGAAAAGACCGAGATGAACCAGATGTTGGTGTGAGGAGGGTGGAAATTGGAAGTGAGATTGATAAACTTTTTTCAATTCCAGAAAAGCAAGTGAACCAGCACCCATTATGTCATTGATGTACAGGAGAAAGTTGTGGGGCTAAGAGAAAGGGCATGGGCAGAATTGTGGGAAATAGGTTGGAGCAGTGTTGTAACCAGCAATATTCCATACATCCCCCAAAGAGAAGGCATAACTAGAGCCCATGTGGGTACCTGTGGCCGCACCCTTGATCTGAAGAAAGTGACAGGCATTAAAGGAGAAGTTGTTTGGAGTGAGCGAGTGCTTGACCAGGTGGAGGAGGGTGATAGTGATTGAGGGTGGTTTGTGCCTTTTTGATCCAGGAATAAATAGACAACCTTTGAAATCATCCTGATTTGGGATGGATGTGTGAAGGGATCACATGTCCATGCTGAAAAGGCAGTGACTGCTACCTGCGAACAAGAAATTCTGAAACTGACGCCAACTGTTGGGGAATTACTGATGAAATGTGTTGGGACTGAAAAAGGGGAGAAAAATTGAGTACCTAGGTCTTCAATTTCCATTCACCAGCATCGTACAGTGAAAGGATCAGAAGCCACCAGCTCTGCCAGCAGGCATAGATTCTCCTTTCCTCCCTTGTTTGCATTTTGCAGGACCCTTGCCCTCTTGCATACCCTAGTTAATTCCTCCTCCATTCATAAGACTGATTACAGAAAGGTGAAACACCTGCCCTTTTTACTTCCTCCTTCCTCACTCTTCCAAGGCTCCTGCCACACCTAACAGGAGAAGCAGCAATTTATCTGCACTTGGCCCAATTCACTTTGCTCACAATATGGTCTGTATTTTTGGGACACAAAACGTAGACATCTCAATCACTTTGCAGAACACCTGCATTCTGTCCACAAAAGTGACCTTGATCTTCCAGTTGTTTGCCACCTGAATGCACCACAGTATTCCCGGCCAACATCTGTCTTGGACCAACTGTAGTGCTCCAGCAAGGCTCAGTGCAAGCTGGAAGAATAGCATCTTGTTTTCTGGTTGGGGACCCTGTACCTTTTCAGGACTCAATATTGAGTTCAATAATTTCAGGCCCACCCACATCCCTGGCCTATCCACACTGGCTGCTTTCAGCATGACCAACCCACTTTGACATGCATATGGTCCTCATTATCATCATTTATCCTTGCCTGGCTTAGCGTCATTCTTCAGTTTTCATCTGCTTAACTGTCTCGCTGTTGTGCTGTGTCTGTCTGTCTCTGTTGTCCACTGGGCTCTACCTCCACCTTTCACTTAGTCTTTTACCTCTACTCTCTGTCATCAGCGTATATACCACATTTTCCTGGCTGAAGTGTCATTGGACCCAAACCATTAGCACTGCTTTCTTTTCATAAATGCTGTCAGACCTGCTCAGTTCCTCCAGCAATTTGTGTTTTTGTTTCAGATTTGTGTTAGCTGCACTTCTTTTCTTTTATTATCACAAGCCTCCAGGCTTGGACTGATGATTGGCAAGTAACATTGATAGCACACAAGTGCCAGGGAATTACTATATCTAAAAGAGATAATTTAATAATTGCACCTTGATGTTCAAAGGCATTATTGTCACTGAATTACCCACTATCAAAATGCTGTAGATTACCATTGATTACAAATTGAATGGGGTCAATATTTAAATAAGGTGGCTGCAAGATTAATATATCTGCAGTTAGAAATTCACTTCTGTATTCCCAATGTCTATCCACTATCTACATGGTACAAATAAACAGTGTGATGGAATCCTTTCCATTTATCTTGTCGTTCTGTTTTCCTCCTCAGTCGAAGCAAAACGCTCCGAGACACAATATAGTTTTAGCTCCTTCATCTTTATTCCAGTCCCGAGAGGGAGTGAGAACGATTGCCCATGTGTACAGGGACATGAGTTCTCAGTCTTCTCTCTTGAACAACAGTTTCTTAATGAATTGTATAGTCAATTTACAAGGAGGAGCATTCAGATAAGACAACATACATATTAATTGGCTGACCGTTAGAATCAGCGAACAACAACAGTAAAGATTAAGCCATAATCAATGTTCTTAACCTTGTTAACTGGGTTCATACAATGGATACTTTTCACCTTGTTAACTGACGTTCCATACTGAATGCTACCTCATCTCGTTAAATGGCTGTATGTAATGAATGTTTTTCCACCTTGTTAACCCATTACCCTTGCCTCCAGAATCCTATTGTTAACTATATGTTCTTACCTGATCTGAGTCATGCTCAGCTGAACCTCTTGTTTCTCTAAACTCAGAACCTAACTCTTTATGCCTGATGGGTGAGGCTCCAGCAAAACGTATGCTCAACTCTATCCAGGACAAAGTATTCTACTTGATTTGTACTGTATCTACTACCTTCAGTGTTCTACTGTTCACCAGCAGTACACAGTGGCAGCAGTGTGTACCATCCATAGGATGCACTTCAGTAACTTAGCAAGCTTTCTTTCACAGCACAAACCTGTGACCTCAGCCACCTCAAAACAGTGAATTTATGGGAACACTACGACTTCAAGCCAGGCATCATGCAGACTTAAAAGTATATTGCTCATCCTTTCCACTTGGGTCAAAATCCTCGACGTACTTGGATAACATCACTCTTGAACAACCTACAATCCAAAGACTATAAGAGTTCAATCAAACTGTTCACCACTGCCTATCTGCAGTTCATCGTGATACCATGTGCCAATTTTGAAATCATGCCATGTCCTTCAAGGTCTTGGTCATCAATCTATAATGGGAAGGGCAAGAGTGTCAACAGCAATCACTCGAGAATTCTCAAAACAAACTTTTCTTCCAGCTCGAAACATCCATTGACCACCTCTCTGAGTGACAGGAGACAATTTAATATCCATGTTGCTCTGACTCTTTTACTTCCAGACCTGTGACTTTGCTCACAAGTCTTTTGAGGTGGCACTGTAATAAATGCCTTTGGAAATCCATGTACACAATATCAACAGCATTGGCCTCATCGATCCCTTCTTCCGACTTTTCCATTAGCTATTGTTGATATCTTCACAATTTTTCTTTTATTTTTCTCATTGGGTTTGGAACTGAGAATTGCTGTTGAGAATGGACTGTTGAATAGCATTTGCTTTTTTTTAAAAGAAAGGTGCTGGCAAAAGTAACTAGATTAGTTCAGGATATCTGCTCAGAATGGACAAGTTGGACCGATGGGTCTGTTTATGTGCTGTACATCTCTGACTGTGACTCCGAGATACTGAAGCAATCCATGTTCAAATGCAACAAACTCTGAACAAAATCCAGACTTGAGATGACCAATGGCCATTAACATGCATGCCACACTAGTGCCAGGCAATGGCCATCACCATAGAAAGATAATTTCATCATTGCACCTTAATGTTTGAGGGTGTTATCATTATTAAATCCCACACTATCAGCATTCGTGGGGTTGCCAATGACCAGAAACTCAACTGGCCTCGCCATTCAAGAACAGAGGATACAAGAGCGGGATGGAGGCGATGAATACTGTAATGTGTCCGACTATGACTGCGACAGGGGAATCTCCCTGCTGTCGACTATTGGAAAAGTCATCGTCGAGGTCCTCCTCAACTATCTTCCTGTGGCTGAGAAATTGCTTCTGTAATTAGTGTGGCTTTTGACCATGAGGGGGCACAACAAATGCTACCTTCACTGCACAACAGCTGCAGGAGAAGTGTAGAGGAAAGAACCTAACCTTGCACATGTCCTCATTTGAGCTTATAAAAGCCTTTGACACCATCAATTAGCAAGCATTATGGAGCGTCCTTCTCTGCTTTGGTTGCGCCATGAAGTTTGTCAGCATCCTTCGCCTGCTTCGTGACAAATGGGTTTGCCACTGACCCATTCCTCTTTTGGACTGGTGACCAGCAGGGCTGTGTCATTGAGAACAGTGTTAAGGCAATCTACCTCATTGCAATGTTTCACTTTACTGCTGATTATAGTTTCACTCCAGCCGGAAACTTAACTTAACTTACAGAACCAATGGGAAAGTATTCAAGCTACACCACTTTAAAGCCAAAATCAAAGTCACCCCAAACTATTGTCACAAAACTGCGGTATGCAGATGATACTTGCCTTTGTGCGGCCTCACAGAATGTATTCCAGACTATCATCAGTACCTTGAAGGAGGCATATGAGAGTATTGGTCTCTCCATGAACTTCTGCAAGATTGAAGTCCTCCATCAACCTGGCCCGGCATCAACGTCCACAGGGAGGACTTCGAGAATGTTGACCATTTTCAATACTTCGTCCTGTCAGCAAAGTGGCTATTGATGAAGAGATCTCGCTCCACTTCCAGTGCACAAATGCAGCATTCGGACATCTGAGGGAAAAGGGTGTTTGAGGATAACAAACCATGAACAACAAGATCATGGTTTACAGAGCTATGGTGGTACCGCCCTCCTAAGTGGCTGAGAGATATGGTGTGTCTACAGCTGATACCTCAAGGCGCTGGCAGTACCTATTGGGAAGAAAGGTGCATCAAATGAGGCAGACAGTCATAGAGACATACCACACGGAAACAGACCCTTCAGGCCAACTCGTCCATGCTGACCAGATATCCTAATCTAATCTAGTCCCATTTGCCAGCACTTGGCCCATATCCCTTCCTATTCGTATACCCATCGAGATGCCTTTTTAAATGCTGCAATTCTCCCAGCCTCCTCCACTTACTCTAGCAGCTCATTCCATATGTGCACCATCCTCTTGTGAAAATGTTGTCCCTTCGATCCCTTTTTAAATCTTTCCCTTTTCAACCTAAACCTATGCCCTCTAGTTCTGGACTCCCCAATGCCAGGGAAAAGACTTTGTATATTTATCCTATCCAAGCCCTTCATGACCTTAAACCTCTATAAGGTCACCCCTCGGCTTCCTATGCTCCAGGGAAAACAGTCCCAGCCTATTTAACCTCTCCCTATAGCTTAAATCCTCCAACCCTAGTAACATCCTTGTAAATCTTTTCTGAACCCTTTCAAGTTTCACAACATCTTTCTGATAGAAGGGAGACCAGCATTGCTCACAATATGCCAAACTTGGCCCCACCAATGTCCTGTACAGCCGCCAAATGACCTCCCAACTCAATATCCTGACCAATGAAGGCAAGCATACCAAACGCCACCTTCACTATTCTATCTATCTGCGACTCCACTTTCAAGGAGCAATGAACCTGCACTCCAAGGTCTCTTTGTTCAGCAACACTCCTCAGGAGCTTACCATGAAGTGTATAAGTCCTGTTCTGATTTGCCTTTCCCAAAATGCAGCATCTTGCGTTTATCTAAATTAAACCCCATCTGCCACCCCTCAGTCCATTGGCCCATCTGATCAAGATCCTGTTGTACTCTGAGGGTACTTTTTTTTTGCTGTCCACTACATCTCCAATTTTGGTGTCATCTGCAAACTTACTAATTATACCTTCTATGTTCACATCCAAATCGTTTCTATAAATGATGAAAAGTAGTGGACCGAGCATTGATCCTTGTGACACTGCATTAGTCACAGGCCTCCAGTCTGAAAAACAACCCTCCACCACCATCTTCTACCTTCAAGCTTGTTCTGTATCCAAATGGCTAGTTCTCCCTGTATTCCATGAGATCTTGCCTTGCTAACTCGTCTCCCATGGGAAATCTTGTCGAACACCTTACTGAAGTCCATATAGATCACGTCCACTGCTCTGCCCTCATCAATCCTCTTTGTTACTTCTTCAAAAAACTCAATCAAGTTTGTTAGACATGATTTCCCATGCACAAAGCCATGTGGACTATCCCTAATCCCTCCCTCCCCTTCCTAGACCTCTCCATTTCTATCTCGGGCGACTGACTCAACATGGACATTCACTATAAACCGACCGACTCCCACAGCCACCTAGATTACACCTTCTCCCACCCTGCCCCATGTAAAAATGCCATCCCATATTCCCAATTCCTTCGCCTCCGCCGCACATATTCCCAATTCCTTCGCCTCTGCCGCATCTGCTCCCAGCAGGACCAATTCAAATACCGAATAATCCAGATGGCCTCCTTCTTCAAAGACCGCAATTTCCCCTCAGACATGGTTGATGATGCTCTCCACCACATCTCCTCCACTTCCCGCTCCTCTGCCCTTGAACCCCACCCCTCCAATTGCCACCAGGACAGAACCCCACTGGTCCTCACCTACCACACCACCAACCTCCAGATACATCGTATCATCCTTCATAATTTCCGCCACCTCCAAACAGACCCCACCACCAAGGATATATTTCCCTC
>NC_057718.1:83813903-83843208 GCF_004010195.1 Chiloscyllium plagiosum
TGTACCCGAAAGAATAGAAATGGCATTCTAGATCCTCAGAAACTATTCTTTCTTCTTTCCTGAAGAAGAGCTTATGCCTGAAACGTCGATTCTCCTGCTCCTTGGATGCTGCCTGACCTGCTGCGCTTTTCCAGCAACACATTTTTCAGGTCTGATCTCCAGCATCTGCAGTCCTCCCTTTTCTCCTATCCCTAATCATTACTTGACTTTCCAAATACATGTACATCCTGTCCCTCAGGATTCCCTCCCAACAATTTGTCCACCTTCAATGTCCAGCTCACTTGTCAGTAGTTCCCTGGCCGGCCCTTGCCTTTCTTAAATAGTAGTACCACATTAGCCAGCCTTCGGTCTTCTGGCAACTCACCTCTGCCTCTCGATGATACAAATATCTCAGCAAAGGGCCCAGCAAGCACTTCTCTAACTTCCTACAGAGTTCTCAGGACAACCTGATCAGCACCTGGGGATTTATCCACCTTTTTATGCTTTTCAAGGCATCCAGCACTTCCTCCTCTATAATATGGGCATGTTTCAAGCTGTCACCATCTATTTCCCTACATTCCATATCTTACATGTCCTTCTCCACAGTAAACACTGATGCAAAATATTTGTTTACTATCTTCCCCCATCTCGTGCTGCTCCACACACAGGCTGCTTTTTTGATCTTTTGAGGGGCAATATTCTCTCCCTAGTTACCGTTTTGTCCTTAAATGTGTTTAGAAAATGCCTTTGGATTTTCCTTAACCCTATTTACCAAATATTTCTCATGTCCCCTTTTTGCCCTCCTCATTTCTCTCTTAAGTATACTCCTACTTCCTTTATACTCTTCTAAGGATTCACTCGCTCTATCCTGCCTATACCTGACATATGCTTCCTTCTTTTTCTTAACCAAATCTCAATTTCTTTTGTCATCCAGCATTCCCAACACCTACCAGCCTTTTCTTTTCACCCTATTAGGAATATACTGTCTCTGAACTCTTGTTAATTCATTTGTGAAGGCTTCCCATTTTCCAGCTGCCCCTTCTACCTGCAAACATCTGCCTCCAATCAGCTTTTGATTGTTTTTGCCTAATACCGTCAAAATTGGCCTTTCTCCAATTTAGAACTTCAACTTTTAGATCTGGTTTATCCTTTTCCATTATTTAAAACAAATCGAATTATGGTTGCTGGCCCCAAAGTACTCCCCCACTGACACCTCAGTCACCTGCCCTGCCTTAGTTCCCAAGAGTAGGTCAGGTTTTGCACCTTGTCTAGTAGATACATCCACATGCTGACTCAGAACATTTTCTTGCACATACTTAACAAATTCCTCTCCATTTACACTCTTAACATTATGGCAGTCCCAGTTTATGTTTGGAAAGTTAAAATTCTCTACAATAACCACCCTGGTGTTCTTACAGATGACTGAAATCTCCTTATAAATTTGTTTCTCAATTTCCCTCTGACTATTCGGAGGTCTAAATACAATCCCAACAAGGTCATCATGCCTTTCTGATTTCTCATTTCAAACCAAATAACTTCCCTGGATGTATTTCCAGGAATAACCTCCCTAAGTACTGCTGTAACGCTATCCCTTAGCAAAAATGCCACTCCCCCTCCTCTCTTGCCTACCTTTCTGTCCTTCCTGTAGCATTTGGATCATGAAGCTGGCAATCGTGTCTATCCCTGAGCCATGTTTCTGTAATTGCTGTGATAGCCCAATCCCATGTCCCTAACCATGCCCTGAGTTCATCTGCCTTCCCTGTTAGGTTTCTTGCATTGGCAAATTAAACTGCATTAATTTCAATCTTGACTCACTACTTTTCTCAAATGTACCAGTCTCCGATTGTTCGAGGCACTGACCACCCATGATCAGCTATGATGGGCTGGGCACATCATCTGCATGACTAAAATGAAACTTAGCAAGTAGTTGCTCTACTCCCCACCCTCAAATCAGCAGGCAATCTCCAGGTGGTCAGAGAAAGCCCTTCAGTGATATCGCCCAAGGCCTCACTGGCCAAGTGCGGCATTGCCGCAGACAACTGGAAATCACTGGCACAGCAATCAGAAATAGCACTTTGTTCTGTCATCTAAACCTCACAAATACCAAAGCAGGTAGCAGCGTTACGAATTTTCGCCAGTCAAGGTGCAGTCCAGCACATAAAGACAAAATTATTAAGACTTCATGCTTTTCATTTTTAACAACTGTATTGGATGTATTCTAATATAAGCCAAGCATTTGCAATTTTTCTGGTAGTGGTTTGGTGGTTACATTATTTTCCCAGAGTAGGGAGACGTATTACATGATTTTAAAAATTGAGACTCTGACTTGTCTCAAAAACCATTCTCTTGTGCTGGAAAATTTCATTGAGCTTGCCACAGATGTCAAAAGATTTTGTGTACAGCAATGAAGGTCAAAATAATTTGGCCTGAGCAGTTGTGAAATCTAAAGGCCTGATATTGATTTTCTCGAAATAGATAGCATTTCTCTCAAGACTCTGGGAAAGTGGAAAAGCACAAAGTGAGGGAGGTGTCAGAACAATCGCTAACTGATTACAACTGAACATTGAAAAATTCAAAAGATAAACAAGATTGAGCATGGTTTTGTCAAAGGCACATCCACTGTACTGGAGCTATTGAATGAGTACTATGCATACTATAAAGTACTATAAAGGGGAGCCTGCAGACAAATTTTACTTGGATTTCCAGAAACTAGCTGATAAACTGTCAGCAAATGTAATTGTAAAACTTAAAGCTTACACTATATAGGAAGTGGGTAATATATTAGCATGAATAGAAGAATGGTCGACTAGCAAAAACAAAGTATGCATAAATGGTTCTCAATCCCACAGCAGTCTGTACTCAGGGCTCAACTTTGTACAATTTACATCAATGACTTAGATGAGCAAAGTGAAACCATTGTATCTAAAGCCACAGAAGACAGCAAGATTGGCAGCAAAGTATATTGTGAAGACAATGAGTTTGCAGACAAATGTAAATTGAGTGAGTGGACAGATGGAGTACAGGCGCAAGGAAATGAAAAGTTGTTCACTTTGGTAGGAAGAATCAAAGTACGTAACTGTGGAATTTAAAGATTCAGAAAGATTTCAGTGTTCTGGGGATGAGGCAGAAGAACTGAGCACCAGGTTTATAATCAAGAAGGCGAATGGGATCTTCTCCCTTTCTACAAGGGTAATTCATTCTAAAACTAAGGTTGTTGTGCTTGAATTATTGAGGAAATTAGTGAAACCATATCTTAAACACTGTGGAGTTTTGATTTCCTTATTTGAGGAAGTATGTAACTGCATTGGTTGTGGCTCAGGAGCTTTACTCAAATTACATTTAGAATGAGTGGACTTCTTTTTCATCAGAATTGATTGGACTGGCTGGGTTTGTTTCCACTGGAAGTTTAAAGGTGTGAGGAGTGACTTGATTGGAGTGAACAAGATCTCAAATGCTATTGACCAGGTGGATGTGGAAAGAATGTTTCGTCTTGTGAATCAGTCCCAAACCATTTTAAAATGAGGACAGAGGTGAAGAGAATTTTTTGCCTCTGTTGCATGTCTTCAGAACTCGGTCACGAAATATATCTGGATAGACATCTTGTTCTGCAAGGGAATTAAAATTTTATGGATGGTGGTGGTATTAGGCTGAGGGGAGTGGTGATGAAGTGGCAGTATGAAATAGATCAGCCTTAATCTGTTGAAAGGCAGAGCCAGCTTGAGGGACCAAATAGTCCACTTGTGCTCTCATTTCATGTACTAATTTGAAATTTGGAAGAGAGAAGGAGCTAGTCATCATCAAATACCTAAAAGACAGGCAGAAGCTGTGCTTAGAGTCTTTTGCAGCCAGTGAAGAAATATATCTGCACCAAAGTACAGCTTGAGCAACTTGGGCTCTGGGTCACTAAGCTGCAGTCCAAGCTACAGATGTAGTGGGGTAACAAACAGGAAGAAAGTTACATGAATACTTGGTCTCCCTCACATTCCCCCAGGTTGAGTTGAATTTGAAAGTTGGTCAATGTTTGTGGATGAGATGGTGTGACTCGAGTCATGCAGCAATGGGAATCCAGCTGCTCAGAAGACTCCGTCCTCAACTTTGATCAATAGATACAAAGATAATTGTTATCTGTGTGGATGCGGACCTGGACAGGTACTGCAAGGTGGATAAGCCAAGTGACCATGATGTCCAATGCCTTTCAAGTGGGTGCAATGAAAAGAAATGTGGTATTGATTGAGACCGTACAGCCAAGGGGGGGATTTGTTGTCTGCACCTAGGAGTTCTGAACTTTATGCTGTGTTCAATGCTGAATAAGATGAAGAATATTTCATCAATGTTAGAGAGGAAAATGGAGAAGAAAGGGATACACGCAGTTGCAGTGGTCCACGTAGGCACAACTAACACGTCAAACTAGGAACAAGGTTCTGATGAGAGGGTTGAAGTTAGGTTCCAAAAATGAAATTTTCAATGGCCTTTTCGTCTTTATTGCTACGGGACAGAAGCTTGAAAGTAGTTTGCCAAAGTTTTATGTGAAGCTTTGGTGAGACCCCATGTGGAGTACTGTGTGCCACTTTGTCTCCATATTTGTTTTTTTTTGTGCAGGCCCTTCGGCCCTCTGTTGCGCCGCCCTGTTATACTAATCTGAAGCCCATCCCACCTACACTATTTCATCTACGTCCATATGCCCGTTCAATGACGCCTCAAATGCACTTAAACTTGGCGAATCTACTACTGTTGCAGGCAAAGCATTCCATACCCTTACTATTCTGAGTAAAGAAACTACTTCTGACATCTGTCTTATACCTATCTCCCCTCACTTTAAAGTTGTGTCCTCTCGTGTTTGCCATTCCCATACTTGGAAAAAGGCTCTCCCTGTTCATCCTATCTAATCCTCTGATTATCTTGTATGTCTCTATTAAGTCACCTCTCAAACTTCTTCTCTCTAACGAGAACAGCCTGAAGGCCCTCAGCCTTTCCTCGTAAGATGTTCCTTCCATACCAGGCAACATCCTAGTCAATCTCCTCTGCACCCTTTCCAAAGCTTCCACATCCTCCTTATAATGCGGTGACCAGAACTGTACACAATACTCCAAGTGCGGCCGCACCAGAGGTTTGTATAGCTGCAGCATAACCTCCTGGTTCCTGAACTCAATCCCTCTATTAATAAAGGCCAAAACACTCTATGCCTTCTTAACAACCCTGTCAATCTGGGTGGGACCTTTTCAGGGATCTGTGTACATGGACACCGAGATCTCTCTGTTCATCTGCACTCCCAAGAATCTTACCATTATCCCAGTACTTTGCATTCTGATTACTCTGTCCAAAGTGTATCATCTCTCACTTGTTTGCATTAAACTCCATTTGCCACCTCAGCCCAGCTCTGCATCCTATCTGTCTCTCTGCAACCTACTAAATCCTTCGTCACTATCCACAACTCCACCGACCTTCGTGTCATCCGCAAATTTACTAACCCACCCTTCTAAGCCCTCATCCAGGTCATTTATAAAAATGACGAACAGCAGTGGACCCAACACCGACCCTTGCGGTACGCGGCTAGTAACTGAACACCAAGATGAACATGTTCCATCAACTACAGCCCTCTGTTTTCTTTCAACAAGCCAATTACTGATCTAAACTGCTATGTCTCCCACAATCCCATTCTTCTGCATTTTGTATAATCGCCTACTCTGGGGAACCTTATTGAACGCCTTGCTGAAATCCATATATACCACATCAACTGGTTTACTCTCATCTACCTGTTGGTCACTTAGTCAAAAAAGTCAATAAGAATCATTAGGCACGACCTACCCTTCACAAAACCATGCTGACTGTCGCTGATCAGATTGTTCTTTACTAGATAGGATTTATAACCATCTCTTATAACCTTTTCCAACACTTTACCAACAACTGAAGTGAGACTCACTGGTTTGTAATTACCAGGGTTGTCTCTACTACCCTTTTTGAACAAGGGAACCACATTTGCTATCCTCCAGTCATCAGGCACTATTCCTGTAGACAATGATGATTTGAAGATCAATGCCAAAGGCTTGGCAATCTCTTCCCTTGCTTCCCAGAGGATCCGAGGATAGATCCCATCTGTCGCAGGGGACTTGTCTATTTTCACACTCCGCAATATTTCCGATACCTCTTCCTTGTGAACCTCAATCTCTTCTAGTTTAGATGCAAGTATCTCTGTATCTTCCTCGCCAACATTTTCATTTTCTATAGTGAACACTGTCGAAAAATATTTATTTAGTGCTTCCTCTATCTCCTCTGACTCCACACACACAACTTCCCACTATTATCTTTGATTGGCCCTAATTTAACTCTCATCATTCTTTTATTCCTGACATACCTATGGAAAGCCTGAGGGTTAACCCTGATCCTATTCTCCAACAACTTCTCATGTCTCCTCCTGGCTCTTCTGAGCTCTCTTTTTAGGTCTTTCCTGACTTCCTTGTAACCCTCAAGCGCCCTAACTGAGTTTTCACATTTTGTCCTAACATAAGCCACCTTCTTCTTCTTCTTCACCAGGGATTCCACTTCCTTAGTAAACCACGGCTCACGTGTTCTATATCTTCCTCCCTGCCCGATAGGTACGTACTTATCTAGGACACACAGAAGCTTTTCCTTGAATAAGTTCCACATTTTTAATGTGCTCATTCCCTGCAGTTTCCTTCCCCATTCTACGCTTCCTAAATCTTTCCTAATTGCATCGTAATTTCCTTTCCCCCAGCTGTAACTCTTGATCGGTGGAGTACACCTATCCCTTTCCATCACTAAAGTCAACCTGACAGAATTGTGATCGCTGTCTCCAAAGTGCTCACCTACTTCCAAATCTAACACCTAGCCAAGCTAAATCTAAAGTGGCTTTGCCCCTTGTAGGCCTATCTACATACTATATCAGGAAGCCCTCCTGCACACACTGGGTACAGGAAGGGTATACTTAGTTGAGTGTGTGTAATGATGAGTAAACTGGGCCTATACTGTAAAATTGAGGATAAGAGGTGATTTCATGAAATCTACAAGAATCTAAAAACAAGTTTGAGAGAGCAGATATTTGAAAAGTCGTTTATGCTGGCTTAGTTAAAAAGAAAACAAATTTCACTAATTAAAATATCTAATGGCTAAATGGAATAGCTCAAATACTGTCACTCACTCACAGATCATGACATTGATAACCTGGTCAAAAGGTCAAATGAACATTCATGTAAGGCACAACTTGTAAAATCTCATGGCACTGTATTTTTGCGAGCCAATGATTTACCTGCTAATTTACAGCCACTTGGAGTAATTATAATGACAGCAAACAGAGATGACATATGAAAATACAGGTCAAAATTAATAGAAGCAGCATTTCAACATATTTTCTTGGATCAAATTTTACAAAACTAAAATCATCTTGTGTATATCATGTTTGTTTCCTTCATAAATAATATTTGGAATTGGATTTCTATTTTTACCTGTTGATTACAGATGTACTGAAATGTTATAGCCTGGGACTACAACTGAATTCCCAGTTAATCCATGAAATAGACCCTAATTTTACTACTAATTTAGTTTGAGGAATAAGACAGTAGCTAATTTTCCACTCTCCAACCAAGGACATCCGCCAAATGTTGCTGCCTAACCAGTGTTCTAGCTAGGATCACCTAACTGCATACAAACTTGGCCTAAGACTGAGATTTAGAAATCATTTTTAATGCAGTCAGAAGTGTTTCTTAATGCTTTTTAATGTAATATTACACTTCCATTCATCATTTTTTCTGTAGCAGAGCACCCAGCTTTTCTGGGAATTTCTAATTAATCCATGTTAAACTTCCTGAGAAGCTGAGTAGTTGGGTAACATTTTAATCACATTTTCAGTTCCACCAACCAATGTATGGATAGGAGATAATGAGAACTGCAGATGCTGGGCAGTAAAAATTGATAAAGACCTTGAGCTGGAAAAAGCAAAGCAGGTCAAGCTGTATCAAGAAAAAGGTAATTCGACGTTTCGGGTCAGAACCTTTCATCAGGATTGTGGGAGGGGATAGGAGCTGCAAAATAAGTAGAGGGAGGGGTGGTGTCATCCTATTTCCGCCTCAGTTGAAGCAAAACGCTCAGACGGTGTAGTTTTACTTCCTTCACCTTTTACTCTGGGCCCTGGAGGGAGAGAAAACGGTTGCCCATGTGCAAATGGATGAGAGTTCATGGTCTTCTCTGGAAAGCAGTTTCTCAATGCACTTTTTAGTCTTTTTACAGGGAGGAGCACCCAGATAAGGCAACATACATATTGATTGGGTGACTGTTACAGTCAGCGAGTGACAATAGTAAAGATTAAGTTATCTGCTGTTACACAATGCATGTTCTTAACTTTGTTAAATGGCTTTACAAAATGAATGCTTTTCCATCTTGTTAACCCACTACCCTTGCCTCCAGCACCTCGTTTACTGCAAGTTCTTATCTTGTCCAAGTCAAGGTAGCTGAGCCTTTGTTACACAACCCAAAACTTAACTCTTTCCCTACCTGGCCACACCTAATACACTTTCTCAGTGGGGCTGGGCAAATGGTAGGTGGGATGGTGAAAGACCGATGCAGATAAAAGGTGGCTGTGATTCTTCAGTGAGAAGAGTGGAGCGGATCGGTGGGAAGGAAGACTGACTGACTGACTGACTGGGAGAAAGTGAGGACTGCAGATGCTGGAGATCAGAGCTGAAAAATGTGTTGCTGGAAAAGCGCAGCAGGTCAGGCAGCATCCAAGGAGCAGGAGAATCGACGTTTCGGGCATAAGCCCTTTTCCGGAATCTGACTGACTGTCAGGTGGAGATAGAAGGCTGGGCCTGGAATGAGGTTGACGGGATGGTGGAGAAGAGTTGGAAGCTGGTGAATTCTATATTAAAGCTGAATGGTTGTATGCTCTGAGACAGAAGATGAGGTGTTCTTCCTCTAGTTTGCGTGTGGCCTTCTGTTGGAGGATGTACATGTTGGGGGAGTGAGAGGGGCAGTTGAAATGGATGGCAGCTGGAAGGTGGAGTTGATGGGAGTGTGCAGATCATAAATGTTCTCTGAACCGGTTCTTGAGTTTGCGCTCACTTACTCTCTCAATATAGAAGTGACCACATCGGGAGCGACAGATGTAATAAATAGATTTGAGCTGCTCCATTTAGCCGTTGGGTATTTTAGTTATTGAAGTTTGTTTTCTTTTTAACCCATCAACGTAAACAACCTTTCAGCCTCTGCTCTTTTAAACCTCTTTCGATTCTTGTAGATTTCGTGAAATCATATCTTATCCTCAAATTCAGAATATGAACCCAGTTTACTCGTCATTACACAAGCTCGCATCTATAATGTTTGAGCAGTGTCCAAGGTTAGCTCATCCTGATTTCCTGCATCCGTTGCTACCGATATGGTCTCCTCTACATTGGAGAGACCAAGCGCAGACTCTGGAACCAATTCAGGGAACACTTACAGTCCATATGCTGTAAATCAACCCCACCTTCCAGTTATCATCCATTTCAACTCTGGCAATGACATGTCTATCCTGGGTTGCCTCCACTATCAATACAAGGCAACTTGTAAACTGGAGAACGAACACCTCATCTTCGGTCTCAGATGGCCTCATCCAAAAATTCATCAGGGCCTCATCCAGCAGATTGTTGAGGCATCTAAGGAAGAAGCTGTGAGCTCTCGGGCCAACCTGGAGGGGAATGGAGGGAGAGGGGTATTGGATCTCCATGGTGAATAGGGGGAGGGAACTGGAAATTATCAATAGGATGGAGGACACAGGAATCATGGATGTAGGTGGGCCGGGTCTGGACAAGTGGAGAGGAGTCATGTTGGGAGGGAATGAGCTCAGTGGGGCTGGAAGATGCTGATATGATGGGTCTATTGAGACAGTCTGATTTATGAATTTTGGAAAAGAGGTAGAAACAGGCTGTCTAGGGTGTTGGGAGACGACTGGATTGGAGGTGGAGGTATTTCTGGAAGTACTGCGGTCGATGACTATCCTGGCAACAGGAGCTTGATGTTCACATCTGGGATCATGGTCCAGGTGGCAATGGAAAGAAGTGTCTGAAAATTGGTGATGAGTCTTTGAAAGGGACTGATCACTGCGCCTGACTACAGTAACACTACATTTGTCAGCCAGCTTGAAAACAAAGTTAGGGTTGGACCTATGTCAGTGAAGTACAGCTATTTCAGAAGCGGCCAGGTGAGTATCGGAGAGAGGGGCAAAGAAGTTTGAGATGGCTGATGTCATGTCAGCAGTTTTCAATGAAGAGATTGAGGGCAGGCTACAGGCCAGATGGAGAGGTCCAAGTGGAGGGTGAACCATGAATGTGGGTGAAGGGATCAGTGGAACGTGGAGAATTTTTTCTCGACCAATACCCTACACCCACCATCACTATTCCTGCCAACTAGAGCACAAATGTTGTACCTCCACACTTCAGTTCTGAAGAAGTCATTTAAATGTTAGCTTGCTATCTCTCCATGATGCTGCCTGACCCTTTGTGATCTCCAGCATTTGTTTTCAGAACAGATTCCAGTGTCTTCAGTAATTTGTTCCTATCACTTAAGGATGCAGGATAGGCCATTAAGAACGAAGTTGAGAAATTTCTTCACCTTAAGAAGTTAGGTCCAATGTAGGTTTTCAGGCTAAAGGGTACACAAAGCAGAAACTGTGTACAATCACTATTGGATAATCACCCATGAATATGCGGAATGGCAGAGCAAGCTTGGAGGGTTGAATAGCCTGCTCCTATTATCTATGCTTCTAACTGAATTAGATGTTTCGTGTTCACTGCTAATGTGTCAATAATATTTTGCATAAATATAAAAGGTACCAGTTTTCTCCAAAGGAAAAATACCTCAAATTAAGCAACAACAGAGCATTGGCATTCAGCATTTTTTTTTCTCCTGTAGCCTGTGAAGAAGAAAGCACTAAATGACTGGGTTTGGTGAAGCTAACAATTAATGGTACCATTTAGTTGTATTCCAGATTTTGAGTACTAGCCTTTTTATGAATGATGAATTATAAGTTCATCTGCACAATTATTAAACAAGATGGCGGGCAGGTTGTTGGAGGGAATCCTGAGGGACAAGATTCACATGTATTTGGAAAGGCAAGGACTGATTACGGATGGTCAGCATGGCTTCGCATGTGGGAAATCATGTCTCATAAACTTGATTGAGTTTTCTGAAGAGGTAACGAAGAGGATTGATGAGGGCAGAGCGGTGGACGTGATCTAATGGACTTCAGTAAGGCATTTGACAAGGTTCCTCATGGTAGACTGGTTATCAAGGTTAGATCTCATGGAATACAGGGAAAACTAGCTATTTGGATACAGAACTGTCTCAAAGGTAGAAGACAGAGGGTGGTGGTGGAGGGTGCTTTTCAGATTGGAGGCCTGTGACCAGTTGTGATGGATCCACTGCTTTTTGTCATTTATGTAAATGATTTGGATGTGAACATAGGAAATATAGTTAGTAAGTTTGTCGATGACACCAAAAATTGGAGGTGTAATCGACCAGAGAAAGTGAGGGCTGCAGATGCTGGAGATCAGAGCTGAAAATGTGTTGCTGGAAAAGCGCAGCAGGTCAGGCAGCATCCAAGGAACAGGAGAATCGACGTTTCGGGCATAAGCCCGAAGAAGCCTGAAGAAGGGCTTATGCCCGAAACGTCGATTCTCCTGTTCCTTGGATGCTGCCTGACCTGCTGCGCTTTTCCAACAACACATTTTCAGCAGGTGTAATCGAGAGCCAAGAATGTTATCTCTGATCAAGATCCCGTTGTAATCGATGGGTGAATGGTTCTGGATTAGTGGTGCTAGAAGAGCACAGCAGTTCAGGAAGCATCCAAGGAGCTTCAAAATCGACGTTTCGGGCAAAAGCCCTTCAGGAATAAAGGCAGTGAGCCTGAAGCGTGGAGAGATAAGCTAGAGGAGGGTGGGGTTGGGGAGAAACTAGCATAGAGTACAGTGGGTGAGTGGGGGAGGGGATGAAGGTGATAGGTCAGGTCAGGGAGGAGAGGGTGGAGTGGATAGGTGGAAAATAGTCTCCTTTTCCACCTATCCACTCCACCCTCTCCTCCCTGACCTATCACCTTCATCCCCTCCCCCACTCACCCATTGGACTCTATGCTACTTTCTTCCCACCCCCACCCTCCTCTAGTTTATCTCTCCACGCTTCAGGCTCACTGCCTTTATTCCTGATGAAGGGCTTTTGCCCGAAACGTCGATTTCGAAGCTCCTTGGATGCTGCCTGAACTGCTGTGCTCTTCCAGCACCACTAATCCAGAATCTGGTTTCCAGCATCTACAGTCATTGTTTTTACCTCAAGGGTGAATGGGCTGAGGCATGGTAGATGGAGTTTAATTTAGATTAATGCGAGGTGCTGCATTTTGGAATAACAAATCAGAGCAGGACTTAATGGTAAGGTCCAATGGAGTATTGCTGAACAAAGAGACCTTGGAGTGCAGGTTCATATTTCCTTGAAAGTGGAGTCGCAGGTAGATCGGATAGTAAAAAAGGCATTTGGTATGCTTTCCTTTATTGATCAGCGCGTTGAATACAGGAGTTGGGAGCTGTACAGGACATTGGTTTGGTCACCTTTGGAATATTGCGTGCAATTCTGGTTTCCTCCCTATTTGAAAAGATGTTGTGATACTTAAAAGGGTTCTGTAAAGATTTAGAATATGGCCAGGGTTGGAGGTTTTGAGTTATAGGGAGGGGCTGAGTAGGTTGGGGGTGTTTTCCTCGGAGTGGAGGCTGAAGGGTGACCTTAAAGAGGTTTACAAAATTTATGAGGGGCATGGATAGAATAAATAGACAAAGACTTTTCCCTGGGATCTGGGAGTCCAGAACTAGAGGGCGTAGGTTTAAGGTGAGACAGGAAAGATATAAAAAGGACCTAAAGGGTGACTTTTTCACACTGTGGGTGGTGCATGAATGGAATGAGCTGCCAGAGGATGTCGTGGAGGCTGGTACACTTACAACACGGCACGGTGGCTCAGTAGTTCACACTGCTGCCTCACAGCACCAGGGTCCCGGGTTCAATTCCAGCATCGGGCGACTGTCTGTGTGGAGTTTGCACATTTTCTCCGTGTCTGTGTGGGTTTCCTCTGGGTGCTCTGGTTTCCTCCCTCAGTCCAAAGATGTGCAGATCAGGTGAATTGGCCATTCTAAATTGCCTGTAAAATTATGTGCATTAGTTAGAGGAATAGGTCTGGGTGGGTTACTCTTCAGAGGGTTAGTGTGGACTGGCTGGGGCGAAGGGTCTGTTTCCATACTGTAGGGAACCTAATCTCATCTAATCTACAACATTTAAAAGGCATCTGGATGGGTATATGAACAGGAAGTGTTTCGAGGGAGATGGGCCAAATGTTTGCAAGTGGGACTATATTAGGTTTGGGTATTGGTCGGCATGGATGAGTTGGACTGAAGGGTCTGTTTTCATGCTGTACGTCTCTATGACTCTTAGAACTTTAATTAATCTAGTGGGTACACTAACTGTCATTTCGGTGCCATTAATGCTGAGCAATATACCAATACGTGCAAAGCTGTTCAGGTGAATTAACTCTTAAAAGGTGGGAAAATTGTTGCTCCTGTGATGTACCTTGGAAAATGTTAAGGAAATAATTCTTTTTTAAGTCAAAAACAATCACATAACACTGAGGTATCGTTCAACAAGTTTATTAAAACCTCATCTAAAAAAGAAAAACTCATGCTCCTGAAAATATTCCATTATGTCAGTAACACAACAAGAAAAGACAACTTCCATTTTGTCATGATCTAGACTTGCAGAACGAAAACAGCGAGTTCCTTCATGCAATGATAAAATTAATCATTGCTGTTCCTCAATTCACTGGAGGTCCAGTTTCAAATTTTACCTGTAGTTTACAAACTGATGCCACTTATGTTTAAATGGCTTTTGGGGTTAAGCATTCAGTCAGGACATACTGACAAGGCTTGTATTCTCTCAAATGTAAATTATTAAGAAGAGATCCAAGTGTTTAATAACACAGAAGCAGGTTTATCAGATAGGTGGAAATTAATTTCTGTGGTCAGAGAGATCAGAGCAAAACAGGTATTTTTTAAAATTAGATGTAAGCTGTTCTGAGCTGGTATCAGAAAGCACTCCTCATACAAAGTATTGGACATCTGAAAGTACTTCCTCCAAAATGGTGTTGAGCCTTGATCAACTGAAGATTCACAAACTGAGGTTTGGTAGCATCCTTGCCTAACAAAATCAAAGGGCTGCAAAAACAAAAGGTGGTTTGACAGAATTAAAATGCTGATCAGCAAAGATACAGATCCAAGGCTGCAAAAATTTACATGTATCCCTATATTTAACAAGCGAACTGCCAACATCTCAACGCAAATCTTGACTCCAGCTGGAAAGATGGCTCGGTGAGCACATGATTAAGCCTGGTTGTTGTGACCAACATAGACAAGCAGGTTTCTGATAATCTCAACAGAAGCTTGTGGAGAAGTACTGAATGACTGAAAACACTGCAAAAGGAGGAATGATTCTAGACTTGGGTGGGTGGGGGGGGGGGGGGAAACCTGAATATAATAAATAAAGCAATTCTTCCACAGATCCTATTTAACCTGACAAAAGAAGATAGATGACCGTTGTGCCCTGGGCTCCCTCCAACAGTTTTTTTTCATAGCAAATCTTGAGTAAAATGTTGATAGCATGCAGTGAACAGCATGTTTGGAGCATTATCACTGTTTGACTGGCCTGTTTCTGTGTTATTACACAACTATTTAAATAAAACTGAGTTCAGCCTCATGTGACCAGCTTCCAGCTTCCATGAAGTCAAATGCCAACAACAGATCTTACTTGTAGGCCAACCTTCCTGCTTGCTGATTTTCGAAAATTAGCAGTGATCTTTTTCCTCAATCAAAGCTCCCCAAATCTTGTGATCTGCTATGCCAGAAAATAACATTTTAGAAATGAGTAATTTGATCTGTTGAATGTGCCCATCAAATCCAAAAATCACCCTTTTCTAATAACTAAAAGGTAAAAGTAAAATACCAATCAATAAACAATCTTGATACAGAATACAAGTGTAAAAAAGGCACAAATGAGGACAAAACACCACACTTCCTGACTCTCTTGAGACACATTCATATGCTTCAGCTTTCCATCTTGTTCCATCCAGACTTTGCATTTTCTTTTAAAAATGTTCAGCATTGCCCCTGTAAATTCAAAACCTGAGGAAGTTACATGATTTTAAATGCTAAAATATACATTGTTTACGAAAAAGATTTGGCACTTCAGCTTCAAAACTACACCAAGTGAGTATACATGGTTTAGCAGCTGCAGTTTGTGACCATACACAAATGCAAAACAAAGTGACATCACAGGGAGGTGATGGGTTGATTGGATCATGATATTGAGAATACATTCTTGGAAGAAGGGGTTGATTGAGAAACAAGAAAAAGTACAAGACCAGTAAATAAGCAAGAAAAGAATGGTAAAGGGAAATTAAGTTTCACACTAATGAAGATTAAGCATGGTGACACAGGTCACTCAATTGGAATGCTTTGTCTGGACTGTGTGGGAAGTCATGGACCCTACCAGGTTTTAAATGATTACATGCACAGTGTTTCCAGCTTCAGAAACCTAGATTTCATTTTAGAATTATTTTATTCTTCTAGTAGTTCTGAACAGCAAGATGCTATAGTAGCTAGATATTGGATGCTTGTTTTGTGGAATAAAAACTCCGAGTCACTGATAGGTGCAACTGACCAATCAGAAAGCTGATACTGAGTTGAGCTCTCCTGAAACCACAACACATGGTATCATTTTGTCTGGACTCTGTCTTTTTTTAAAAAAAGACCTGTTATTTGCATCATGTTTCATTTTATAATAAAGGTTTAAAAACAGCAAAGCTATGTCCATTTTTCTCATTTTCAATTCATAGTGTAAAGTGAAAAGATGTAGACTTTGCAACACTTCAGAAAGTGACATGCACAGTACGTGTTTCAACTCAACAGAATAGGTAACAGCCTTTTTCGATTCATTTCACTACAAAGCCCTGTCTAGACTTGCCTGGTCTAAAATCAAAGCCTGGGCGTTAACAGTCAATCATGAACTGGTTTCTGCTTGATGACAGCACCTTGTACAAGGGTGAGTTTACCAATCAAATTAACAAAATTTGCTTTTCAAACTGGCTTTCCATCTTCTCTCTGTTCTTGACCATTGTTCTGATAAGCACAAGGCAAACCGCTTCAAAGAAACCAATAAATTTCAAAACCCCAAAAGTTTGACTCCCAAATTTAAATTCTGCTCCAGTCATTTGAATAACGCTTAACAAATTCTTCGGTTCCACCAATAAGAAATCGCATTCATCATGAAGATGGCAGAAATATTACCTTTATGCTATCGTGCATGAGAAATCAGCTGTTATTTGTACCAGACCAATCTTCAACAAAACAGGTAACTGAATACCAATACCAGAAGCATCATCAAGCAGGAAGAATGTTGAATTTTCAGTCTTCTGGATAATATAATTTTCCCGTGCTCTCAAGAACACTGCTTGGAAGTATAACCTGCAGAATTACAGCCTTAACATCAAGCAGTCTACACTCCCAGAACATATTGCTGAAAAAGAGCAAAAAATATTTTTCTGCTTACTTTCACAGCCACATGAAAATTCATTCTATTTTGTCTAATTCCATTTCAAAACTGTGAGCTGTTACGCATATTTTATCCTCCTGTCTCAATTGCAATTTATAAGTTTGCCGATGACACCACCACAGTCGGTCGAATCTCAGATGGCGACGAAACAGACTACAGATGGGAGGTGGAAGACCTGAAAAAAATGATGCAGTGAGAACAACCTAGCGCTCAATGTCGGCAAAACCAAGGAACTCATTATTGACTTTTGGCAGGACATCACTCATGCTCTCTACACATTTAACCGCACAGAGGTGGAACGAGTGGAGATTGTCAAGCTCCTGGGAGTGGTCATCAACAACAAGCTTTCTTGGACTCCTCATGTGGATGCAGTGGTTAGAAAGGCCCAACAATGTCGCTTCTCCTCAGGCAGCTGAGAAAGTTTGGCATGATAGTGAATACCCTAGGCACCTTTTTATAGGTGTGTCATCGAGAGCATTCTGTCTGGATATATCACTACCTGATATGGTAACTATCATTCAAGATCTGAGACTGTTACAGAGAGTGGTGAACTCGACCTGGACAATCACCAAGGCCAACCTCCAGTCTATAGAATCCATCTACCAGGCCCGCTGTCGAGGAAAGGCTGCCAGCATTCTCAAAGATCCATCTCACCCTGGCAATGTTTTTCTACAGCCTCTACCATCAGGGATAAGGTACAGAAGCCTGAACACCAGCACCAACCGATTTTGCAATGGTTTCTACCCTATGTTGTTAGAATACTGAATGGACTCTCAAACTCTTAATATTTGCCTGGACCTGTTTTTGTTTTTGCCACTGTTTACCTATTATTTACTTAATTATGTGATCTGCCTGTATTGCCTGCAAGACAAAGCTTTTCACTGTGCCTCTTCAGTAGAAATCCACTATGGTAGGAAGCTCTTGCTGTTATTCCTCTGAATAAACTTTAAATAATAAACATTGAGGATAAATTGTGCTTGCCACAAAAACATGACAATAAGAAGGACTTTTGCTTCTAGTTCTGTACCAACACTGTTCCATGGCTTACTTTCGTTGTCTACTCTGTGAAAGCTACTTTCATTTTGCATCTGCCAGACTCTTATGGAGTCATCCACTTGCATTGTTCGAAAGTTCTTTCTCCAGTTTACAATTATTTTCTAAAGCAAGTCACCTGCAGATTCTCTCAATATGTGTACTGCACTTAACTATTTTCCACGGCATCTAATTTGGTGAGAAGTTTGTCAGCTATTGTTAGAACATAGCAGTGAATCCTCAAGTTAATTAAACCAAACACCCAGAAGAGCTCACCTCTCCTCGTAATCTGTTGAAATATGACTGACTGAACTCCCAAATTCCACTATTTAAAGAAAATAGTATCCATTTATTCTTTAATTCTAAAAGTGAACATTAAACAGCAACTCTAAGCCCACCTTTCTCTTAACTGCTTATTACCTGCCTCCAAATCTGTAACAATATGCTGTTCCAATAAAGCACTTATTAAATCACATCAACTTAATTTCAAAACCACACAGCCACTGTCATCTCCAGTGTCTGTCTTCCGGATGAAGACCTCCCTGGGTTGTCTTTTTTTTTAACTGTGATTATGTTTCATATGAAAAAGATACCTTGGATGGAGAGTGTTTCCTAATTTCTTGGATCTGTGTTGTTGGCAGTTGCTCTGCCTGATTTTCAAATTGTCTGCCTTTTTTATATCCCCAACATCGATCGTCTCATTGGTTTGATCTTGGCAAAACAATAAATTTAAACTCGATTGGGTTTTAGTATCCTGGAGGATAATGTAAACTGATTAGTTCAATTTCAATTGTTGTCACAACAGTAACCAACTCAGGTATCCATTTCAGCCAAGTGTTAGGTATTTTCAATTTTCCAGTACACTCTGGGACTGCCATATCATCATTTACACAGGTGCTTGTAAGCTCTCAGTGCAGAACAGCATTCATTCTCTCTTAAAGACACAGTCCATGCCTTCAATTTCATGCATTTTAAATATTAGTTTTTCAAATGTTATGTGTAGCTTTTTCTCCATGTGCCACATTGTTGTCATTTTTATTCATTAAATCCTTCTGGAATATTTGCCAGCTCAGTACGCATGTTATACAATTGGCCTATGAACTTGATAGTTCTGTGCTGAATGTCATTGTCTTAATTTTGCCACCAACTAGTCCTGTTCCTCGGGACCATCATCAATAAATGTCAGCTGGTAAGAGTCTGAGGTTTTTTTAAAAATTCCAAGTGATTGTAAGTGAATCTTATTACGCTGCTATTTTTGATTGGTACTGTAATTACTCAATCAAAATCTATTAGCTCATATCAAATCAGGCTCAAATGGTCAGTATTCCATGAATTTTCTGAGTCCATGTCTTGTATAAAAGCCTATCATTCTGCATACAAGGCACTCAAATGTGCAGGAGGGAAAGAAAAAGTAATTGCAGTGTTGCAGGAGGACGATCGCACTGGATGCAAAACAAGTTTGGATTCCAGCCATAGGCTAACTAGAAAGGATATCTCTCCAACGGGAAAAGGTTCCTGGCATGCACTACCTATGCCAGGTGTTTGCTAATTCGGTCTGGTTATTCAGGTTATAATCAACACACCATTTAAAAATCTATCTCCACATGGTTACTTTCATAAAAAGTGCTACCAAAAAGGATGTTCATGAGTACGAGATTCAGGTTCTAACTACCACTGATTTTTGTCATAAGCAAAATTTATCTCCATTATCTGTCAATTCCCATAGAACTCGTACCCATAGAACACTCCTTGTCCATTTCTCCGCAATTTTGTTGATGAAATTCTCTTCTGTTCACATGATGTATCCGTGTTGAAATACTAAATCTGTTTACCAAGTCAATAAAATATTCAAATTTTATTTGAATAAAATAAAAGTGGGGGGCAGAACCAGATGGTGAGTAGCTTGGAGAGGAACTTGCAGGTTATGCGCTCCCATTTGTCTGTTTCAAGCTGGGAGTCGTCATTGATTATGAAGATGCTGTCTTAGGATCTTCAGTCAATTTCTGCACTGCAGCTTGTGGATAATATACACTGCTGCTACTAAGCATCAGTAGTAGAGGGAATGGAAGCTTGTAAATGTGAAATGAATTAAATGGGCTCCTTTGTCCTGGATGGTGTTCAAGCTTCTTGAGTGTTCTTGGAGCTTCTCCCATCCAGACAAGTGTGGAGTTTTCCATTACACTCCTGACTTGTCAATGATGGGCAGAGTTTGGGGAACCAGGAGGTGATTTAGTCAATGCAGTATTCCTGGCCTCTGACCTGCTCTTATAGCTACTGCATTTACATGACACCACCAATTTTTCAAGGGTAACTAGGACAGGCAATAAATGCTACACCCACATATCACAAATGAATAAAACAAAAGTTCCATGGAACAAAGGGACCTTGGGCATTATTGTCCATAGATCTCAAGGCAGAAGGCCACATCAATAGGTTAGTGAAAAAGATAAATTGGGCACTTACCTTTATCAACTGAGGCACAGATTACAAACGCAGGGAAGTCATGATGGAGTTGTATCAAAGTTTAGATCACAGCTAGAGTACAGTGTGCGGTTCTGGTTGCCATATTACAGGTAGGATGTAATCGCACTAGAGTGAGAATGTGAATAGGGGTATGGGCAGGCAGGGAAAGAGTTATGTTCTGAGTTTTGTGAAACAAGAGGTTCATGACCCCGATCAGATAATAATGGGATGCTGGTGGCAAGGGTAATGGGTTAACAAGGTGGAAAAGCATTCATTATGTCGAGCCATTTCACAATATTGGAAACATTTAATATGTACGGTCAATTTAACAAGGTGAAAAGTATTCATTATGTGAAGCCAGTTAAGGTTAAGAACATTCATTGTGTAACAACAGATGGCTTAATCTCTATTATTGACACTTGCTGATTGTAATGGTCACCTAATCAATATCCACAAGCTGCCTTATCTGGATGCTCTTCCCAGTAAGTGACTATATAATTCCTTAAGAAACTGCTGTTCCAGAGAAGACAGTGCACTCACATCCATGTGCACATGGGTGAACGTTCTCTCTCCCTGCAGGGCCTGGAATAAAGATGGAGGTAAAACTACACTGTTTCTAAGCATTTTGCTTCAATTAAGGTGGGGGGGGGGTGGGCGGAAGATGTGATGACTGGAGAACATGCAGAGTAGATTAACCACCATACTGCCTGGGGTGGAAAATTTAAGTTGTGAGGAAAGGTTGGATAGGTTGGGTTTTATTTTTGGAGCAGAAAAGAGTAAGGGATGATCTGATACATAATAGGACATCATGAGGAGCACGGACAGAGTGGATAAGGAGCAGCAGCTTCCTTTATTTGAAGGTTTCGTCACAAAGAGGCATGGGGTCAAGGGAATGGGCAAGAATTTTTTTTAAGGGGGTGTGGGAGGGAGGACAAACCTTTTCACCCACAAGATGGTGACTGTCTGCGATGTGCTGCCTGGGAGGGCGGTAGAGTTGCATCATGTAGTTTAAATGGGATTAGATTGATGGTCAACTGTTTCCCACATCAGTGCAGACTCGATGGGCCAAAGGGCCTCTTCTGCACTCTACGATTCTATAATCGAACACGAGGAAACGTTCCAACATGGCAAATTGCAGATTAGCTGATTTTTCCAAAAGTAGTTGCCCCCGTGTGCTTCGTGAAGTTTCATTTATGTCAAGAAGAAGTTGACTCAACAGTATAAGTGTCTGTCTAAAAATGGACTATACTTACTTGAGTATCTTGCATGCATTTACAACTGTCTTTGGTAGCTTCTGTATTATCAATACAAACCTAAAGCAGTACTTTTAAAAGGCTAATCTTGTGTAGATCCTCACCCTAGTTCACCAAGTAACATTTTAACCAATCTGTCTCACATATTGTTGGAAACACAGCCCTATCCAACAAAGCACAATTGAAGGAATATCTGCCAAAATGTTCACTTTAGTACTCAACTCCTCTTCACTAAGGAATATTACAGTACTACAGAAAGTTCATGGGATGCAAAACATTATGGGCTGCTGCCACAGCTTCCAAATTTCTTCAGCACTTTGTAATTTTTTTAAGGATTATCAACCTGAAATATTAACGTTTTTCCTCCCCAGATGCTGCTGTAATAGCCAGATCCAAAGGTATTTTCCTTGTTTTACTATTAATTTTATCCTCCTGTTATAATGACACCTACATCCAATACCTGAACTATTTCCATTGAGCCTTTTTATACTTTGTGACAGGACAGTTCATTTCACTAGCTAAAAGTAAACACTTCTGGCATTTATTTTAAGGCAATAGATATCTGATCCAATAACATTGCCTTCTCAGAAAACAAAGCACCAATTAGCTCCAGTTTGCTGTTCATATCACTCTAGCACAATTCAGCTATCGAAATACTGACACAGCTCTAGTATCCCAAAATTGAATTTTGACATCTTTTAATAAAAATTTATTAAGGTCCATGACATATTTTTCCATGGAATCTCAAATTTTGATCATGCGTCATAGGCATTTAACAGGAAGTTTTTCTTTTATGTTCAATCCAGGAAACCAAAGAGCAAATGCAAACTTTGATCACTAATCATTTGGAAAGCAGCCATCTCAACACATACTTTACTTCTGATTTTGCTTTGAGTAGGAAGCAACAACTACAATGCCTTGACTTTTCTTTGGTATAATATTAACCAAATCTTCATTTATTCTACTGATCATGTGGTTCACATTCCAAGAACATGAGACTACAAACTAAAAACTTGCCTTTACCATTTTCCACAATTGTCACGCAAAATTTAATTTAATGACTGGATTTAAAAAGAAAACTAACGGCATCCTTCAGCATCCTTCCATTTTTATTTGGTCATAGGATGTGTGAAGGCCAGTACAAAACCAGCATTTAATCCCTTTCCAAAGGATGTCGTGGGTTACAGAGGGACATGGATAAGCTGCAGAGCTGAGCTGAGAGGTGACAAATGGAGATTAATGTGGAAGCGTGTGAGGTGATTCACTTTGGAAGGCCGAACAGGAATACAGAGTACTGGGCTAATGGTCTGATTCTTGGTTGTGTGGATGAGCAGAAAGATATCTGTGTCCATGTACGTAAATCCCTGAAAATTGCCACCCAGGTTGAGAAGGTTGTTAAGAAGGCATGGGCGTTGTTAGCTTTTACTTGTAGAGGGATTGACTTTCAGAGCCACGAGGTCATTCTGCAGCTGTACAAAACTCTGGTGCGACCGCACTTGGAGTATTGCATACAATTCTGGACACTGTGTTATAGAAAGGATGTGGAAGGTTCGAAAAGGGTGCAGTGGAGATTTACCAGGATGTTATGGAGGGCAGCTCTTATGAGGAAAGACTGAGGGATTTAAGGCTGTTTTTGTTAGAGAGAAGGTTGAGGGGTGACTTAATTGAGACATGTACAATAATCAGAGGGTTGGATATGGTGTACAGCGAGAGCCTTTTTCCTCGAATGGTGATGGCTAGCGCAAGGGGACAAAGCTTTAAATTGAGGGATGATAGATATAGGACAAATGTCAGAGGTAGGTTCTTTATTCAGAGTATTAAGGGTGTGGAACGGCCTGCCTGCAAGAGGAGTAGACTCTCCAACTTTAAGGGCATTTAAATGGTCATTGGATAAACATAGGATGAAAATGGAATAGGCTTCAGATTGGTTTCACAGGTCGACGCAACATCGAGGGTCCAAGGGCCTGTACTGCACGGTAATGTTCTATGTTCTATCCCTAACTATCCATGACAAGCCATCTTCTACTCCTCCTGAGAAGCTGGTACATTCAGAGTATTCAGAGTGGGGAGTTGCAGGATATCCAGTTGCAGTAACAAATGGTGATATTGTTCCAAGTGAGAAAGACCCACAAGACCAGAAGAAATAGTAACAGCCGTAGCTATCCAACTCCTTGAGCCTCCTCTGCCTTTCATAGGATCATTGCTGATCTGACATTTATCACATCAATTTTTCTTGCCTTACCCTGGTGACTCTCTCTTCCCCTACTGATTAAGAACTTAACTCAACCTTAAATACACACTGGATAAAAGCAAATTACTGCGAATACTGGAATCTGAAACCAAAAGAGAAAATGCTGGAAAATCTCAGCAGGTCTGGCAGCATCTGTAAGGAGAGAAAAGAGCTGACGTTTCAAGTCAAACTGACCCTTTGTCAAAGCTAAAAAAAGGGAGAAATAGAGAGGTATTTATACTAGGCTGAGAGAAGGTGAGTCATGGCTCCAGAAGTAAAGGTAGCAATAAAGAGGTGATAATGACAGTGCATAGAGAGATTATGGGGGGATTAGGAGCTATGAATGACCAAGGCTGAAGCCAGTGCTATGTGACAAAATATGTGGGGCTGTAACATGCCTAGTCTGAAGATGAGATGCTGTTCTTCCAGTTTGCGTTGAGCTTCACTGGAACATTGCAGCAGGCCAAGGACAGACATGTGGGCATGGGAGCAGGATTGTGTGTTGAAGTGGCAAGCCACAGGAAGGTCTGGGACCTGATTGCATACAGACCAAAGGTGCTCAGCAAAGCGATCACCCAGTCGGCATTTTGTTTCTCTGATATAGAGGAGACCACATCGGGAGCAGCGAATGCAATAGACCAAATTGAAAGAGGTACAAGTGAAACGCTGCTTAATCTGAAATGAGTGTTTGGGGCCTTGGATGGTGAGCGTGGAAGAGGTAAAGGGGCAGATGTTACACCTGCGATTGCATGGGAAAGTGCCGTGTGTGTTGGGAGAGTTGTTAGGTGTGATGGAGGAGTGGACGAGGTTGTCCCGGAGGGAATGATCTCTGCGGAGTGCAGGCAGGGGGAGGGAAGGGAAGATGTGTTTCGTGGTGGCATCGTGTTGGAATTGGCGAAACTGGCGGAGGATTATTCTTTGCATGTGAAGGTTGGTGGGGTGAAAGGTGAGAACAAGAGGGACCCTATCCTTATTCTGGGAGGGGAGGGAGGGGGTGAGGGTCGTGGCGAGGGAGATGGACCGCACGCTGTTGAGAGCCTTGTCAACAACTGAAGGTGGGAAGCCACGGTTGGAGAAGAAGGAGCACATATTAAGAGCACCACTTTAAGGACTCTGCACTCTCAGCTCTGTGTGGCAAGTTTCAGAGACACTCAATTCTCATAAGAAATTCTTCCTCAATTTTAAATTGGCACCCCTTTATTCTGAGGCTATCCCCTCTGGTCACAGACTTTCCCATGAAGTGAAACACGTTCTCAGCATTTACCCTGTCAACCCCCAAAGAATCCTATATGCTTCAATAATATTTCTCATTATTCTGACTGTCAAAGAGGAGAGTCCTAACCTGTTCAGCCTTTGCTCACTGAACAGTCCCTCTATACGGAGTTTCATCTGACTGAAGCTCCTCTGAATTGCCTCCAATGGAATGACATCTTTTCTTGAATAAAGGGAAACAAAACTGTTCACAGTACTCCAGATGTGGTCTCACTTGCATTTTGTACAGTTGAGGTAAGACTTGCTTACTCTTGTACTCCAAACCCTTTGAAAGAAGGGCCAATGTTCCATTTGCCTTCCTGATAACCTATGGCACCTTTATGCCAGCTTTGTATTTGATGAGCAAGTACCCCTAAGTTCTTCAGCTTTTTGTACATGTTCTTCATTTAGATGCTGTTCATTTGTTCTCCCCAAAATGACCTTCACCTATTGTTCCACAGTAAACAGTTGCATCCAAGCACTGATCCCTGTGGAACTCCAGTGGTTACATGTTACCAACCTGGAAACAAAAACCCCTTATTCCCACTCCTTGTTTCCTCTCTATTAGGCAATCATCTATCCCCAACAACGTACTACCACCAACAGTATGGAGTCTTATTTTTATGACTTAGCCTTTGAGATACTTGTTAAGTGCCTTCTGGTAGTCCAAACACAACAAATCTACTGGTTCCCCTTTATCCATTCTGGTTGAGACTTCCTCAAAAAACAAATAAATTGTATGAATTGTAACTTCAAAAGTGATCTCACAGACGCTGATATTCTCATGCAACTACACCTTTAATCTTACAGGCAGTAGAAGTTTGGGGGTTTGGAAAATGGATATTACAAGAGCATTCTAAAGGGTATTGCATCGCATTCTGGAACTGTATCTTGTAGATCGTAGACAAGGGAGACGACCTAGCTGAGGAATTTTGATCAGTTCTTGTAACCACTGTATTGGTATGAGAAGTCCAGTCAAGTTTCTGGTCAAGGGTAACCTTTAGGATGTTGATGCTGGTGGATTCAGCAATTATAGGTACAGTCAATGCCAGGGGGAGAAATGTTACTTAGCATTGATCAGCCCAAGCCTGAAATGTTTCCTTGTCTTACTGTATGCAGGCATGAACAACCTCACTCTCAGTTGTGAACAACATGTGCAGTCACCAGTTTCATCCATATTTCTTCCCTGATTATACAAGAACGACCATTGGAAGATGCTCATGTTGTCGGGCCTAGGACGTGACTGAGAAACCTCTGCACTGATGTCCTGGGGCTGCAAAGACTGGTCTCCAAGCACCATACCTATCTTCCTTTGTGTCCAGTATGACTCCAACCAGTTGAGGGTTTTTCTCCTGATTATCATTGACTTCAAACTTTACTAGGGCTCCTAAATAACAAATTCAACTGCTGCACACATGGAAAGATTAGTCCTTCTGTTTTCAAATTCAGTTTTTAAAAAAAATCTTTTGACGAAGACTATGAAGAATGCAGAAGTTGTATGGTCCTGGCAGAGCAGAGACTGAGCAATGTGTTGCTGAGTAAATAAATGCTGCTTCATCGCAACCATTCTCTGGTATGATGGTATGTTCCAAAAAATCAGATTGAGGAAAGATGCAAATACAACCTATTCTTCTTACACTGTGTAAACTATTATTTACAGAGATCACATTACAAAGATGTGATTCAAAACTAAATGGAGATTGTGTCGTTACCTTCAAACTGGACAATCGACAATGGATCTTAATGTCTCATTGCCAAAAAAAATCAACTGAATAAGCTTGGAAGCATTGAGAAGTAACCAGAACAAAAAAGGAATGGTGGCATACTGATTGGTGGGCACTATGGAAGTAATTAATTTTGAAGATTGGTTTTTCGGGAAGTAAGAAATAAAACATGTGTATAACACAGTTATGAGTCATATTATTGTGGTTGTATATGAAAGAATCAAATAAAACTAAGTCTGTTTTGTTAAAACAACTGAAATCCTGTTGCTTCAAACTAATTTGTTCTTGATTCTTTTAATCTACCTGTTCAAACACATTATGACACTTCTCGGACAGGTGGGACTTGAACACAAATTTCCACCCCAGAAGTCGAGAGACTACCACTGCACCAAAGACTGATGTTGATATAACCTAACTGGACTGCATTATTTGTGAATAACCTTTTCAGGTTTACTACATCGTAAATTTACTCAATGTTACTGGAAAATATGGAGAGATGTGCATGAAACTGAATAGCTCCAGTTCACCAAATATTCTAGATTCTTCATCCTAATCAAGGAGTCAATCATATGCTGTCCTCCACAAATGCTCTCCAATATTTTAGTACCCAGGCCTATAACATGGTACTTCAGGTCAATCTCCTCTTCCATGTGAGATTCAAAATCAGACAGCAACCAGAGGATTTTATCTCCAATTCTGTCCTCCAAACATTTCACATGATTATAACATTTTTAAGAGCTGAGTACATATGGATACCTCAAGAATCAGAATGATTTCTCTTCCTAAAGTCAGTTCCTCGCAACTGTTCATTGAACCATAGCTATGCATGTGCTATGATTTTTTTTTAAGCATGGACAGGGTAAGGAAACAGTCTTCAAGTTGATCTGAGTTGGATTAAAGTTTCAGCTCTTGATGTTAATCTGAACCATAGGGTAATCATATGGCTAACTGGGATACGTAGAGTCATAGAGATGTACAGCATGGAAGCAGACCCTTCGGTCCAACTTGTCCATTCTGAGCAGATATCCTGAACTAATCTAGTTACTTTTGCCAGCGCTTTATTTTTTTAAAAAGCAAATGTTATTCAGCAGTCCATTCTCAACAGCAATTCTCAGTTCCAAACCCAGTGAGAAAAATAAAAGAAAAAATGTGAAGATATCAACAATAGCTAATGGAAAAGTCGAAAGAAGGGATCGATGAGGCCAATGCTGTTGATATTGTGTACATGGATTTCCAAAGGCATTTATTACAGTGCCACCTCAAAAGACTTGTGAGCAAAGTCACAGGTCTGGAAGTAAAAGAGTCAGAGCAACATGGATATTAAATTGTCTCCTGTCACTCAGAGAGGTGGTCAATGGATGTTTTGAGCTGGAAGAAAAGTTTGTTTTGAGAATTCTCGAGTGATTGCTGTTGACACTCTTGCCCTTCCCATTATAGATTGATGACCAAGACCTTGAAGGACATGGCATGATTTCAAAATTGGCACATGGTATCACGAACTGCGGATAAGGTGGTGGTGAGCAGTTTGGTTGAACTCTTACAGTCTTTTGATTGTAGGTGCACCCAGAATGATGTTATCCAGGTACGTCCAGGCATGAGTAGTGCTAAATGTTACGCAATCTTGGACAAATATCTCCACTTCTAACATTATAATGGCGAGATGGTCATTGATGTGAGCTGAAGATAGTTAAATTGAGGACACTACCCTGAGCAACTCATTCAGAGATATGTTGGAGCTGATCTCCAACAGCCACAATCATCTTCCTCTGTGCGGATATGACTCCAAATCTTGGAGAGTTTGCCCCGATTCACATTGATTCCTGTTCTGTGAGGGTTCCTTGATGCCACTTGAACTAATGTTGCTGTAATGATGTCAAGGCTTGTTAAGCTTACCTCTGAAATTCAGTGTTTCTGTCTATCTAAAAACTAAGGCCGGAAGGAGATCAGGAGTTGAGTGGCTCTGGCAGAACCCAAATTGGGCATCAGTCAATAGGTTATTGCTGAGCAGGTGATGCTGATAGCACAATTGATACTTTGCATTACTTCACTTATCAGGAGTACATTGATGGAACAGTAATTTGTCAGGATGCATTTGTCCTGCTTTTTGTTAACAGGGCATACCTGGGCAGTTTTCCACATTGTCGGGTAAATGCCAGTATTGCAGCTGTATTCAAAGAACTTTGCTTGGGGAGTGGCAAATTCTGGAGCACAAGTCTTCAGCGTTATTGCTGCAATGTTGTCAGGACTCATAGCTTTTGCAGTATCCAGTGCCTCCAACCATTTCTTGATATTAAGTTGCCTGAGGACTGATGTCTATAATGCTGGGAGCCACTGGAAGAGGACATGGTGGATCAACCACTGGGCGCGGTGACTAAAGATTACTGCAAATACTTCAGCCTTATCTTTTGTGCTGATGTGTTGGCTGTTCCATTAATCAGATGGGGATATTTGTGGAGCTTCCTCCTCTGTTGCGTTCTCCACCATCATTTACTATTGGATGTAGCAGGACTGCAGAGCTTAAATCTAACCTATTTGTTTTGGGATCCCTGAGCTCTGCTTTTGCTGTTTTGGCTTACAAGTAGTAGCCCTGTTTGGTAGCTTCATTGGATTGACACCTCATTTATTGGATCAGTGGTGCTGGAAGAGCACAGCAATTCAGGCAGCATCCGAAGACAGGCAAAATCGACGTTTCGGGCAAAAGCCCTTCATCAGGAATAAAGGCAGAGAGCCTGAAGCGTGGAGAGATAAGC
>NC_057718.1:83844847-83862155 GCF_004010195.1 Chiloscyllium plagiosum
TCTCTGCCTTTATTCCTGATGAAGGGCTTTTGCCCGAAACGTCGATTTTGCCTGTCTTCGGATGCTGCCTGAATTGCTGTGCTCTTCCAGCACCACTGATCCAGAATCTGGTTTCCAGCATCTGCAGTCATTGTTTTTACCTCATTTATTGGTACACTTGATGATGAAGGTGAGGTCTGCAGATGCTGGAGATCAAAGTTGAAACTTTATTGCTGGAACAGCACAGGAAGGCACCGCCTTCCTGACCTGCAGTCTTCTTCTTGACCTCTCCGCCTCCATCCTACTCCGACCTATCACCCTCACCTTGACCTCTTTCCACCTATCACATTTCCAACTCCCCTCCTCCAAGTCCCTCCTCCCTACCTTTTATCTTCTCCTGCTGAACACTCTCTGCTCATTCCTGAAGAAGGGCCTGTGCCCGAAACGTCGAATCTCCTGTTCCCTGGATGCTGCCTGACCTGCTGTGCTGTTCCAGCAATAAAGTTTCAACTACACTTGATGATGGTCTTGGTCTTCTCTTCTGTAATGTCCATTGAACCAGGCTTGATCCCTTGGCTTGATGGTAATGGTTGAATGGACGGGGGTTGTGGGGGAAGCAGATATGTCAACACCTGAGTTTGTGAATTTTGCTGGAGTACATTTCTGCTGCAGTTAATGGTCCACAATGCCACATGGATGCCCTGACCTGAGTTGCTACATCTGTCACAATCTGTCCCATTTACCATGATGATAGTGCCACCCAACATGATGGAGGCTGGACTTCGTCCCCACAAGGACAGTGCAGTGGTTGCTGTTAGCAATAGTGTAATGGACAGATGCATCTGCAGGCAGCAGATTGTTAAGGAAGAAGTGAAGTATGTTTTTCTCTTGGTTCTCCTTACCTGCCACAGAACCATTTTAACAGCTGTGTCCTTATAAGGCCTGTTGGGGTGGAATGACTAAATGAATCATTCAACACTTTCGAAGTCCACTTTCAGCATCAAAGATTGTATGAAAATTATACGAGTGGGAAGAAACTTTGGTTGGCGGGGGGAGCAGGGCAGGCTGGTCAAAGGCTCCTTCAGTGACTGAAGGAAGCACATAAACTTGTACATTTTTTCAGCCCGCCTTTTGTTATTAATTAATTACATAAATAGCTGAAAATGTGTTGCTGGAAAAGCGCAGCAGGTCAAGCAGCATCCAAGGCGCAGGAGAATCGACATTTCGGGTATGAGCCCTTCTTCAGGAGGGCCTCTCCTGCTCCTTGGATGCTGCCTGACCTGCTGCGCTTTTCCAGCAACACATTTTCAGCCCTGATCTCGAGCATTTGCAGTCCTCACTTTCTCCTAATTACATAAATACCCAATCATAGTCATACAGCATAGAAATACACTCATTGCATGTGCTGACCAGGCATCCCATTCTGACCTGGTCCCATTTGTCAGCATTTGGCCCATATCCCTCTAAACTGTTCCTACTCAAATAGCCATCCAGATGTCCTTTTAACTGTAATTGTACCCAACTCCACCACTTCCTCTGGTTGCTCGTTCCATAGATGCATCACCCTCTGTGAAAAAGTTGCCCCTTGGGTTGTTTTTAAATCTTCCCCTCTCACCTTAAACCTATGCCTGTCTGGTTTTGGACTCATCTGCCCTGGGCATAAGACCTTGGTTATTCACCCGCCATAATTTTATAACCCTCTAGAAGGTTACCCCTCAGTCTCTGATGCTCCAGGAAAAACAGCTCCAGGCTATTCAGTCTCTCTTTGTAACTCAAACCTTTCAGTCTCAGCAACAGCCTTGTTTTATTTTAACCCTCAAGTCTTTCCCTAGTTTGTTTTACCAAAATGCTACATTTCAAATATATCTGAATTAGAGTCTGTCTGCCTTTCCTTGACCCATTTGATCAAGGTCACAATGTACTCTGAGATAAACTTCTTCACTGTTCATATGCCACCTATTTTGGTGATATCTGTAAACTTAGTAACCGTGTCTGTTATACTTACATCCAAGTCATTTGTATAAATGATGAACATCAGTGGATCAAGCACTGATTCTTGTGGCACACCACTGGTTACAGGCCTCCAGTCCTAAAAGCAACCCAATGTCTCCTTTCTTCGAGCCAATTTTGTATCCAATGTGATCTAACCTGACTAACTAGTCTACCATGCGGCATCTTGTTGAGTGCTTTGCTGAAGTCCATATATAACTATACTAAGACATCTACTACTCTGCCTTTTTCAATCTTCACTTTTTTTTTAAAGAATATTGAAGCTTCTGAGAAACTATATCCCATGCACAAAGTTATGTTGACACTCTTTAATTAGTCATTGCCTTTCCAAATGCGCGTGAATCTTGTCCCTTATAATCTCCTGCAACAACTTAGCCAATACTCTCACAAGGCTCACCAGTCTATAGTTCCCTGACTTTTCCTTAGACTGTTTCTTAAATAGTGGCACCGTATTTGCCAACTTCCTGACTTCTGGCACCTCATGCATGGCTGCACTTGATGCAAATATCTCAGAAGGGGCCAAACAATCTCTTCTCTAGCTTCCCACGAAGGTTTGAGGAACAGCTGATCAGGTTCTGGGGATTTATCTACCTTTGTGTTTTAAGAACTCCAGCGCCCTGTGTTGTGTAGGATGAACTACTTTCAAGATGTGACTGTTTACTTCCCCAAGTTCCCTAGCATTCATGCCCTTCTCCATAGTGAATACTGCCGTGAAATGTATCTTCCCCCATCCCGTGTGGTTCCACACATAGTTGGCCACATTGAACTTTAAGGAGCCTTATTCTCTCCCTACTTATAGTTTTACCATTAATGTATTTATAGGATCTCCTTTGGATTTTCCTTAACTCTATTATAGTCATAGTCATAGAGATGTACAGCACAGAAACAGACCTTTTGGTACAACCCGTCCATGCCGATCGGATATCCCAACCCAATCTAGTCCCACCTGCCAGCACCCAAAGCTATCTCATATCCCTTTTTCAATGTCCTGATTTCCCTCTTAAGTATACTCTGATGATACAATAGTCCTGATTTTTTTTTCAATGAAGAAAGGTTGAGACAGAGGTACTGAGCAATCAACTTCACAGCCCATGAAGTCAACAGCTTGTGAGGTCTTGAAATTCTTTTCTAAAGTTAAACAAGAGAAGCAGCCTGAATATATGGTGTCAAGAACCAGGATTTTAGTGGTAGTTTTTCACTGACAGTTGCAGAGGTCTTGAAGCTGGGTTTGGAAGCTGTAATAATCTTTCCCTGCTACTGTCTGAGTTTTCTCTTGATGTGGAGGTGCTGGTGTCGGACTGGGGTGGACAAAGTTAAAAATCATACAACACTAGGTTATAGTCCAACAGGTTCATTTGGAAGTACTAGCTTTCGGAGCACTGATCCTCAAGGTAGCTGATGAAGAAGCAGTGCTCCGAAGGCTAGTACTTCCAAATAAACCTTTTGGACTTTAATCTGGTGTTGTGAGTTTTAACTTTTTTTCTTTTTTCCTGGACTGGAGAATTGCATGTGAAGCCATCTATTTTACTGAACTTGTCTTTGCCAAGAGTGCGTTTATGTCATGTTACTATATTGAAACAGATATTGTTGAGTCGTTAAATAATGTACTATTCATGTTAACTTTTCCAATAGACTTGTCAGTCCAACGTTTTCTTCCTTTCGTTGTACTTTGACTAGTGTCCAAATAAAGACTGATAGTTTGACAAGTAGAATTGCATGTGGAATGCAATGCCTGGCACTTGCCTTTAAAATTAGAAAAAGTTAAGGTCTAGGCTATCTTCTTAATATATATTTTGCGGGAGCATGGTCTGGTCCATAACAACTCTTAGTGCTCTTATACTTTAAGTATTCACTCAATCCCAGCTGTCTATAACTTGTGTATGCCCCCTTTTTCTTGACCAGAGCCTCAATTTCTCTTGTCATCCAGCATTCCCTGTATCTACCAGCATTGCCCTTCATATTAACAGGAACATATTGTCTCTGAATTCCTGTTATCTCATTTTTAAAGGCCTCCCACTTTGCAACTATCCCTTTTAGCTGTAAACAGCCTCCCTCAATCAACTTTTGAAAGTTCCTGTCTAGTACCATCAAAGTTAGCCATACTTCAATTTAGACCTTTAACTTTTTGATCAGTTCTATCCTTTTCCATAGCCATTTTGAACTAAGAGCATTACAATCACTTGTATCAGAGTACTCCTCTACTGACATCTGATTCACTTGCCATGCCTTATTTCCCAAGGAAACGTCAGGTATTGCTCTTTCTCTTGTCGGTTTATGCATATATTGAATAAGAGAATTTTCTTGCACATACATCAAATTAATTTTGTGACTGTATGGTCTTTGGGCAGCCTTATGGGCAACACTAAGTCTTTCATGACCTCATGATGTTTACCAGATACCCTTGTCTCTACCCTTGGGGCTTTCACAATGCATGTTGTATTTAATCACATTCCAATGCTCTTCACTTCTGCGCCTCTAATTCAGTCCTCCCTGAGAGCAGAGTGGGGCCCTGTCTACTGTCTTTGGCTGTCTTATCCAGAGGATTTTAAGTGGCATCTTTTTAAAGCTTATTGTGTGTGTTTTTTAAAGGGAATTATGTATGCATATTCAAAATTTCTAAGTGATTATCTGGGATTGACTGAAGTAAACCTATTTATGATAGATCTTACTTCAAATCAGCTACGTAAGGGATTCTTCTATCAGCATACTGAAGGATATCCTTATCCAGCTATGTCTCCATTTAAAAAAGGTGCAGCTGTGTGTTTGCAACAGGAACCTTTATGTACAATCGTAATCTTGTTACCTTGGATACATTCTGTCCACAAAGCTGTAATTGTCATTAACTTGTGGTTTACTTGAATACTGCACTAAATAAGTTATTTTAAGTCAACTGAGAACCACTTTCGGCTATCTTGTGCTGCTTTCAGCCATGGACAGCTCCAGCAAGGCATGACCGGATTGATTAGTAGTGCTGCTGCTGAGCCACTCTTGATGGTGGACACTCATCTCACATGCCCAGAGTACGTTTCTCAACCTTGTCACCCTCACAGTTCCGCACATAGTTGGTCTATCTAGTTTGTCCTATAGAATAACTACATTGAGGCTCACAGCTATGTGTTGCCTTCTTTTAGCAGTTTGATAATTTATTTTTCTTTGTCCAGACTTTAAATGTGAAATACAGTAAGACCATTGATCAGATAATGTGTTTTATAGGAACTGTTTGAGTTAATTATTTTCTGCATTGTCTATAATCTCAATTTTTCTCAATGCCCTACAGTTAAATCTTTCTGGCTCTCATTGCCATGATATTAGCAACAAACTGTCTCCCTGTTTAAACCAAAATATGTTTTTGAGTTTATGGTCATATTTAAGCTTCAGATTTTACATTGCTGTTCAAAATACTTTTCTGCAGCTGAGTTTGATTTTTCTTTTTTGAAAGTCAGACTGTTAAAATGCAGCATGAAGCCTAGTTTATTTCCTTAAATTACTTTAGGCATATAAAGGAGGATGACAAGCCCCAGATTTCAGAATTAGCTTTTCATTCAACTGGGTAGCTTGGACATGATCATATTTTGTGTTACTTGCTGATTCTCAGAAATTACTAGGAAATTACATTTGTATGAAGGCTATCTCCTGGCTCAAGGTCAAATATTATTGAATGTTGGTCATGCTTGCCAATTATGTTCAGTTTAGCTTTGTGGATATAAAAACCTACAAACTAATATTATAATTTAGCTTTGTGTCTCAATTTTTTGTATGTGGAAAGTCAAAATCAAGTTTGGTGCTTTGATGAAATGGGCCCAGAGGCCAGGGATAATTGGACTATGACTTACAATACCATTGTTTCCATTGTAATAGGATCATAAATCAGTTATCACATTTTCATGGTTGATCTACATAAGCATAATCTGTTCACTTCAGCTTGCTTAATTGCTCGGTCCCCAGCAAGTATTTAAGAAAAACTGCCAGTGGCAATACTTAACCCATAGAAAAACTGGTCATTGTTTTATGATCATGTTCTTGCATCTGTTGCCATTGGAATTAAGGGTTGACTGATGACCATGAAACCATTGCCAATTGTTGGAAAAACCTATTTGGTTCACTCATGTCCTTTAGGGAAGGAAATCTGTGATCCTTACCTGGTCTGGCCTATACGTGATGCCAGAGCCACAACAATGTGGTTGACTCTCAACTCCCCTCTGAAATGGCTGAGCAAGCCACTCAGTTGTATCAGCCACAAGAAAGTCACAACAAAGAAATGAAACTGGATGGACCACCTAGCATCGACCTTGGAACGAGAAAAGACAATGGCAAAAACACAAACAGCCCTGTTGACCATGCAAAGTCGTCCTTACCATCATTTGGGGGATAATGCCGAAATTGGGATTGCTGTCTCACTAATAGATTAGTCAAGCAACAGCCTGACATAGTCATTCTTACAGAATCATACTTATTGATAATGCCCCAGACACCAGCATTACAATCCCTGGATATGTCCTGTCCCACCAGCAGGATAGACCCAGTAGAGGTGGCGGCACAGTGGTATGCAGTAGGGAGGAAGTTGACCTGGGAGTCTTTGTATTAAGTTAGTCCTTGTATTAGTCCTTTTCCCAAGGTTTCGCACGTGAGATGCAATTTGCACATACCAACTTCAGCAGTTAAAGTTTGCTAAAGCTTATACAAGCTAGGTGACCCCCTTTGAACCCCCCCTCGCAGGTGTGCAAGGCTGAGTCAAAGTGAGGCCCTGAACAAAGAAAACACATCCCCTTTATACAGACCAGTTGACTATGCTTACAGATACTCTGGCCACTCCCCCACAGTTACATGCCACTCATGGCAACCCCAAGTTACTCACCGGCACCAATTACATACAGTCACCAGTTACCCCAGGTACAATGGCAGAATGAGGTCATTCTCGGTCATAATGCTAATGCCCTAATCCTACTAAATTGTTATGCAGACAATTTCCTGACTCAGTGGTTCCCCAAGACAATGCAGATGCTGCATACCGAGCTTGAAGGGATGGCCAGAAAGCATTTCTAGCTGGAAGAGATTTAATAGTTTAACTTGATAATAGCAGTGGAGTAGTAGCAAAGGATGTCTAAATAAAGTGTGAATTACAATGGATGGTCATCCATATTCTTGCATGATTGTTGTCCCCACTCACATCCAGAATGCTCACTCAGTGTAGTTTAACTCTTTAATATTACATAAATGTCCAGAGAGAGATTCCAAGTTAATCTTTTAACATTATACTTGACACCGACTCTGGACCCCATGAAGTCCCATGGCTTCAGGTTAGACATGGGTAAGGAAACCTCTTACTGGTTACCATATACCATCCTCATTCAGCTGATGAATCAGTACTCCTCCACATTAAACAACACTTGGAGGAAGCACAGAAGGTGGTAAGGTTGCAAAATGTAGTCTGGTGGAATTCAATATCCACCACCAGGAATGGCTCGGCAGCCACATTACTGATTGAGCTGGTTGGGTCCGAAAGGGTAAAACTGCTAGGCTGGCTCTGCGGCAGGTTGTGAAGGAACCGACAAGAGGGAACAAAACATACTTGACCTCATCCTTACTAACCTGCTGGCTGCAGAAGCATCTGTCCATGACAGTTTAGGTAAAAGTGACCACTGCACTGTCCTTGTGGAAACGAAGTCCCACCTTCACGTTGAGAATAACCTCCATTGTGTTTTGTGCCATGATCACTGTGCTAAATGGGATAACTTTGAACCAATGTAGCAGCTCAAGACTGTGCGACGATGAGACGCTGTGGGCCATCAACAGCAGCAGAACTGTACTCCAGCACAATCTGCAATCTCATGGCCTGGCATATCCTCCACTCAAACATTATCGTCAAGCTAGGGGATCAACCCTGGCTCTTTGAAGAGTGCAGGAGAGCAGGCCAGGAGCAGCATCAGGCATACCTAAAAATGAGGTGTCAACCAAACAAGACTGTGTGTGTGTGTGCCACAACGGCATAAACAGCAAGTGATAAACCGATCTAAGCGATCCCACAGCCAATGGATCAGATCTAAGTTCTGTAGTTCAGCTGCATCCAGTCATGAATGGTGGTGCACAATTAAACAAGGCTCCACAAATATCCCTATCCTCAATGATGGAGCAACCCAGCGCATCAGTGCAAACAACAAGGTTGATGCATTTGCAACAATCTTCAGTCAGAAGTGCAAAGTGAATGATCCATCTCTGGCTCCCCCAATGGTCCCCAGCATATGGATACCAGTCTTCAGCCAATTGGATTCACTCCATGTGATATCAAGAAACGACGAAAGGCACTGGTTGCTGCAAAGGCAATGGGCCCTGATAACGTTTCAGCAGTAGTATCGAAGACGTGTGCTGCAGAACTTACCGGTCCCCTAGCCAAGCTCTTCTAGTACTGTTACAACACTGGCATCCATCCAACAATGTGGAAAGTTGCCCAGGTATGTCCTGTACATGAAAAATAGGACAAATCCAACCTGGCCAATTTCTGCCCAAACAGTCTACTCTCCATCAGTAAAGTGATGGAAGGGGTCATCAACAGTCGTATTAAGAAACACCTGCTCTGCAACAACATACACAGTGATGTCCAGTTTGGGTTCTGCCAGGGCCACTCAGCTCCTGACCTCATTACAGGCTTGGTTGAAAGAAGGGCAAAAGAGTTGAATTCCAGAGGTGAAGTGAGAGAGACAGCCCTTGATACCAAGGCTGCATTTGACAGAGTATGGAATCAATGGGTATCGAGGAGCAAACACTCTGCTCGTTAGAGTCATACCTGGCACAAAGGAAGATGGTTATAGAGGGTCAGTCACCTCAGCTCCAGGACATCTCTGCAGGAGTTGTTTGTTCTTGGCCCAAACAACTTCAGCTGCTCCATAAATGACCTTCCCTTTGTCATAACATCAGAAGTGGGGATGGTTGCACAGTGCTCAGCACCATTCACGACGACTCAGGTACTGCAGTAGTCAGTGCTCAAATGCAACAAGAGTTGGACAAAATCCAGGCTTTGGCCAACAAGTGGCAAGCAACATTCATGTCACATAAATGCCAGATGATGACCATCACCAATAAGAAAGACACTCTAACCACTGCCCCAGGACATTCAATGGTATTACCATAACTGAATCCCCCACTGTCAACCTCCTTGGGTTACCGTTGACCAGAAACTCATCTGGACTCACCACATAAACACGGTGGCTACAAGAGCAGGTCAGAGACAAGGGATACTGTGGTGAGTAACTTCTGACACCCCAAAGTCTATCCACCATCTACAAGGCACAAGTCAGGAGTGTGTCGGAATACTCCCCACTTGCCTGGATGGGTGCAACTCCAACAACACTCAAGCTTGACACCATCCAAGCAACTTGCTTGATTGGCACCACATCAACAAACATTTAATCCCTCCACCACTGGTGCTCAGTAGCAGCAGTGTGTACTATCCATAAGATGCACTGCAGAAATTCACCAAAGATACTCAGACAGCACCTTCAAACCCATGACCGCTTCCGTCTAGAAAGACACGGACAGCAGGTATTTGGAAACACCACCACCTGCAAGATTCCCTCCAAGCCACTCACCACTTTGACTTTGGAAATACTCCTCCGTTCCTTCACAGTTGTATCAAAATCCTGAAGTTCCATCCCTACCAGTGTTGTGGGTCAACCCACGAAGTGGACTGCAGCGATTCAAGAAGGCAGCTGACCACCACCTTCTCGAAGGAGATAGGGTTGGGTTATCAATACTGGCTAGTCAGCGACACCCAAGTCCCACAAATAAGAGTAAAAAAAATCCCATGCTTTGGCGTAGCTACAGAAATCAAATGCTGTTTAAATTCATGTGTGTTGCCACTCATTGATGTTTTGGACATAGAATTATCAACCTTCTCCTGTGTAAGGTGTAAGTTAGTCATTTTGGTTATTCTTGTGTTAATAATTAAATGGCTTTCAAACACACATGTGCCTCAAATTGTTCGGGTATATTGATAGAAAGCAACTGGATTGGATGTGGCTATCTGACAATCGGTGGATGTGAGATGTAGCAGCGCTAAACTGTCCACCTGGGTTTGGGTTAGAATAGGAACTAGTGCTAGGATCTAGCAGTGCCCTCACTACTGCAGAAAATTTTAAGCAGGGGCACTTGATACCCTAAGGTTTGCAGTATCATGAAGGAGAACTGAAGAGATGCCATGGTGGATTTGGTTTGCAATCGGACAACAGGGGGAGGTGAAGGTCAAGAATCTGATACATTGTGCAGATCCTGACTCTGTCAGTAAGATTTTTAAAATTTTTGAGTTCATCACTGCAAATACTTGTTTAATTATGATTGGTTCTTGGAAATTTTCTGTATTTTAAATATCAGAGCTGATAACATGTTTTACCCTCTTTCACTTGGATTGGAAAAAAACACAGCACTTTCAATTAAAAGAAATTCGTTTGTGAAGTTCAGGCAGCATCTGTTTTTAAATGGACAAGAGAGGTCGTATTTGTACCCTCTGTAAATAATTAGCCTCACTGTCAAAATTGTGCTCATCGAGCAATTACCTAAAGTTATTATCCAACTAGAAGTCTCAAAGCTTTGTGGATTTAAAACAAGGGACTCTCACTTTATCAGATTAATCATTTCTCATTACATAATAAATAATACTTGACTAATGTACAGCAGCTGTGTAAACAATGACTGAAGTCAACAATTGGAGTTTGCTTTTTTTTAGTCTAGTTTCACTTTTTATTTCTTGCTACGAGATAGGTTTTCTTCAGGTAAAACATGAGATAATAGGTTTCTTTAAATATTTATTTCTTATCCTCTTTGAATCAAATGGTTTTAATGCATAAAAACTAAAATATTATTACCCAGGAATAAGTCATGCTTATTTCCTGTTTAAAAAGGGAATTAATAAACTATTCAAACACACAAGCTTCCATCTCATACTATCTAGAATTCGTGTTGTCTGTTAAGCTGCACAGAAATTTAATGTAGAGAAAGAGATTTATTTGGACCACCGTGTCTGCCTAGGCTGTTTTGAAAGGGCCATTGTGTTTAATTTGACTATTGTCCATAATCCTGTAGGTTCTACATTATCATCTAATCTATTTTATTTCCTTTCAAAATTATTTATGAAATCCACTTCCAACTTTTTTTTTGAAGAGACCAGTCCAGATCCCAACATCTATATCAATAAAAACATTATTGTTGTCTTCTGTTTATATTTACTGCTCATGATTTTCAATCTGATGTTTCTAGTTTTTCACACACTTCATTTAATTGAGTCTCATGTATTTTTTCTGCTTTTATTGCTCCAGGAACTTTTTTGAATAAGTGAGCATCTTATGCAAGCATCTAATCTTGGTATTTTAGTGAACTTCTCGTAATATGTCCCAAGATGGCAAACTGAACAAAATTTCTATTGATCACGAGTTACCTTAATGTTCCACAGTCTTCAAATAAAACAGAGTATTTTGATTTATCATGTAAGCTCAACATCTTCATCAATGATGTTCCTTTCATCATAAGGCCAGGAATGGGGATGTTTCCTGATGATTGCATGCTGTTGAGGACCATTCATGACACCTGAGATACTGAAACAGTCCGAGTCCAAAAGCTGCAAGACTTGGACACTCTTTTGGCTTGGGCTGACAAGCGGCAATGAACATTTCATGCCACACAAATGCCAGGCAATGAACATTTCTAATAGGTAACAATCTAACCACTACACTGTGACATGCAATTGTGTTACCACCACTGAAACCCTCACTATCAACATCCATTGCAGATGGTGGAATTTGAATTCCAAAAAGAAAATATGTAAAAGTCTAATGATGACCATAAATTGATTGATCTTTCCGATATTGACAATGTGCTTACCTGGTGTGGTCTTCATCTGACTCCAGACCCACAGCAATGTGGTTGACTCTTCACTACCCTTGAGGCAATTAAGAATGGACAATAGATGCTGGCCTTGCCCATAATGTCCACATCATGTGAGTGAATTTAGGAATAAGTATCAACCCATTGACTTTTCATAATGTTAGTTTTATGACATCTCTTCATTTGACAATGTGCCAGTATCAATAAGTTTGTTTTACTCATGCTCCCATTTTTCTCCATGTTAAACTTATTCATTTTTTTGTCAAAATTAGTGCTTTAATTAATGTTGGCTTGCATTACTTGTCGTAACAAACTTTGTGACCAAGATCAGCGCTTAATGCCCATCCTTGATTTGACTTTGACTTTAAGTATCATTGGGCTGTTGCTTGGAATCGCTGCTGTGAGGTTCTTTTTGTTGAGATTCTTACACACTTGATGCAACTGCACTACGCCAACTTTTGTGAGCAGCCAAAATTTGTTAAGCAAGTACAAGCTTTTGGAAGAACCTTTAATACTCTTCACAATGTTTGTGAGGCTGTGTCAGAAGAGTGCTTCTAACCAAGATGGGTAGCACGATGGCGCAGTGGTTAGCACTGCTGCCTCACACGCCAGAGACCCGGGTTCAATTCCCGCCTCAGGCAGCTGTCTGTGTGGAGTTTGCGCATTCTCCCCGTGTCTGCGTGGGTTTCCTCCGGGTGCTCCGGTTTCCTCCCACAGTCCAAAAATGTGCAGGTTAGGTGAATTGGCCATGCTAAATTGCCCATAGTGTTAGGTGTAGGGGAATGGGTGGGTTGCTCTTCGGAGGGTCGGTGTGGACTTGTTGGGCCAAAGGGCCTGTTTCCACACTGTAAGAAATCTAATCTTCTCTAAACCAAGTTCTTCCATTGTACAAAATTTTAAATAAGTCAGTAATGCCCACATAACAACCTCTCGCCACTTCCCCCATAGTCACTTGCCACTCGAGAAATAATGTGATTTAGATCATTCCTTAAGGGCAAGATCTGGTGTAAATTTTTTTAAAAAACTGCAGGGGGTGGTTAGAATCTTCTCTACAGTGTTGTTAGTGATTCTGAATAGCAGGAGATGGCAATGTAAATTTTTAACGTTCTACCTGCAAGACAGAGAAACATACCACCCTCTACCCGAGACATCCAATTTCTCGCAGGTCAGCAGAACAAATTAACCCTCTAACATTTTAGCAGCAATCTATATGATGCAGCTATGTTCATGGAACTGTTGCGAAGTTACTTGACTTTCCTTTGATAATAGGGAGTAAACAGATTTGTTTGCTTGCCAGGAAGGTTTGCGATTTGGAGGGAAAATTGTAGCTGTATCTGCTTTTCTTTCTCCTGTTCTTGGTGATAAAGGTTATATGTTTGGGAGGTACTATTGAAGGGGTTTTGGTGATTTGATTCCATGCATATGGTATAGATGGTGCCAGTGGTAGAGAGAATGAATGTTTAAGATAAAGGGTGGGGCACTTTGTTCTATCTGTTGTCAAATTTATTGAGTGTTGTTGGAACTGTGCTCACCCATTGACTGCTAACATGTATCTTACAGATGAAAGGCTGGCTTTGTAATTTACAGGACAAGTTACTCATTACAGAATACCCAGCCTTTGACCTGCTCTTGTAATAGTATTTAGACATTTTGTCCAGTTACGATTTTGACCATTGTGGCATCCTGGTTGTAGCTAGAGGGAAATTCAGCAATAACAATGTTAAGTAAGGTATGCCTTCTTTTGTTGGGGTTGGTCATTGCCTGGCAAATTTGATATGAATGTTTCATGCTACTTTTCAGCTAAAGCCAGAGTGTTGTCCTGGTGCTTCAGTATCTGAGGATTTGTGAATGATGCCGTGCACTGTGCAGCTACCCAGGACCATTGTCAATTTTGACCTGACGACAGAGGGATGGTCATCAATGAAGTAGCTGAAGATTTGTACTGGGACATGCCCTGCATTATTACCTAGTAAATGCTGTCTGATTGTATTGTCAATGACGTGCCCTCAGTGAGAATGGACTGCTGGTGAAGTAATTGGCTAGATGGAATTTATACTAATTTTTGTGGATAGGATATTCTTGGGTAACTTCCCATTCTATTGCTTAGATGCTAGTGTTGTCGTTGACTGGAACAGTTTGATTAAAGGCACAACTGGTAATGGTGCACATATCTGCACAAGTGCAGCTGGGATCTTGTCACATCCTGTATTCCTTGGTGTATCCAGTGTGCTTCGTTGTTCTGGGATAAGTTGGCTAAAAACTGACTAACATGCTACTCCTGCTATTCAGGTCAGAATTGCAGTGAAAGAATGATGTCATTTTTAGTTAGGCTTGGTACTACGTGGAATATTGTCCTACACTTGACTTTTCCTAGAACCGAATTGATCCCCTGGCCTGCTGGTAATGGTGAAGTAACAGGTATGCCAGGTCATGTTGTGAGATGAGAGATTGGTGGGAATACTGTTCCACAGGGTGCTTTTGCCTAGCAGTGCCTTGTGGATATTTTGAACTGCTGGATCTGGTTTTAATTTATTCCATTTATCAAGATAGTAGTACCACACTGATAGCTAGTGTTCTCACTGTGAAGATCAGCCTCTTGTTTCTGTTTTGACAACATTGGAGGTGTAGCGGATAGCGAAGTATAGCAGGATTTTGGTCAGATGGGCCAGTGGGCTGAGGAGTGGCAGATGGCGTTTAATTTAGATAAATGTGAGGTGCTGCGTTTGAGAAAGGCAAACCAGGGCAGGGCTTAGACACTTCATGGTAAGGTCCTAGGGAGTGTTTCTAAACAAAGAGACCTTGGAGTGCAGGTTCATAGTTCCTTGAAAGTGGAGTCACAGGTAGACAGGATAGTGAAAGTTCCGTTTGGTATGCTTTCCTTTATTGGTCAAAGCATTGAGTACAGGAGGTGGGAGGTCATGTGGCGGCTCTACAAGACACTGGTTAGGCCACTTTTGGAATATTGTGTGCAATTATGGTCTTCCTCCTACTTGAACGATGTGAAACCTGAAAGGGTTCAGAAAGGGTTGACAAGGACGTTACCAGGGTTGGAGTGTTTTGAGCAATAGGGAGAGGCTGAATAGGCTGGGGCTGATTTCCTTGGAGCGTCGGAGGCTGAGGGGTGACCTTATAGAGGTTTATAAAATCATGAGGGGCATGGATAGGGTAAATAGACAAGGTCTTTTCCCTGGGGTTGGGGAGTCCAGAACTAGAGGGCATAGGTTTCTGGTGACACAGGAAAAATTTAAAAGGGATCTATGGGATAACTTTTTCACGCAGCGGCTGGTGTTTGTGTTTGGAATGAGCTGCCAGAGGAAGTGGTCGAGGCTCATACAACTACAACAAAAGGTATCTGGATGATTATTTGAAATGGAAGGGTTGAGATGGATATGGCCAAGTGCAAACAAATGGGACGAGATCAGTTTAGGATATCTGGTTTGCATGGACGAGTTGACCAAAGGATTTGTTTCCTTGCTGTACATCTTATCTCTGTGACTGTATGACTATTCAGTTATGTGTACCAATGCTGTCGTGGACAACTGCATCTGCAACAGGTTGTGCCAGATCGAATAGGTCTTTTTTTCTTTTTTGTATTTGTTCTTTCACTATCAGCTGCATGCCCAGTTAGACAACCTTTATGTTAAATTTGTTGGTAAGGTTGAGTAATTTGGCCTGCCAGCAACGCCTACATCCCAATTTCCTCAAAGGCCGTTAAGTGGCTGCCACATTACTGTCAGTCTGGAGTCACCAGTCGGCCAGACCAGATGAGGATGACAACTTCCTTCCTTCATGGACATTAATGAACCAATGCCAACAATTAGTATTGATTTCATGATCACTATCAGATTCGTAATTCCAGATTTTAAAAAAAAATTGAACTTCTGCTATTTGCCATGGAGCATTACCTTGGTCGCCAGTAATAATACGACTACGCCACTCCCTCCCTTTCAGCATTCAGTTCGCAAGTGTGCTACCAAGCCACTATTGGTGATGGACATTGAAGACATTGACCCAAAGTGCATTCCAGGACCTTGCTGTCCTTGGTTCACTTTCCACTTAGTGCTCAGCATGGGCATGGTAGAGTATTGATTACAATTACAACAAGATGGGAGGAATACAGTTTTTCTTTCATGTCACGACTCCATTTATGTTGTGATCTGCTAAGTTCTTTTATCTAGCTGCTGAAATGGTCAAATGTATGTTTTTTTCTGGAGTTGGAATAAAAGTATCCACCAACCAGATTGCTTTAGTAAGTGCACGATTATGATTTTGTTATGAAGCTTATTCGACAAAGGTGCAAAACCAGTTAACGTACCCAATTTGTGAAATGAAAATGTAATTGTTTACTCTCAAAAATCCAAAACACCGATGTTCACGCATGCATTCATGCATACACAGTGAACAGAAATATAAGGATTCCTCTCTGCAGAGGGTTGACCTGCAAAATAGCACTTGGCCAAAAAGTCCTAATTTTCGAAGACAGAAAAATATGGTTTGAGATGTTGAGATGGCTGTCAGTGTGATATTCTTGCATGCATAGATGGATGTCATTGAACATGTTCTGTAGTTGCTAGAGATGCAGCTCCAATCATTCAGGAAATTGGCCAAGTCTTGCCAAGGCTTCTCGTGTGAGACCAGAGCTCCAAATAGTACACTGAACTCAGGGCAAGGTTGTTTTCCAGAAATGGGAGAGCTGCACTGGGCAACTTTGTTTCAGCAAGCTTCTCCCCAACTGAAAATCTCAACACACTCCTAATTGGAAACTGGTACCCAGTGGTCATAAACTCAGGTAGGTGATCCTGAATAGATATGTAGTAAACCTAGCACAAGACTTGGAACTACTAAGAGACTTTTTAATTTCACAGGTTATCCCTGTTACCCTTAAACAAAAGAATATTGTTGGCTCTTCACCAGTCCTCTGGGTCCGCTCCTGTGACGAAAGAGGATACCAATGTTTTGTCCAAGTCGCCAACAATTTCCTTCACTGCCTCCCTCAGCAATCTGGGCTACATCCCATCAGGTCTTGGGGACTTGTCTCCCTTATACCTTTTAAAACATCCTACATCACCACTTTTAAAAAAAATCTTGATGTGGTCCAGAAAAGCCACATAACATTACTGAGACTCACCGTCCACTATGTCCTCCTCCTTTGTGAATACCAATGTGAAGTTATTTATCAAGGACCTCACCAAGTTCCTCCAGCTCCATTCAAAAATTCTCTCCTTTGTTTTTGAGTGGATCTATCCTTTCCCCAACCTCTTGCTCCTTTTGTATGTATAAAAAGCCTTGGGGTTTTCCTGGATCCTGATTGCCAAAGACATTTCATGAGCTGAAAATGTATTGCTGGAAAAGCGCAGCAGGTCAGGCAGCATCCAAGGAGCAGGAGAATCAATGTTTCGGGCATGAGCCCTTCTTCAGGAGTGAGGAAAGTGTGCCAAACAGGCTAAGA
>NC_057718.1:83864923-83915030 GCF_004010195.1 Chiloscyllium plagiosum
CCCTCACCTTAACCTCCTTCCACCTATCGCATTTCTCCCAAGTCCCTCCTCCCTACCTTTTATCTTAGCCTGTTTGGCACACTTTCCTCATTCCTGAAGAAGGGCTCATGCCCGAAACATCGATTCTCCTGCTCCTTGGATGCTGCCTGACCTGCTGCGCTTTTCCAGCAACACATTTTCAGCTCTGATCTCCAGCATCTGCAGTCCTCACTTTCTCCTGAAAGACATTTCATGGTCCCTTTAAATCCTCCTAAATCCTTGTTTGAGTTTTTTTCTGCCAGCTTTGTATTCTTCAAGCGCTCTGTCTGTCTTTGGTTTCCTGAACCTTACATATGCCTCCCCAATCTTTTCAACTAATATCGCAATTTTTCTTGTCATCCAAGTTTCTTGAATCTTACTATTTTCATCCTACATTTTCAGAAAAACCCACTAGTTCTGAAGTCTAATCAACTGGCCTTTAAAAGGTTCCCACATACCAGATGTGGGTTTGCCCTCAAACAAACCCTGTCTGCATTTCCCTAAACCTTGCCCATTATTGTAAAATGTTGCCCCCCCCGCTCCCCCCACCCCCAGTTGAGTGCTTTCACCTAAGCACTACCTTTATCTTTATACCTAAGTAACTTAAAACGCAAGGAGTTCTAGTCACTTTCTCCGAATGCTCTCCCAGTGAAACTTTGGTCACCAATAGCGCGTTCAGTATAGTGCTTTCTCCAGTTGGACTAGTTGTTGTAAGAAACCATGATGGATGCAAGTAACAAGTTCTCCCCTATCCCAAGTGAGTCCTAGTCAATGAAAGTTAATCACTTAGCACAACAAGCCTTCAGTTTTCACATTTTTTCATAATCTATCGACATATTATGGAATCCCTACAGTGTGGAAGCAAACTATTTGGTCCATTGAGTCCATCCCGATCCTGTGAAGAGTATCCCACCGAGTCACATCCTCCTACGCTATCCTTATAACTCTGCATTTCCCATGGCTAATCCACCTAGCCTACATCCTCTATCACTCACTGGCTGCTGGGGTGGGTGGTGGTGGGGGGGTCTGCAGTAAAAGTGCTTGAACAGTTACTATTTCTGAACTCTATCCATATGGCCTCACTGGATGAGCCTCCAAGGTGTCCTCCCTCCGAGTTGTGATATTCTGTCTAATCAGTAACACAACTCCCACGTCCCTCTTCATCATGCCTGAAACTTGTAAATCTCAGAATGTTATGTTGCCAGTCTTGTCCCCCTCTCAACCAAGTCTTTGTCATAGCTAGACCATCATGTATTAATCCAAGCTTTACTTTTATCTGCCTTCTATGTCATACTCTTTGCATTAAAGCGGACTGATCGTCCCAATATGTTCAGTAATTTCCCTCTGTCAGTTCTTTCTCTTAGTCTAACTGGCCTGAATCTTCTACTCCTCCTTTGCTTGCTGGCCTTGCAGCCCCTTATCTCCAAGTGATACTAGCAAACCTCCATGCAAGGGTATTGGTGCATCTCTAGTTTCGATGCAACCTGTCTTTGTTGTATAGGTCCCATGTGCCCTAGAAGACATTCCAATGATCCGTATACCTGAAGTCCCCCAACTCCTGCACCTGCTCTTTCGCCACTTACTTAACTGTACTATCTTCTGTTCCTGTACTCACTGGCATGTGGCTCAGGAAATGATCCTGAGATTCCAACTCTAGAGGACCTGCTGTTCAACTACCGAACTACCCCCTTGAACTCCCTTTGCAGAACTTCATCTCTCTCTCTGCCTGTGTTGTTGATAGCAATATTGATCACCACCTTTGGCTACTTACCCTCCCCCTTCAGAATATCCTGTGCCAAGTTCGAGACATCCTTGTCCCTGGCACCAGGGAGGCAACACAAGAATCTGGTGTCTTGCTTGCAGCCACAGAAACGCTTGTGCTCCTGACAGTAGAATCCACTATCACTCACTGCTCACGTACACTTCAAGATTCTCTGCTATACAAGAGCGCCAGTCATGGTGCCACTGGTCTGGCTGCTGCTGTTACTGCTTTCCCTTGAGAGGCCATCCCCCTTAGCATCCAAAATGATGTATCTACTTAAGAGGGGAATGACCATGGGCCACTCTTGTACTGCCTGCCCATGCTTTCTCTTGTTTCTGGTGGTCATGGGTCCATGGTCACTCTCTTCTGCTTGTGTAGTCTTACTGGTGATATGACCTGCTTTCTCGATGTTGTATACATGACATTTTCAGCCTCCGGGACGTTCCATGTCCTTGTACAAAACTTTGGTCACAGGCAAGGTCCCAAATCCCAGGGGAATAGCCCATGTTCTTCCTTTCTTTAAGAAGGGCAGCAGGGATAATCTGGGAAATTACAGGCTGTTGAACTTTTCATGAGTGGTAGCGAAATTATTGGAGAAGATTCGTCAAGATAGGATTTACTCACATTTGGTAAAATATGGACTTATTTACAATATACAGTATGGCTTTGTGCGAGGAAGGTCATGTCTCTGAAACATGATGTGAATTTTCTAACGTGACAGATGATTAAGAGCAGCACAGGAGATGTTATCAATATGGACTTTAGCAAAGCCTTTGACATGGTCTCTTATGTCAGGCTGCTACAAAAGATGAAGTTGCATGGGATCCTTGCTGGGCTGTTAAGGTGGATGCAGATCTACCTTGTCATAGAAGATGGAGTAGAGATGGAAGGGTGTTTTTGTGACTGGATGTCTGATGATCCAAAGGGGTCAGTCCGAGGTGATATATTTTGGTATATCTAATGTCAGAGGGAAGTATACAGTATCTAGCAGAATATTGTCTAGCATAATAGACAGAGGGATCAAGACATACAGGTTCACAGTTCACTAAGTGGCAATGCAAGTGGATAACGTGGTCAAGAAGGCATATTGCATGCCTCCCTTCTTTAGTCGGGACATAAAGTATAAAACATGTCATGTTGCAGCTGTATCCAACTTTAGTTTACTTCCTTTTGGAATGCACTGTACGCTTCTGGTCACAACGCTACCAGAATGATGTGGAGGCTTTGGAGAGGGGACAAATGGTTTACCAGGACATTGCCTAATTTGGAGGTTATTGGCTGTGAAGTGAAATTGGATAAACTTGGTTTGTTTTCACTTGAAGGATGAGGGGGGTGACCTGATAGAAATTTCTCAGAGGCAAGGACGGAATGGATAGGTGAAGTCTTTTTCCCAGGATAGATGAGGAGGCATAAGTTTCAGGTAAAAGTGGATAAGTTTAAAGGAGATGTACACAGAGGGTGGTCAGTGCCTGGAATGCATTGCCAGAGGAGGTGATGGAGATGAATACAAAATAATGTTGGCAGATTTGTAACTTAACAGCTATATGAATAGCTGGAATAGAAGGAAATGGACCAGGTAGAGGCAGCAGACTTCGTTTTGAAAGGCATCATGTGTCTGCACAGTCTTAGTAGGTTGAATGGCTTATTTCTGTATTGGACTGTTCTTAAGGACAAAGAAAAAATGTCCTTTCGTTGACATCTTTTACATAATGAGGGAAAAAATGTCCAGAGACCACAGTCCCTCAAACATAATTCTGTAAAAGTTATAAGCCTTCATCATAATTCATCAGTTGAGGGATGATCCACCACAATTAAGAAAGCCCATTTGGCACAAGTGTCCAGTTATTCTGGGCAAGACTTTGTGGAGCTGGTGAGGCTAGGGTATGCTTTTATTGTACATTGTACTTGGGTTAATGCTAAGTGGCCTGTCCTATTTGAGGACAATGCAATTGAGGTGTTATGCATAATTTTCAGCTTCAAATTATTGGAATCATATTAAGTCACTCGAAAATAGACTTGAGGAATAGGAACAGGAGTTGGTAATTTTGTTCTTGAGTCAGGACTTCCATTCAACAAGAAGGTGGCTGGTTTAATTGTGGCCTTGACTCCAATCTCATGCTTGACCCTGTAACATTTGATTTCTTCATAGATAAAACCCATCTAATTCAGTTTGCCTTAAGGGGTGAGAACACACTCTAGATTGACAAATGTTGGTGAAATTTAAAAAAGAAACAAATCTTGAAAAAATGTTATAGGAAGACATCTTCTTTACAGAGTGATTTGACATTGATATGGAAACTGTTCCTCATTTTTGTTTCTGGGAACAGACACAGAGATAGGAGGTCTAAGTTAAGGTACTTAAGACATAGAGCAGGGTGAGGCTTCCTTTTAATGATATGATAATGCAGGGAACTAGGGCTAAAAATTACAGAGGCGCTGGCCATAGTCTTCCAAACCTCCTCGAATGTAGGGATGGTGCCAGAGGACCAAAGAATTACAGATGTTCAAGAAAACATGTAAGGCTAAACTGAACAACTTGGTCAGTTTAACTTCATGGTTGAGAAATAATAAGCAGGGATGACATTCATGAGTTGCTTGGGTAAATGTGGATCAATTGAGCAAAGTTAGCACAGATTTGTTAAGGCTGATTGGGTTTTAACCAACTTGCTTGAGTTCTCTGCAATATTTGAAAAGGTAGATGAGGGTAATGATTGATATATATATATACATACATATGACTTTCAGGCAATTTTTGATAAAGTGTCTTGTAATACTTGTGATATTAGAGCTCTTGGAATAAAAGAGACAGTAGCAGCATTGAGACAAAATTGGTTGAGTGATAGGAAACAGATGGTTGGCTCTCATAGTAGAGTAATATATGCAGTGTAACTTCCCAGGGATCAATGTTCGAACAATGCTTTTCTCGACATATATTCAAGACTTGGACTTTGTACAGTATATGATTTAAAAATTTTTGAATGATTCAAAGTCTGAAGGTATTCTCAAGTGTCTGGAAGATAATGATTAAATATTAAGAAGTTGCTGAAATAGTGGCTAAGTGGCCAATGATATTTAATGCAGATAAGTGTGCAGTGTTTGAGATTTGGTTTCACTTGGACCAATGAGGAGAGGTAAGGGTGCAGAAGCAGAGGAATCTGTGGACATGTGCACAAAATGTTGAAAGTGATAAGGCAAGTTGGAAAAGTGGTGATTGAAGCATAAATCCAAGGATCCCGTTAGTAGTGGTCACGAATAAAACAGTAAAGAATTTATGCTAAACTTGTACAAAACATTTGGCTGGTCTTGAATTAATGTGCCCAGTTCTGGTTGCCACACTTTAGGAACAATGTGAAGGCATTTAGAAAGGGTGCAGCAAAGCATCAAAAGAATAGTTCTTGATATGAAATAGTTCAGTTATATGGTTATGTTGGAGAAGCAGATCTGTTCTCCTTGGTTCAGAGGAGACTTAATAGAAGTGCTAAATATCATGGGAACCCAGAGTGGGGATAGGGAGAACTTGTTTCTGTTGGTGCAGTGATTAATAAGCAAAATATGCAGGCTTAAGAACATGGGCAGCAGAAGAAATGATATCATGAAAATGCAGCCCATCGTTAGAATGCACTCCTGAGAGTGTACTGGAAGCATTTCCACTCGTGGCTTTGAAAAGGCAATAGTTAATCAGTTGTGCAATTTCACTTGCATGTATGAGAAAGTAGGAGCCCAGGTGAGTTGTTGTCTCTCAGAGACTGCATGTAGATTTTGATTAGATTAGATTCCCGACGGTGGAAACAGGCCCTTCGGCCCAACAAGTCCACACCGACCCTCCGAAGAGTAACCCACCCCCCCTCTGACTAATGCATCTAACACTATGGGCAATCTAGCATGGCCAATTCACCTAACCTGCATATCTTTGGATTGTGGGAGGAAACCGGAACACCTGGAGGAAACCTATGCAGACACTGGGAGAATGTGCAAATGCCACACAGACAGTCTTCCAAGGCTGGAATTGAACCAGGGACCGTGGCGGTGTGAGGCATCAGTGCTAACCACTGGTAGGGCTGAAATGTGAATAGTGTGAAGACCATATCAATATTGTGAAATAGCATAGATATATACTAAGCTGCTTATTTGGTGCATAAACACATTGAAAGGAATCTGCTGAACCAAATAGCCATTTTCTATCTTGAAATTGTAGACTACTTGCATGTTACTGTTTGCTGTCTTTGGATTCAAAATGGAAAATATAACCGAGGAACTTCTCAACTTCTGCAGTTAGATATGTTAATTCGGCTTATTTTTTTTTAAAAGATTTGCTTTATTTTGCCAAGTAAAGTATTGGTGTTAACATTTAAAAATAATTTGTTAAATATGTCCAAACTTGGTAAGTTTAATACACTAACTCATGCTAGTATTTAGAATTTATTAAATGAACTACTTCTATGTTTAAATACTGTTTCAGAGAGATGATTTGGAGATCCTGGTGTTGGATTGGGGTGCACAAAGTTAAAAATCACACAACACCAGGTTATAGTCCAACAGGTTTAATTGGAAGCACACTAGCTTTCGGAGCGTCACTCCTTCATCAGGTGATAGTGGAGGACTCAATCCTAAAACACAATTTATAGCAAAAATTTACAGTGTGAAGTAACTGAAATTATACATTGGAAAAATACCTTGATTGCCTGTTGAGTCTTTCATCTGTTTGAATACCATGATAGTTTCACTTCTTTCATGAAAATCACAAAACCTTTTTTTAAAAAGTTACAATCTCAGGTTAGCTGTAACAATGGGTGATAGCTCGACAATATATTGAAGGTGTTAACCCCCTGTGTTCTCTGTCTATGTCATGCTGTCTAGATTGATTCTAATCTAAAAAGTGAGATAACGGAGTTTTACATAAATTCTTGTAGTTTTTGAGCAAAGTCCAATGTAACTCTGCAATTACAAATTCACCCCAGAAAATATATGTGTGTGTGTGTGTGTGTGTGTCTGTCTGTCTGTCTGTCTGGGTTGTGAGTTTATGTGTGTGTGGTGAGTGTAGAGTGTCTTAAGTCTGTGAGAGGGTGCATGTGTGAGTGTGGGAGTGTGTGTGCGTGTCTGGGGTGGGGGATTGAGTGTCTGAGAGAGAGAGTTTATGTATGTGTGCATGAGTGTAGAGTGGTCTAAGTTTCTGAGAGGATGTCTGTGTGGGTGTGTGTGGGTGTCTGTGTACATGTGTATGTGTGTGTATAGGAGTGTGGGTGTGTATAGTGCAATGGTGGTCACCTGTAAGGTGACATGAACCTAAGGTCCCAGTTGAGGCCCTCCCTATGGGTACCGAACTTAGCTATCTTTTGGCCACCTTTTGCTGCTGCCTGTCCCGAAGTCTGCCTTGGAGGATGGTCACCCGAAGGTCCGAGGTCGAATGTCCAGGATCACTGAAGTGTTCCCCAACTGGGAGGGAACGTTCCTGTCTGTTGATTGTTGTGCGGTGCCCATTCATCCATTGTTGTAGCCTTTGCTCAGTTTCCCCAATGTACCATGCCTCAGGGCATCCTTGCCTGCAACGTATTAGATAGACAACATTGGCTGAGTCACATGAGTACCTGCCATGTACAAGGTTGGAGGTGTCCCCTCGTGTAATGGTGGTATCTATGTCCACACTCTGACACGTCTTGCAGCGCCTACCGTGACAGGGTTGTATGGAGTTGTCCTGAGAGCCGGTCAGGTAAAAACAATGACTGCAGATGCTGGAAACCACCACCAGGGATATATTTCCCTCCCCACCCCTTTCCGCCTTCCACAAAGACCGTTCCCTCCGTGACTACCTGGGCAAGTCCACGCCCCCCTACAACCCACCCTCCCGTCCTGGCACCTTCCCCTGTCACCGCAGGAACTGTAAAACCTGCGCCCACACCTCTTCCCTCACATCTATCCAAGGCCCTAAAGGAGCCTTCCACATCCATCAAAGTTTTACCTTCACATCCACTAATACCTGCCACTGCAGGAACTGTAAAACCTGCGCACACACCTCCTTCCTCACCTCTATCCAAGGCCCTAAAGGAGCCTTCCACATACATCAACGTTTTACTTGCACATCCATAATATCATTTATTGTATCCGTTGCTACCGATGCAGTCTCCTCTACATTGGGGAGACTGGGCACATCCTAGCAGAGCGCTTTAGGGAACATCTCCGGGACACCCGCACCAATCAACCACACCACCCCGCGGCCCAACATTTCAACTCCCGCTCCCACTCTGCAGAGGACATGGAGGTCCTGGGTCTCATTCACCACCGCTCCCTCATCACCAGATGCCTGGAGGAAGAATGCCTCATCTTTCGCCTCAGAACACTTCAACCCCAGGGCATCAATGTGGACTTCAACAGTTTTCTCATTTCATGTCAATTTCGCTGCTCCTTGGATGCTGCCTGAACTGCTGAGAGCTGGGCAGCTTGCTATGAACTATGATTTGTTTTGAGGTTTGGCCGTTGTTTAAAGGCATGTAGTGGAGATGTGGGGAAGGTCTTGGCGAGGTGCTCATCCTCATTGATAATGTGTTGCAGGTCACGAAGAACATGGCGTAATTTTTCGGTTCCTGGGAAGTACTGAACAATGAAGGGTACTCTGTCAGTTGCAGCACGTGTCTGTCTCCTGAGGAGGTCATTACAGTTCCTTGCTGTGGCACGTCGGAACTGGCGGTCGATGAGTTGGGCATCGTACCCTGTTCTTGTGAGGGCATCCCTGAGTACTTCAGGTGCCGGTCACGTTCCTCCTCATCTGAGCAGATCCAGTGTACATGTAGGGCTTGTCCATAGGGGATGGCTGTTTTAATATGTTTTGGGTGGAAGCTGGAGAAGCGTAGCATTGTGAGGTTTTCTGTGGGTTTGCGGTAGAGTGTGGTGCTGAGGTGTCCACCTCAAAACCAATCACAACATTGTCATCAAACCAGCAGATAAAGGAGGAGCACCACACTCTACTGATCAAAACATGAACTTCTGGAGTTAATTTTGAAAATGTTGTATAGCTTTTAAAGCATATTTGTGTTAATTATCAGAGTCATAGAGATGTACAGCACAGAAACAGACCCTTTGGTCCAACTGGTCCATGCCGACCAGATATCCCAACCCAACCTAGTCCATATCCCTCCAAACCATTCCTATTCATATACCCATCCAGATGCCTTTTAAATGTTGCAATTGTACCAGCGTCCACCACTTCCTCTGGCAGCTCATTCCATACACGTACCACCCTCTGTGTGAAAAAGTTGCCCCTTAGGTCTCTTTTATATCTTTTCCCCCTCACCCTTAACCTGTGCCCTCTAGTTCTGGACTCGCCCACTCAGGGAAAATACTTTGTCTATTTATCCTATTCATGCTCCTCATAATTTTATAAACCTCTATAAGTTCACCCTTCAGCCTCTGGTGCTCCAGGGAAAACAGCCCCAGCCTATTCAACCTCTCCCGATAGCTCAAATCCTACAACCGGCAACATCCTTGTAAATCTTGTCTGAACCCTTTCAAGCTTCACAACATCCTTCCAATAGGAGGAGACACCAGAATTGCACGCAATATTCCAACAGTGGCCTAACCAGTATCCTGTATAGCCGCAACATGTCCTCCCAACCCCTGTACTGAATACTCTGACTGAAGGAAAGCATACCAAATGCTGCCTTCACTACGCTATCTACCTGCGACTCCACTTTCAAGGAGCTATGAACCTGCACTCCAAGGTCACTTTGTTCAGCAACACTCCCTCGGACCTTACCATTAAGTGTATAAGTCCTGCTAAGATCTGCTTTCCCAAAATGCAGCACCTCACATTTATCTAAATTAAACTCCATTTGCCACTTCTCAGACAAAATCTTTTACCTGGGGTGGGGGAGTCCAGAACTAGAGGGCATAGATTTAGGGTGAGAGGGAATTAATTTAAAAGGGACCAAAGGGACAAGTTTTTCATGCAGACAGTAGTATGTGTATGGAATGAACTGGCAGAGGAAGTGGTGGAGGTTGGTACAATTTCTACTGTAAACAACTGATAAAGTAAAAACGAGACAACATTCCCCCTGGGCCAAGGGTGCTACATGGACAGCACAAACTACACAATTGTACACTGCATAAAGTGCATAAGATGTCTAAAACATGCAAGTTATAGTGTAATAGAAGAATTACAAATAATAGACATTTTTCTGGCAGCAATTCAAAGTCATGCAAAGAATTTCGGATGGAAAAGAGTCTGATTGTACTGTGTTAAGGAGCCTGATGGCTTGGGGGGGGTGGGGAGAAGAAACAGTTGCACAGTCTGGCCATGAGGGACATATGCTCCGTTATCTTGTGCCAGATAGCAGGAGGGAGAAGAATTTGTTTGAGGGGTGTTTGTGTTCTTCCACAATGCTCTTAGCCCTTTGGATGCAGCATGAGGTGTCAATGTCTGATGGAGGGAATAGAGACCCCACTGATCTTCTCAGCTGTCCTTAATATCCGTTGTAGGGTCTTGGGACCTGAGACGGTTCAATTCCCGAACCAAGCAGTGAGGCAGCAGCTCAGGGTACTTTCAATGAACCCTGTGTAGAATGTGGTGAGGATGCGGGGTGAAGTGGGCTTTCCACAACCTGCATAGAATGAGGAGATGCTGCTGTGCTTTCTTGACTATGCAGCTGATGTGGAGGGTCCAAGTGAGATTGTCCACCAGGTGTACACTAAGAAATTTGGTGCTTTTCACGATTTCCCCGGGGAGCTGTCAATGTTCAGCGGAGAGTGATCGCTCTGTTCCATCCTGAAATCAACAACCATCTTTTGCAACTTGTCCATGTTCAGAGATAGGTTGTTGGCTCTGCACCAATCCAGTAGACACTGCACCTCCTGTCTGTATGCGACTCATCGTTCATGCTGATGAGACCCACTGCAGTTGTATCATCAGCGAACTTGGTGATGTGATTCAACCTGTGCATCACTGCACAGTCGTGTGTCAGCAGGGTGAACAGCAGTGCGCTGAGCACACAGCCTTGGGGTGCCTCCATGCTCAATGATGGTGTTGATGATGCTGTACCCAATCCGGACTGACTGAGGTCTGCCAGTCAGGAAGTCTGAGATCCAGTTACAATGGGAGCTTATTAGGCCCAGCAGACTCAGCTTTCCAATCAGGTGCTGAGGAATGACAGTGTTAAATACAGAACTGAAGTCTATGAACAGTAGTTTGATGCAGGTGTCCTTCTTCAGGTGGGTGAGGGCCAGATGAAGGGTGGTGGAAATAGCATAATCTGTTGAGTGGTTTGGTCAATAGATGAACTGCAGGGTGTCCAGGGAAGAGGGCAGCAGGGCCTTATAATGCCTCATCACGAGCCTCTCGAAGCACTTCATGATGGGTGTTAGCGCAACAGGAGGGTAGTCGTTGAGACAGAATGTTGAAGACTTCCTTGTCACTGGGTTGGAACTATGGTGCAGCTCAGGGAGATGTTTAATGTATCCGTGAGAACATCTGCCAGTGAGTCAGAGCATCCTCTGACCACTCTGCCAGGGATGTTATCTGGTCCAGCAGCCTTACATGGATTGACCCTGCATAGGGTTTTTCTCACGTTGGCCGTGGTAAGACACAGCGCCTGGTTATTGGGTGGGATGGACTTCCTTGTTGCCATGTCATTTTGTGTCTCAAACCGTGCTTAAAAGTTGTTCAGCTCATCTAGGAGGGAGGCATCACCAGCAGGCGATGCTGTTTTGTGCTGGGTCATGCTCTGGATGCCCTTCCACATGCTGCTCATATTGCCGTTGGTTAGGAGCTCTGGTTGGAAGGACTGAATTCAGTTATGATATCTGGTCGACCCAGATGATTTGGACCGTTTCTGTGCTGTACATCTCTTATGACTCTGTGACTGTATTTACTTCATTTTGTAATGTAGTTGAAATGCTTATATTGACAGCGCAGTAAGAATATTATGATGTTATCAGCCTTAATAAAGTAATATGAATTTTTTTTAAGAAGGAAGTTAGTTGAATATTTCCTCATTGCATCTTGTGTTCCTCCATAGATGTTCTTTCACTGGACACAAATCTCCCCTTATCTCCCAAGGCAATGGATAAGTAAATCTTAATTTAGCTTTCAGGTGCCCCGTCACTTACATAGCAATGTTCCTCCACACAGGATCATTGTTATGTAAATAGTGGGGCACCTGAAAGCTAAATTAAGATCTACATTCATTGCCTTTGGGGATGAGTAGTGGTTTGTGTCTGGTGAAAAAACATTTAGTTTCTTAGCTACTTGCAAAGGATAGATACTTTGTTTAATTATGTATTGTAAAATATACTTTATTTCTAAAATAATGTCTCCTTCTTTCAGATTCTTTCAGGGTAGATGTTTGTTTTGTCCAAACTTGAACTCTCCAAATCCACATCCATCCTTTTTGCAACCGCTTGTTTGAAAGACTTCATCCGAAATATCAGTTGCTGTAATGGAGCTGAAAAATTTAGATCCCAAATGAGAGAATCCATAACTGTAACTACAGTATGTTTTTCCTTATTGATCTTGTTCCAATGGAGGTGTGGAGGAGTATGCTGTTGCTGGTTTCTCATTCCTCTGTGGGTTACTACATAAAATAAAAGTACTCTTTCCAGGAACCAAGATCACCAATTAAATATCTTGTCTATGGAAGATTTTAAACGCAAGATATATCAACTTGGTTTCTAAATAAGAATGTTTGTTGGTTCATTGTCAAAACAAAACTCACAATAAACATGCAATAATTGGTCAATACTGAGAATCAGTAATTTAGAAGCTTAAATGCTTATACATTTTAAAAATCTCCAGAACACACAAATGCACACAAACAGGCACATGCGTATAAACATGCGCTATCCTTTGCAGTGATTGGCTTTCTGAAAAAAAATCTTTTTGGCCCCCAGGTTATTCTTGAAGGCAAAGGGAAAATGTATAAGATGTTCTAGAGACTGTTTGCTGTGATGTTCTGGTACATCGGATAAAATCATTAATCATGCACAATCGCCTCTGAAATCTTGCAGTCACTGAATTTTCCAGAATCAAGCTATCTTGATGTTCTTTCACTCTTCCAAAAGAACATGCAGTTTTCAATCTGATCTGATGTAATATGTTTTCAGTTCACAAATGGGAGAGATCAGCTGGACAAATTATTCTTATCTGGTTTGCTTCCAACTCAGTTATTTGTTGAGAAAGTGAGGTCTGCAGATGCTGGAGATCAGAGCTGGAAATGTGTTGCTGGAAAAGCGCAGCAGGTCAGGCAGCATCCAGGGAACAGGAGAATCGACGTTTCGGGCATAAGCCTTCCTGAAGAAGGGCTTATGCCCGAAACGTCGATTCTCCTGTTCCCTGGATGCTGCCTGACCTGCTGCGCTTTTCCAGCAACACATTTCCAGCTCTGTTATTTGTTAGCTTTCCTCCAGCATAACTAGATGAAAGAAGTACATCTCCAAGTTCATCACTGTTAACAAACAACCTCAGTCAGGCCTACGACAAATGAAATAGTAATCACTAATCGTTGGTTTCTCAGAAGTCTTGCTTTTTTTAAAAAAAAAAGTGCATTGTCCACAGTGAACTTGGAGAGTTTTAAAGAAACTAGTCTAAGTATGTCCACAAAATAAATTCCTTTTTATACAATCCATCAAAACCTATGTATCCAAATAGTGTTAAATGTAAAATGTTTTTGCAACATCCTCTTTGAAGTTTATGCAACCTCTTGATACATGGGCTGTGTCATCCCTCTCCAACTGAGTTCCCCAAATCTGACTCAGTGGGATTGCGTTTCACTGATTTCACTGTTAGCTTTACAGTTGTAGCTGGAGAGTATCTACCAATGGCTTCTGTTCTGTCCTAGAACTGATATTTCGAGAGCACCTCTGCCCCATGGTCTTTGATCCCCTGCTCTTCCTCATTTCCATACAGCCCCTAGGTGACAGCATCTAAATATCTGGGTCAAATGCAACAGGTTTATTGAGTGATTATATCTGTTGCTACATCTCTACCAGTTTTGTTGACATGTTCGCTGTGTCTGTTATTAGACTGTTGATCAAGTCTAGGATCAGCCGCAGTTTTTCCCAATTAAAATATGAATGTTATAAACTTTGGTACTGATTTTTCCCTATTAGCAGTCTTAGGTTGGACAACAATATTCAAAATATTGTTTTCTCATTTTTCTGGAGCTTCCAATTATTTCTCTTCTGAATTGCAGAAGTTTTTAATCTCTAACATGGCTGCCCTCTGGCCCTGGCTCAATGCATATGCTGCTGCAATGTGCATTAATGTTTTTGACTTGACAAAATCAATGGTTTCATTGATGTTCTGGCCACCCTCCCGTATTCATGCTCTGTAAACTTCTGCCCATTGAATATTTGCTTAATTCATATTCGTTCTTGTTCACTACTGCTCTTGTCCTTGCCCCATTGGGCAGTCCCTTGTAGTCAAGGATTACTTGTTTCAACACATAAATTGAGTTCTTGGGTGCTGAAAGAGTCCAGTGCATTACCTGAAACCTCTTTCACAGGTTGGATAGACAGTGGTTGAGCAACTAGGAGGGTGGCATATCTTGATGCTTGAGCAAGCTGTTGGCGATGAGTTGCGAGGTATACAAATCTTTCCCAGTAGCTTACCCTCCACTTAGGGTGGTCAGAAGCCAGGATTTCCTAGGTATTGTTGGGTACTTTTTCAAGGAGACTTTGAAATCCTCTATCCTCTTTTCCTCTTTGGATTTGCTTGCCATTGTTAAAGCTGACCAGCATTGATCTCAGCCCTCCAATGCTTCAAACATTAAAATTATTATTTTGCGTACTTAAATTCTTTCATGCTATGAGTTATTCAATATTATAAATAGAGGCAAATTATAAACAAATTAGAAGGAACAAAAATTTAGGGAGGCTGTGGGAAAGGGGATCTTTGGGGGAAAAAAAAAATCATTTGGTGAAATCAAATGGAATTTCCGAACCCTTCTTGCAGAAATTAAAATCAGGAAAAGTTATTGGAGAAGAACTGGAAAATAATATGCAGTAGCTCTGAAGAAATACAGTTTAAGTAGTTGTGGGAATTTGTGGCATTGTGAAACATTTTGGAGAGTCTTTGATTAATAATGGGTAGAAGGAAACCCGAGGTTTGAACTTTTGGTTTACATTTGTTACTTTCCAATCTATTCAATGAGGATTCTTTCAGAATTGAAGGAATTATGGAAGATCAAAGCCCAAATGTTATCTGTAACTATTTTGATAATCCTAGGATGCAGGCCGTGAAGTTGAGGTGATTTATAATTTTTAAATCTCCATTTTGTTTAAGTTGCTTTATGGATGGAAATCTACTTGTGGCTGGCCTCAGCTGGTCTGTTTTCCATGATTGCCTATAAACGAGCTTGCTGTGAAAAAGGATCTTTGATGTAGGTTTGCTCGCTGAGTTGGAAGGTTCACTTTCAGACGCTTCGTCACCATACTAGGTAACATCTTCAATGAGCCTCCGGACGAAGCACTGCTGATGTTTCCTGTTTTTTATTTGTATGTTTGGGTTTCTTTGGGTTGGTTATGTCATTTCCTGTTCTTTTTCTCAGGTGATGGTGGTAAATGGGGTCCAAGTCAATGTCTTTGTTAATAGAGTTCTGGTTGGAATGCCGCGAAAGAGGAAGAAAACAACAACAAACTGCCATTCCTAGATGTCACAGTAGAGCAAACAGCCAATGGGGAACTTCAATCCAGCGTGTACTGGAAAACAATGCATATGGACCAAATATTGAACTACAGAAGCAATCGGCCCAATATCCACAAACGAAGCTGCATCAGAACATTATTTCAATGAGTCACCACGCACTACAGCACAGAGGAACTATGTAGAGCAGAGGAAAATCACCTATACAGTGTATTCAAAAAGAGTGGGTACACAATGAACACACTCTGCCGATTTCTCAACAACGAACCCAAACAAGCAGACAAAACACGTCCTGAAACTCTAGCCACTCTCCCCTACATCAAAGACATCTCGGAAATGACTGCCAGACTACTCAGACCCCTTGGCATCATGGTAGCCCACAAACCCACCAACACACTAAAATAGTAGCTAATGAACTTAAAAGACCCTATTCAGACAACAAGCAAAGCTAAGGTCATTTAGAAAATACCGTGCAAGGACTGTAACAAACACTACATTGGACAAACAGGCAGAAAACTGGCCACAGGGTACATGAACATGAACTAGCCACAAAATGACATGACCCTCTCATTAGTATCCATACATACAGATAAGGAAGGACACCACTTTGACTGGGACAGCACATCCATCCTAGGACAAGCCAAACACAGACATGCATGAGAATTTCTAGAAGCGTGGCATTCCAACTGGAACTTTGTCAACAGCCACATTGACTTGGGACCCATTTACCAGCCCCTGAGAAAAAGAACAGGAAATGATATCACCAATTCAAAGAAACCCAAACATGGAAAGCAGGCAACATCAGCAGTGCTTCGTCTGGAGGCTCACTGATGTTACCGAGTATGGTGACAAAATGTCTGAAAATGAACCTTCCAGCTCAGCGAGCAAACCTACATCCAGAACCTCAACCTGAGCTACAAATCTTTTCAAAACTCGGATGGAATATTTTGGATCTTCATATTGAGATTTTTACAAGTTGTCTGTTGTATTAATGGATTTATATTCTTGTTATTTTTCTTGGTAATCAAGTTTTATGTTGCTGTGTTAGAGGTTGTGAATACTTTCACTCACTGGCCATCATGTTAACAAAATCACACATGTACAACTTGCAGTTTATCAAGCTGCTTTCTAAACCACTTCGTCCAGTATTACCATCAGTTGAATCAGAACATCTTTGACTTCATAGTAGGGCTGCAAAATTTTTTTAATGCAGTTATAAACCTACTGGTGGTGTTGAAGCATGGAAGGTGCCACTTGCTGTATCCTGCATGACGCAAGGCAATAGAAGGAATGTGCGCAAAAGGACTGTCTCTGTGCTTGCGAAGAGATTTGAAGCAACAAGAAGATCATGTAATGGGTGTTTATTAGCTAATGCAATGAATGCTAAAATTCATGTACAGTTAGACAGTAAAGCCTCTGAGTCACACCTAAAACAAAATGTTTTAGGAAGCAAGATTGGTCCGGTTCTGGCACAATTTAAGAAGTTGGTCAGTAAATTGAAGCAGAAATGCTCTTGAGTGATTTGTGCTTGGGTAAAGTTAGTTGAAGCACTGGTTTGCTTGAAGAGTTGCAATGTGTTCTGCTGACCATACGCACCAAAATTACTTTGCCCTGATGTCAATGCAAGAGGATAGTTGGATGGATTTCTTTTTAATGCATGTCTTTCATAAGTCTTAAAGGTAAGCTTATTTGGTCAACTAGTTTTTAAAAAATGGCGTAATCATCAGCCCTGTGGAAAGCACATCCTGCACCATGTGGTAACTTACGCTCCTCGGCAACTACATTGATAGGGTACTCATTCAACTGGACAACCTTCATCTCCAGGTTTCTGAACCTAAACTGGCAGATGGTGTCACAACAATTGATCTGCGAGTCTGCATGTTTATATGGATTGCACTTTTCTGGATGTGTCATTCTGCAGGTTCAAGGTGTGCAGGCAGGTAGCTAGGGAGAGGGTGACTGCCAGGCTGATGGTATGGGACCCCCCGGGGTGTGGTTACTAGAGGTGAGAGGAATAATTCTTTTGGGGATTTCATGAAATCATTCATGGAGGTGGGGATCACTGGCTGGCCAATATTTATTGCCAATTCCTAGTTGCCTTGAACGGTCGTACTGCTGTAGTCTGTGCTGTGGGTAGATCCACATTTTTAGGGAGGGAAGTTGAGGATTTTGACCCAGTGATAGTGAAGGAACGACAATATATTTCTGAGTCTGTGTAACCTAAGTCTACAGTACCATGTCTTGGGTGGCTCACTAAGGGAGGGCGGGAGAAAGATTGGGAGGGGAGAGATGTGGTAAGGTTGAACAGCCAGCAGAAATTTGGTCATTATGCCCATAACAAAGGTCTGAAGAGAAATGAGTACTTAAGGGAACAGTTTGCTAGTGCTGCTGGTGAGGGTTGAAACTGATTTGATAGGGATATAGCGACTGTGAGTTAATATTAGAAAGGATTAGTTTGCGTGAAACATTTGGAGAACACGGAGTTAGCATCAGAGTAAAAAATAATGAAGTATTAAGTGGCTGGAGGGAATGCAGGCAGGCCTCATGCTCTGCAAGGGATAATCCATAAAGGGGTAGAAAATTACCAAGATTCAGAACCCTTTGAGTGAAAAGACTTTGACTCTTTTTAAAAAAAAAAGCACCCTGTTATCATAAGAATGCCTACCATGTTGAGCCTTTTTGAGATTTTGCTAATCAATCCCTTCAGAGATGGCGTTACACATTTTTGGAACAGGTTGAACTTGAACTGGACCTCTTGGCTCTGAGGTAGTGGTGCTATCACTGCATCACAAAAGCCCCAAACCCTTTTTCATAATTTGGTTTTAATGGGATCACAGTTCATTTTTATAACCTCTAGGGAGTCTATCATCACAGGGATCAGTGATAAAAGTAATAAGCCTCGAATGTAAGTCTTAACTACAGGTTTGTCCTTTTTTTTTAAAAATGAGAGCACAATTCATCAACTATTGTTTCACCAAAGTCATATATACCTGTAACAAGACTCCTTTATTTATTCACATCAGTCCTCTTGCAGTACATATCATGTTTATTTACCTTTTGTTTTACTTTTTGTCGAAGTATGCTAACTTGGTGTTCTTTGTCTGAGAGTATTGACGTCTCTCTCAACGTTTGGAAGTTACAGTTTGCAACCTCCGTGTCCTCCTTAAAACTTACTTTTCCACCTAACTTTGTACAAAGTCAGAGTTTTTATAGGGTGTAAAAGACTCTGTTCCATTTGTCTGTGATGGTCATCAAGCATCTATCTAATCTAATCCCATTGTATGCTGTGGCAGTTTAAGTTTTATTAAATATCTCTTGAATGGTTCTTGCCTCTGTCGCCCTTTCAAGCAGAACGTTCTAGATACACAGCACCTTGTGAGTGAAAGCATATTTCCTCTAAATTGTCTGCTCCTTAACTTAAAACTGTGTCCCATGGTTCTTCATCCCTCTCCCAAGGGGAAAGGTTTCTCCCTATCTACCTAAGCATACTCCATGTTACTTTGTACATCTCAATCGTATCCCCTTCAGTCTTTTCTGCTTTCGGGAAAACAGCTGAATGGCTTCAGCCCAGGTGACATTCTGGTGCATCTCCTTCTCTTCTCTCTAGTGCATCTTCCCGATAGTGTGGTGACCAGAACAGCATGCACTACTGCAGCTGTGGCCAAACTAACACTATCTTGCTCTAGTATTCGCTGCCTTGGCTAATAAAGGCAAATATAATGCATCATCTTCCGCTATGTCTGCTACCTAAAGTCAAACGCCACCACCAGAGATATATATTCCCTCCCCGCCCATTTCAGCATTCTGCAGAAGCCAATCCCTTTGCACCTCCCTTGTTAGGTCCATGCCCCCCATTAACCCACCCTCCACTCCTGCAAGTGATATAAAGCCTATGCCCACACCTCCCCCCTCGCCTTCATTCAAGGCTCAAAGGATCCTTTCAAATCCAGCAGAGATTTTCCTGCACATCTGAACACCTCAACTACTGTATCCATTGCTTTCCATGTGGTCTCCTCTACACTGGGGACACACCAATCAACCGCATCGCACCGCCCTGTGGCCAAACACTTCAACATCATCCCCCCATGCTGCCAAGGACATGCAAGTCCTGGGCCTCCACCTCTGCCAAATCCAAGCTACCTGACACCTGGAGGAAGACTGCCTCCTCTTCTGCCCTGGGATCGTCTAACTACATAGGATCACCACTTTGATTGGGACAAAACAAGCATCCTCGGATAAGCAAAACAAAGACACACTCAAGAATTTCTGGAGGCTGACGCTCCTGGAGGTCTAACCACATCGATTTAGACCCCGTCTATCTTCTCTTGAAAAAAAGAATGGGAAATGACATCACCTACCTTAAGAAACCAAGACGTATAAATAGAGAGGCAGGACATACCACCAGTGCTTCGCTGGAGGCTCTCACTGATGTTGTTACCTAGTCCTGGTGACGAAACATCTGAAAACAAACCTTACAGTTCAGTGAGCTAATGTACATCCATATCATCAACCTGAGCCACAAATCCTCTCAAAAATTGCTAACATGAAGTGTGTTTCCTCAACCACCATAGACTAATAAGACTCCTTAGTTTCTTGCACCTTAATAAGGATGGCAGCATAGTGAGCTAGCATGCTGCCCCAACATGTCACACTGTTGGTTTTCTGCAGTGCCTTTTGGTCTGTTTAGCCAATCAACCTTTGCCAGCTCTCCTCAAACATGTCAAAGTTAAATATTCTTGTTTGGGATTGGAATCACAGATGGCCTTTGACTTAGGAATGTCTGATCCACAAATGAGATCACATACTATTAATATTAATTTTAAAGATGTAACAGGCAAACAGTTCCTCATTTGTGAACAGTTATTTCATATTCTCCTGTTTTGTGTTCTGACTTGGAAATGTACTCGAGGGTGAAACTTGTTCGCAACCTGGAGATTGCTGTATTTTTAAAATGTGAAATGGAATTCAGCTGCGTTATGGTAATTCTTTCTTCGCCAATCTCTCTCTCAGTATGGGATTACTTATTAAACTGATCTCTGTTCACAATGCTAATCTAAAATAGTGTTATCCCAAGTAAATTTTGTGATCTGTTATTTCAAGAAGCAATCTCAGAGTATTCCACAAACTCATCTTCTAGCCTGGATTTGTCTCATTTACAAGAAGGTTACATTTCCCAATTTTTTTTTTGATTTGAAAATGCTGGTGTTGGATTGGTGTGGACAAAGTTGAAAATCACATAACAGCAGGGTATCGTCCAACAGGTTTATTTGTAAGTATATGGTTTTGGAGTGCTGCTCCTTCGTCAGGTAGTGAGATAGTCAGGCACTAACCACCTGACAAAGGAGCAGCGCTCCAAAAGCTTGTACTTCTAAATAACCTGATGTTGTGATTTTTACATTTACTTTGTTATAAATCAAAATGATTTGTTAATAAACACTGTGTCCATTAGTACAGCTATTGATGTACAGCTGATAAACGACTTCTCCAGTGCTTCCCACCTCTCTCATTCCTAATTTCCACCAATGCTGATTCTTTTTTCTAATCTCTAAAATGAAATCATTTTCACTTTTTTCTGTACTTTGGGGACTATTTCTTTTCTTCCATTCTATTTCTTTTTGACATGCGTAACTTGGTATATTTATTTCCTAGCCTTGATCATTTTGTAACCATGTTATTGTAAAGGGGATTAGATGTTAACTGTTTCTCTACATTTATACCTGCTGCACCCACAAGTCACAAAGATAATTTTTAAAACTATACTTCTACATATTTTTAAAATAAACTTTTGCTGTATTTAACATGTCTGCTGATGACTGCAGATTGGCTGCTTCTAGCAATGACTGGACAAAACCTAATCATCATCTCTCTCTGCAATTTTACACCAACTATTGCATGAACATGACAATGAAACCCACACAAGGGGAGCAATAAACATTGCATATTTGGTCCTAAGAGCCCATGGTTGTCTCCTACAGCATGTAATTGCTTTTGATCTGAGAAATGGAAATCACCTCGTGACTGTGAAATATCGAGGAACTCTGTCGCATGTTTGAAGGTTCTGTTTTTTGAACAGCTTGAATTATACGACTCTGAGCTCTTCACTGTTTTCTAATAGCAGCAAAATACTGTGCATGATGGAACAGGTCTGGTGGCATTGATAGAGACAAATACTGTTAATACTTTCAGTCCAGTGACAACTTGTGAGGATGTGTTAGACTAAAAATGTTAACACTGTTTTGCCCTGCATCAATGCTGCCAGACTTAGTAAATGTCTCCAGCATTTCGTGTTTGTACTTTTCTCAGTTTGCTTTTTATTATCAGAAAACAAGAAGTGCTCCAGACTCTATCATAACCTGTCTCTAACGTCAGCCTCTCTTGAAACCTGACTACTCCCAATTTTTAATTTTCTGTAATCTTTCTTCCTTGTATGTTTGTGTCTGTGTTGTAAAAATTATCCCCCACGTTTTGAATGCATGATTTAACATCCTGTCTTGGTATCCAAAAGAATTTATTACAGACCATTTAACAATTGGACTCAACAGAGGCCTTTGGGGGTGATCCACCACCACCTATTTCAAAAGGAAAATAAATGAGAAAAGTATAACATGTCAGCTAAAAACTTAGTTAAAATGTCTGCTGATGACCACAGATTGGCTGCTTCTCGATGTTCCCAACAGTTCCTGGACACAAGCTGACTCCTCCTCTCTCTCTGGAATTTTGCACCTCTTAGAGTACTGCTTGTACATATGCTCAGAAGTAAATTTTTAGCTGCATCCCAACCTCAAGCTATGCTTCTGTTAGGAATATGGACATTTTAGGGCGGGAGAACAAATACTGATTTATTACTGGCTTTCACTTCCTTCGGACCAGTATGACAACCCAATAACAGGTTAATCTAAGTTAGGACAATAACACTAGTTGAAATTGTGTTCATTGTTGCGATCAGACTGTACATGAAGCAGCAATGTGCTTTAGATTACTTAGTGTGGAAACAGGCCCTTCGGCCCAACAAGTCCACACCGACCCGCCGAAGCGCCCATACATTTACCCCTTTTAACGTAACACTACGGGCAATTTTAGCATGGCCAATTCACCTAACCCGCACATCTTTGTGACTGTGGGAGGAAACCGGAGCACCCGGAGGAAACCCACGCAGACATGGGGAGAACGTGCAAACTCCACACAGTCAGTCGCCTGAGTCGGGAATTGAACCCGGGTCTTTGGTGTTGTGAGGCAGCAGTGCTAACCACTGTGCCACCGTGCCGCCCATTAATGCTTGATGTGAGGCTGAAAAAAAGCATGCTTTACTTTTGTTCCTGAGACCTGAAGTTTTGGTGGTCTGTATGTCAAGGCACTGTTTCAAGATCAAATAGGGAAACTTCTGGAGGGCTTTTGAAATGCAGTGAAAATTATTGTTGGCATAATTTGTTTTTGGTCCTCTCCACTTGACTGAGGTGGGTTAAGTCAATCATGTAATGTGGAGGCAGGTTTGAGAACAAAATTTGGTACATGTGGCAGGCTTCCTTCCATGAAGGGCATGAATTAATTCTTCAGATGATAATGACTAGCAGCATTTACAGTTATTTTTCTTAGACTGAGGTGCAATTGAATTTTTAAATTTTTTGCATCAAGTCTGGCTGATCTGGATTGAGGCCAAAAACCTTTGGGTTGCTTTTATTCCTGGCTTGGTGGTGGTATATGGATTATCCCTGACAGCTTAATAACAGCGCCTGTACTTACCTGAAGTATTCTCTAAAGTAGGTTTCTTCATGTGCAGACTTAATTTCTCCAGCTAACTTGAGCTGAGGAGGCAATGATAATGAGGTACTGTCTCAATAGTTGTTGAAGTTTCAACAGCACTGTTGCTTGTGAGTATTCGTGTTTTTTTCTTGGTTTAAGGTTTGGAAATGTGCTATGTTAGAAATGTTAAATTTTAAAAGGAAATGCATTTGTATGGGTTTAAATGATAAAACCTGTGATCCTTCAGATATAATTTTATATTAACTTTTTGCAGTTTCTGTGTTCACAAGAAGAATAAAGAATTTGTTGCTTTTTCTCAAATGGCTTAACAAAACATCTACCCCAATTATAATGGTGATAATTTTGTTTATGTGAGCCAACTTGGGGATTCACTGGGAGTATATTCATGGAATTAGGATGCCTGGGTTTGATGAAAGATTTTCTTTTGAATCCCTGAACGATGAAGGAGTTGGAGGCACTGCCTTCTGTTTTCTGTTGAACAGAAAAAAAAATAGTCAAATGCCAAAAGGAAGAGCGGAACTAAAAACAATGACCACTAGAGAAACTAATCAGGCTAAAGACTGCTAATTCCTCTGAACCTGATCAGATGCATTCAAAATAATAAAAGTAGCAGCTGGTTAGACTTTGGCAAGAAGATTTTTGTGAAGCTGAATTTTATTTAAGTGAAGAAAGACTGCCAAGCACTACAGCACAGTGATTTGGGAGTCTTTGCACATGAGTCACAAAGTACAAGTTCAGGTACTGTGGAATGCAAATGGAATTTTGGTATTTCAAAGAAAATGCAGTATAAAATTAGCCAAGTGTAGCTCATACTAGAGAATGCGCACGTCAGAAAATGGGGAAAAAGCAGGAAGGTGGAGTTGAGGATTAGCAGTTCAACCATGATCTAATTGATTGGAGGAGCAGACTTGATGGTCTAAGTGGTCTACTTTTGCATATTGTTTAAAAAAACACTTAGCAGTTAAACTGATTTTACAGCAGGAAATTGTGAAGGGAAATCTTTTTGTCTTGGATTAGATTAGGTGTTATATTTACACTTGTCTGGAGGACTTAGCTTTTGAAGGATTGTGGCAAAGGAATTATTTCAAGTTTTGTGGACATAAATGGATCATTTTTGTTTTAAATTGGGTCATTGAGCGTTCACTGTGCATGTTGGTGTATTTTGTTTTAAATCCGGCTGCTTAGAAATCATACAATTGATCATAATTGCTTCCTTCGTTGTAGACACTTTTGGGGTTGCTTTTGAAAAGAGACTGCTTGGATAGATGGTTCTTTTGTTTTGAGCTAGAAGGAAGCCTGCTAAGAACAAGCTGAGTTGGAGGAAAGCTTGCTAAAATTAACTGATGTTTCCCATTTCTGAAATTAAACCGCTCTCCTTCATATTTAGGGTAAAATGTACTATTTCTTCTGAAAATATTGAAAGAACATCTGAAGATGATATTTCCTGAGGTAAGCTGGTCTGCTGGTATCAAAGTAACCATTGCCAACTGTTGTAAACCCATCTGGTTCACTCAAGTCCTTTAGGAATGGAAATCAATCAATCTTACTTGGTCTGGCCTGTGAGTGACTCCAGATACCACAGTAATGTAATTGTCTCTTTAATTGTGATCTGGGTAAGTAGAGATCGATAAATGTTATCCCAGCCATTGACACCCACGTTCTATGGCCAAAATAAAACAAACAATGACAGCTTTCTACCAGCAGCAAATACATACAAGACCCAGCTATTGATTGGAGCTTCTTACTATTTTTGTTCTATTGAACATATGGGTTTCCACCCATTTTGTCTTGCCCATGAATGTGTGCTGCTCCCGTATATTTTGAGCATTGGTCTTGCTAGATAACCTTGGAGGGAAAATAAAGCCAGCTGTTACGACACACTGTAAACCCCTGTGTTAAATTGAACTTGACACACAGAGGAGCTCACCTCATAGCGTAACCTGTTAAATTTTGAGAGATAAAGAACTATCCCAAAGAACTATTTAACGTCAAAATGAACAATTTTATTGTTTAAGTCCAGCAGAAAATATTAAAACCAATTACAACTCCTTTCTCTCAAACCTAACTTTTACCTCCCATTCTACCATACTGGTCCGATTTAAAAACCCTGATGAAGATTTACAAAAAAAAAATCACATTTCAAAACCAGTTAGCTTTGTTGATGATTCTTTGTAGCTTCTCCTCTGTAGATTTTTCTCTAGGTCGGCTCTTCAGCTTCCATTTGTTGGTGTCCTTAGCAGTTCTCCCCCTAACTGTTGAGTATCTGGTTTTATACCCCCAAAACATTGGATCATTTAACTGGTCTGATGTCATCCCAAACATTAAAATACAAATTCAATTGGATTTTGATATCTCGTGCATAATTTAAACAGATTGGATTTGCTTTGTTCCACAGCAACACAACACCTATTTGTTTCAATCTGGTGTTGCAATTTCACTTTGCTTAGGACTCTGTGCTTTTAGTCAGTCCTTGTTAGCTTTTCAACTCTCCTAAAGGTACTGTACACCTCCACACCTTCATAACACAGCCCATGAACTGACCAGGGTTTATTTTCTCATTGTGGCAGTGCAGATGTCTTCCTGTGGTTAAGATGCTTGTACTGCTGAAACAAGTTTTCAAGAGAATATCTAGAGCACAGTAAACCTTTCATCAGGTCCAAGAATTAATTCATCCAAAGAATGGTGGTAATAGCACAGTTTGGAATCCATGATGGTTATGTTTTGGAAATTCTGATTGGTTTGGGGACTTTGATTCTGTCCAGATTGACATAATGAGTGTAAATCACACATTTAAGGAGAATTTTATTGTAGTTTAAATGCATTCTCCTTTAGCTGTTGTTCAACAATTCTGCTTGTGTTTGAATTTGGGCATGTCATATGAAACTGACCAAATCTTTTATTGCCCTGAGAGTTTAACAACATCTTCCAAGCAGTCTCTTTAATTTTTTTCCCCGAAGTGGTTTAATTGTCTTTTAAAGAAGGTTGAGTATTAAAATTATTGAAGGATTGTTAGCATAAAAATATTTTTCAGGTTTATAAACAATTGCAAAATTATTTATCTTCTGCCTTGGACAATTAATGCATCTACGTAATTTCTTTTCTCTCCTAGTGCTTGAATTTTACTTTTGCAGGCCTGCACTGGCAAAATTGCATTGCAGGAGCAAATTCTTAGAATAACTTAGTCTTCATCTCGTTTGTCCTACACCCTCCACACAAAAAAATTTGAGTGACAAGCAGAACATCTACCTGAAGTGTGGTGAATAGTGGGGTTGGCAATTGTTCTTTAGAGGCAGTGCTACTTTTCTAATAAAATGACTGTGTTTCAGGTACTGCACCTTTTTTAGTATCCTTTGATCAGGTTTCAGGTGGCTTTGTTTCAAGAAGAGCTCTTTGCATGCGTTTAGGCATGTCTGCCTTGAAGGAGCCTTTAAAGATTTTCTTTCCTTGACAGTAGCTGCTGTTAGGTTCCCTTCTTGATTCTTACACGCTTGATGCAACTACAATATGCCAACTTCTGTGAACAGCCAAAATTTATGTAAGCAAGTCCAAGTTTTTGGAGGACCATTTAACACCCTTCGCAATGTTTGCAGAGCATGTCAAGTGAGACTCCCTGAACAAGGGAACTGTCCTCCCTTTATACAGGGTTTTACATCACAGTCAGTCATGCATGCAAGACGCAACCCCCTGCCACTCCCCCATAGTCACATGCCATCCAAAACCAATATAAATTGTTTTGAGAGATAATCTAAGCAATGTATGTTTAGGTTATTCCTTGAAACAGAGTGATTAGATTGTCACATCCTGCCTGCAAGACAGAAAAACACACCTTCCCGGGACATCTGATTTCTTTCTTGTCAGCAGAACAAATTAACCCTTTAACATCTCAGCCCTTCATCGGGATTCCTGATGCTGCCTGATCTGCGCTTTTCCAGCAACACACTCTCAACTCTGATCTCCAGCATCTGCAGATCTCACTGTCTCCATGTATGCAGCAAAACCTGGATAATCTTTCAGGCTAGGGCTGAAAAATGGCAGCTATTATTGCCACCCCACAAGTGCTAGGAAATTACTGTCTCACTGATAAGAAAGTGTCACCATCTCCCATGGACTTCCTCAGTATTACATCAATGATTCCTGATCATTGACTAGATCAACTAAAACCTGCATAAGTACAGAGATAACAAGAGCAGGTTGCAGTGAATGATTCACCTCTGGACTCCCAGAGCCTTGCCATCATGTACACTGCTATGATAGAATATTGCTGATTTATCTGCAACTTGAACAATACTGAAAAACTAGGTATCATCTAATACAAAGCAACAAGAATAAATAGTCATTTGGTAGAATAGGCCTTGAGCACTGCTGAAACAAAATGTGTTCCCTGAGCTTTTCATTGTGCACTCTTCAGGACAATTTGTAAGGAATACTAAAGTAAAGGGAATATTACAATTGTGCCACTGCTGAATTGGTTGCCAAGTGACCTCTTATTGTCATATTTGTTGTCATGGAGCATAGGCCACCTAAAAGATTGACCGTTAACTGCCAGACTCTGAATTTTAATCCAGACCAGTTCACCGTGTGGTTAAGGCATTGCCCAAAGAATGACACGATACATCTGCATGTTCTTTGTGTCTACAAAGACATATTGTTTCTTAGATTCATAAGTGAGCCACATTACACTGCGAGTGCAAGAGGTAACGCTAAATATAGTACAGAACTAGCTGTGTCGCTAACCAAGATGTTCCAGTACCTCTACAACATTAGCAACCCCTACAAATGCAAAATTGCCCAGGAATGTTGTGTCAGTTATTAAACAGAGCAAATATAACCTGGTCTTTTAGTGTCCAACTAATCTACTCTTTATCTTTACTAAAGTGATTGATGGGATCATCAACAGTGTTGTCAGCAGCACTCGCAAAAGAATAACAAACTTGCTGATGCTCAGTTTGGATTTCATCAGGACCACTTCACCTGACATTATTACCAACTTTGGTCCAAGTGTAGACATGAGCTGAACTCCAAGATGGAAGTGACTGCCTTTGAAATAAAGTTTACATTTGACAGAGTATGGCATCAAGGAATCTGAATTGCGTGGGTTTCCACTGGGTGCTCCAGTTTCCTCCCACAATCCAAAGATGTGAAGTTTAGGTGAATTGGTCATGCTACATTGCCCATAGTGATCAGGGATGTGTAGGTTAGGTGCATTACTGAGGGGTAAATGTAGCGTGCTTGGGGAATGGATCTGGGTGGGATACTCTTCGGAGGGTTGCTGTGCACCCAATGGGCCTGTTTCCACACTGTAGGGATTCTGTGATTCTTTGAATGAAAATGTGGCTGATGTGAACTGGGGAAAGCTCTCTTGTTACACCAAGCATGAAGGAAGACGAGTTGTTGGCGGAGAATGAGCTCAGTGTGGGACATCACTGCAGGAGTTCCTCAGGGTTGACCCAATCATCATCATCTGCTTCAGCAATGACTTTCCCTCCAGTTTAGGGTCAGGAGGCAATTTATTTGCTTATTACTCACAATATTCATTACCTTTCCGAAGCAATCAGTGTCATGCAGTGGTCATGCAACAAGACTTGGATAAGATCTAAGCTTGGGCTGATAAGCGCCATGTAACATTGACACTAAACAAATGGCAAGCATTGACCATCAACGACTAGTGTGAATCTAACCGTTGTGGCTTGAATCGGAATGGTATTGCCATTGCTGAATTTTCCAATGTCAATGTCCTGGGGAGGGGAAGGGAGGTAAGGTGTTGTCATTGACTAGAAAATTAATTGGATCACCCTTTAAACACTGGCTACAAGAATAGGTCAAAAGTTCGGGATTCTGTTGCAAGAAACCTACCTTAAGTCTTCCCAATGTCTGTCCACTATATATAAAACACGAGTCAAAGGTTTTATGGAATATTCCATCAAACCTGGTTGAGTGCAGTTTGAAGAAGATTCAAAAAGCTCGGAAACCATCCAGGGCAAATCACCTTAGCCACCACCTTCCTCCTAACTGGACCTCAGTGGCAGTAGTGTGTACTGTCTTCAAGATACACTGCAATAACATACCAAGCTCCTTTGACAGAATCTTCCAAACCCATGATTGTTGCAACCTAGAAGGACTATCACTTGCTGCACGTTCCCTTGCAATCTACATGCCAGCCTGACTTGGAAATATTGCTTCACGTTGATGGGTCAAAACCCTGGAACCCTGCCTCATAACACTGTGAACACAGACCAAATGGACATAAATGTGGGTCGGTCTCAATAATTTTGAGTTTAGGCTAGGCAATATATGCTGTTGTTCTTGTGCTGACACATATGGGAATAAATACAAACTATGACTTCAGTCTTCAACATTTATCTTAATTTTGCAGCCCCACGCTTCTTCCCACTAATGTTCTTCCACACAGCCATATGTTGTCCCTAACACTCCCCAACCTAACATGGTACACAATGCTCCCCGCTGCATAAATTGCATTCCTCATGACATGTATCCCTTTCTTCCTTTCACATCCCTTGATGCGCACATATTGCCATTCGCTCCATTTCAGACATGGATACGAGAAGATATCCTCCACGCAGTCAGTCCCCTACCCACTATGCGTGAACTTTCACTTTCACATGCTTCTCGTGCACAACAAATGCTACTCTTACATGCAACCCCCTCCACACATACCTGGACCCCACCAGTGCATGTGCACCATATAGATTTCTGGATTTTTACCTCAAACATAAAGCAAATTGGCACAGGGCAAATAAAGGTTAATGAAATGAATGCATGGTTTTAAAGACTGGTGTTGGAGAAATAGGTTCTGGTTGCATAGTTGCTGGCACTAATACTGGCTGAGTAGGATCTGCATTATTGATACGTTTCACGTCTCAACTACGTTGAGGTTGCAGATTGAGTAAATTGTGTAATAAAGCAGGTAACAAGGGTTTTTAACCTAATAATAGCAAGAGTGAAAGTTATAAAGTGATAAACTGTGACATGAAGGGATAGAAAATATGTTTTTGAGAAAATAAACAGATTAGGCTGGCGGTTAATGTGATAACGCTAAACTAAAAGCTGTGTATTTGAATAAATGTAGCACTTCAGAACAAAAGAAATGAATTGAGAGAGAATATATGAATTTCAATTTGTGCTGTGACCTGATCGGAGACCTGGCTTCAGGATAACAAAAGTTGTGTCTGAATACTGAACAGCATATGACATTTAGGATGCACATGAAATTACGAAAAGATGAAGGGTTAGCTCTTGTTAATTAATCCTGATGTCACAGTAGAGAGAGTAACCCAAGGTCATAAAACGATAATGTAGAGTTGGTTTTAGAAGAGGTGAGAAATTATAAAGGCAAGAAGTCACTTCAAGAAGTGGTGTGCAGGTTCTATTGAGATGCAATAGGACTTGGGAGTTTGTCAGAAAGGATCAGCAATCTTGAGTGAGTTTGATGGACATAATGCCAGGAATAATCAGATGAACTAAGGCAATGTGGTTGAGTTCAGGAAAAGGTTTTGATGTTGTTTCTCAGAACAGCAGATTCTGCGGCCAACTGGAGAGCAGGCTCTGTTGGACCTTTGTTTCATGCAGTGAGTTAAAATTGATTTAGTGGCCTCATAATGAAGTGAAGCTACATCTCAACAAATCATTGGGCAGACCTTATTTGTAGTATTTTGTTCAGTTCTTGGCACCTTATTCAAGGACGAACATCAAAGTCCTGAAAAAAGTGCAAAGGAGATTTAGTAGAATAATACCAGCAATGAAGGATTTTATATACAAGGAAAGAGGGGAGAAATTGGGCCTACTCTCCTTGGAACAGAGAAGATTAGAGGTAAGTTTATTGAGGTGTTCAGAGTTGTGAACAATTTTGGTTGGTATCTCAGCAACTGAGGGTTGCAATTTCAAGATAGTTATCAAGGAAGGTAGGAGTAAGGTGAGGAGAAATGTGTTTCCTCAGAGTTGTTAGGATTTGTAATGTGCTCACTGGGAAAGTTGGGGAGACAGATTCTAAGGGAGGTTTCAAAACATAGCTGGATATATATTTAAGTGACGAATTTAGAGGGCTGCAACGATGGGTTTGGAGAATGGTATATTGGACCAGACAAGACCCCTCAAATTATTTTAAGTACCTAGATTCTAACTCTTGCTTACTTTAAAGGCAAATGAGAATGCTGTGTTCCAGATGCAATGTGACTCATCAAATTCCTCAACGTTAAGCAAAAACACAACTTATTTAAACACTTTATTTCTTTTGTTTGTATTTTAACTAAAACTTAACTGTGGATAATTTAACGGAATAATAGATGGAGCAACCATTACTAATTAACTGTTCCAAGATAGTAACATCCCATAAACACCTCCTTGGCAACAATGGCAACTTCAGAAAAATAGATTTGTCCTAACGGGTAACCTAGCTTCTAGCTGTAATGGAGAGAGAGAAAAGATAGTTTCTACTACTTCAAGCACACAACAGCAACTGTTTAAAGCTAAATCAAAAATTTAAAAATAACACTAGAAATCCTGGTTTGAGAGAACTGACCACACCCATCCAGGCTGCCTCCATTGTTTTAACGTTTTTGAAAAAAAAACCCAAGGCCTAACAAGCTGTTTACCTTTATGGTTTTGGTAGACTGCTTGGTGCCTCTGCCTTACAACCGGTCTTCAAAAAAAAACCAGAACAAAATAACCTCTTCAAGCCACAACATTGCCACAATGGGACTAGCTGGATAACTCTTTCAGGAACTGGTACAGATGTGATGGACCAAATGACTACCACCTGTACTGTAAATTTCTAAGATTTCTATGCGTTCCTGAGCAAGTAACATGGTGTGGATGAAGAAAATCTGGTGGATGTATAGGACTTGGATTTCTAGAAGGCATTAGATATAATGCTACAAATAGTATTGCAGAAAATCAGGGTTCATGGTATCGGTGGTAACCTTCGGATTGTAGATTGATGAACTAACAGGAAACACATTAGACATAAATGGATCATTTTCTGTCTGGCAAGATATGAGTTGCGTGCCACAGCAAGCAATGCTTAACTTATAAATTGTATATTAATATCTTGGATGAAGGTACCGAAGGTATGCTTGCTAAATTTGCTGATGTCACAATGACAGCAAGGAAAACAGTTTGTAAACTGGACATAAAGTGGCCACAAAGATTTAGAGAGGTTAGGTGAAATAGACAAGATCTGCAAATGGAAGATAATGTTGGAAAAACATAAAATTGTCAATTTTTGGTAGAACGAATGAGTGTACAAGTGAAATGATAAGAGATGGTAGAACTTTCAGATGCAGTGGATGTAGATGCTGTTTGTCCATTGAGTCACAAAAGACTAATATGGAGATACAGGAAGTGCTTAGGAAAGCTGATAGAATCATCTTGTTTATAGTGAGTTGAATTGAATTTAAAATTCAGGAAGTTATGCTTTACTTTCTGGGGCATTGGTGAGACAACATGATAGAGTTCAGTGTGTCATAGTAATCTCTCCCTTTAAGGAAGGATGTAAATGCATTGGAAGCAGTTCAGAGAAAGTTTACTCAACCAATTCTTGCCATGGATAAGTTAACTTGGAGTATTATTTGGACCAGCTCAGCTTGTATCCGCTGGAGATAGAAGTTCGAAGAGGCAATTTGATTGACTAATAGAAGATCCTGAGGAGCCTTCACAGATATAGAAAGGATGATTTTTCTTTTGGGAGAATTGGAAGTAGAGTTGAGTTTTGAAAAGAAAATGTTGCTCATTTGTGACAAGTGAGGAAAAATATTTTGTGAGAAAGTTGAGACTGAGAAACTGTCTTTTTCAAAAGGCAGTAGAAACAGAATCTTAGAATATTTCGAAGGCAGAGAGAGTCATGTTCTTAAGCATTGGGTTAAAAGGTGATTAGGGGTAAGCAGGAACATAGTTATCAGATGGACCATTATCCTGTGGATTGGCAGAGCAGGCTCAATGGGCTCAGTGGTTTTTTTTGTGCTCCTGACTTTTGTATGTTCACATGTATACCCTACACCAAATACATGGACCCCCCCCATATAGCATGTGAATACGCATTCCATACCAAACACATAACTTGTGACTCAGGACAGGAACTGCTGCCAGTAAAGGCTGTTGAAAATGCATTACCATCCTGTCCTGGTCAACCAATGTCAATACAATGGTCAAGAAAGAATAACGTCACCTCAACTTCCTCAATAGGCTAAGGAAATTCAGCATGTCCACAATGACTCCTACAATTTTTATTGATACACTTTTGAAAGCATTCTGTCTGGTTGCATCACAGCTTGGTATGGCAACTGTTCTACAGAGGGCCATGAACACATCTCATTCCCATCATGCAGATCAGCCTTCCATCCATGTCCATATCATCAAAGCCCGCTCCCTTTCCAGTTATACTCTATTCCCTCCTCTTCCATCAGGCAGAAAATATACAAGTTTGAATGTACATGCAAACAGTTTTGAAGATCAAATTTTTCCCCACTGTTACCAGACTTTTGAACCACCTCTCATGTTAAATTTGACCTCTGTCTCTGTACCTTGTGACGATGCTTTCACTTTAAAAAAGGTTCTTTTGTCTTGGGTTTTTTTGTGAAGAGAGGTTATAAAGGCAGAAGTGTCAACTCAGCTATGACAGACAGCCTAAATAAACAACTTCGGAGGCCTTTACCTTTTGTTTTAAGAAGTTGGAAGAATTGGAACAACTTGAATAGGAGTGGCCAGTTCTCGCAGCTCAGACTTTCTAGTTTGCTTTTGCTTTAGCAATCAAAAGCTGTTTGGGATTCCAGAAAAGATGGAGCTTCTGTGAATGATTCCTAGTTGCTACTTATTCTGAAATCTCTCTTAATGTTGTTTTCTCCTGGATTGGAGAACTGCACTTAAGAATTTATGTCTGAATTTACCATGTTGCCAAGAAATGTGTGAATGGGGTATAACATATTGCAACAGTTAATTAGTAATAGGTACTGCATCTGTTATTCAGTTAAACTTTTCAATGGTTTGGTTACTCAAAATTCCTCTTTGTTTTGTTTTGTATTTTAAGTATTGTGTTTAAATAAATTGTTTTGCATAAAGTCACATCACATCTGGAAGATGCACTTGACATCTATCTTCTAAAATGAGCAAAAGTCAGGGTTGAGGCTCCTTTCTTAAAATATTTTGAGGGGTCTGGTTTGGTCCATATCTACCTTTTCTGTGGCTGTAACATTGTACTCTGTTCTGTTACCCTGATGCACTTTGTATGGTACGATCTACCTGATTATCACACAAAGCAATACTTTTCACTGTATCTCGGCACAAGTATTATGAATTAATCAAACTCAAACCACTGGGCTTTAGTAAATGGGAGGATAAAATATAAAGGTAAAAAAGCTATGATGAACGGTTTGGCCCCAGCTTGTCAATTGTGACCACTTCTCTGCACCACTTTAGGATGTATGTCATTGCTTTCCAGAGGATGTAGAGGACCTTTACAAGAATATGGTTATTCTCCCAGTAGTGGAGCAGGCTAATTGGAGATTTCGTTGGGGTGTTCAAAATGTTTAATTTTTGGTGTAACAACTGAGAAATTGTTTCTGTTGACAAAGTGTTGGTAAATGACTCAGTTTAAAGTTGATTTACAGATTAGACATTGGCCAAATGGGGAAATTGTTTACCATGTAGTGAGGCATTGTGATCTGAAGTGCACTGCCTGAAAGGATTGTGGAAGCAAGGTGGGAAAGAGCTTTCAAAGAGGAGCTGGATAAATGCCTGCATGAAAAACACAAGGATTCTGGGTAATCCAAGATGGAGGATGGGATAAATTTCTGGCTGTAAAAGGCTGCTTTTTTTTTTGAGGTATTTTAGGTAGTGGAGGTGATTTGCCTCTAATTCCAGGAGCAGCAATGACTGTTTTATATGCTGGAGAGAGAAAGAAACCCACACTGCTAACTGACAGCACTGAACCTGCCTTTACTGTTTGAATTCCTGTATCGCTGGACATTGGAGTGCATCTAGGAAAACTTAACAAGCAGTGAAATTCACAACTGATTTGAGAGGAACCTGTTTGGGAGCGGTCACGGCACAGAAACAGATAAGTGAATAGCTTTAAGTATATTGCTATAATCTACAATAGTGAGTAGAATGGGTTCTTTCTTGATTATATGTTTTATTGACGGTATTAGGCAAGAACTTTCAAAAGCTGATTGGGGTCAGATGTTCGCAGGTAAAGGGACAGCTGGAAAATGGGAAGCCTTCAGAAGTGACATAACGAGTTCAGGTGAAAGGAAAGGCTGGTATGTATAGAAAATGCTAGATGCCTAAAGAAATTGAAAGTTTGGTTAAGAAAAAGAAGGAAGCATATGTAAGTTGTAGACAGGATAGGTCGAGTGAATCCTTAGAGTATAAAGGCATTAGGAATATACTTAAGAGGAAAATCAGGAGGGCAAAAAGGGGACAAGAAATAGCTTTGGCAAATAGAATTAAGGAGAATCCAAGGGGATTTTATAAATACATTTAAGGACAAAAGGATAACTAGGGAGAGAATAGGGCCCCTCCAAGACCAATAAGGCGACCTATGTGTGGAGCCGAGGAGATGGGGGAGATAGTAAACAAGTATTTTGCATCAGTGTTTACTGTGGAGGAGGGCAGGGAAGATATAAAATGTAGGGAAATAGATGGTAACATCTTGAAAAATGTCCATATTACAGAGGAGGAAGTGCTGGATGTCTTGAAATGCATAAACCTGGATAAATCCCCAGGACTTGATCAGGTGTACCCTAGAACTATGTGGGAAGCTAGGTAAGTGATTACTAGGCCCCTTGCTGAGATACTTGTTACATCGATAGTCACAAGTGAGGTGCTGGAAGACTGTCGGAAGGCTAACGTGGCACCACTATTTAAGAAAAGTGGTAAGGATAAGCCAGAGAACGATAGACCGGTGGTGGGCAAGTTGTTGGAATTGAGAATGTGTATAGGGTATAGGCAGGCAGGGAAAGAGTTAAGTTCTGAGTTTTGTGCAACAAGAGGTTCAGCTGAGCATGACTCAGACCAGATAAGAACTTAATTAGCATTGGAACGCTGGAGGCAAGGGTAATGGGTTAACAAGGTGCAAAAGCAGTCATTATGTAGAGCCATTTAACAAGATGACGTAGCATTCAATATGTAACGTCAGTTAACAAGGTGAAAAGTATCCATTGTATGAATCCAGTTAACTGTCAATGTATAATGGAAAAGGGTTTGGTCTCTGCTATTGATACTCGTTAATTACAATAGTTACCAATTAATATGTATGTTGCCTTATCTGGATGCTCCTCCCTGTGAAATGACTGTATTGTTCATTGAGAAACTGCTGTTCCAGAGAACTCAGGCCCCTGTGCACATGGGCAATTGTTCTCTCTCCCTCCAGGGCCCAGAATAAAGATGAAGAAGGTAAAACTATACTGTGTTTCTGAGCGTTTTGCTTCGACTGGTGGGGTGGGAGTGAGATAATATTTGCCTAGTCGGCAGGATCCAAACGAATAGTTACGATTGGATGGTATCAGCGGCCACCCAGAACATCGGTGTTTCGAGATGGACGGACCTACAAGGTAAGATTTAAGTCCTTGGTCCCTCTCGATATTCCTATGTGCTGGAGACAATCCCCTCACTCAGTCACTCTCTGTTCTGCGATAATTAGCTCAGTCGAGAGATAGAATTTTGCAAGAGCGCTAGCAGGCAGAGATTAGAGTCCTCTGCGCTGCATTGGGGGTGGGGGTGTGTGATTGAGATTAGAGTCCTCTTCGCGGCACTGGGGTTCAAGTCCCCTGGGGTGGGTTTGATTGAGGTTCAAGTCCTCTCCGCGATACTGGGGTTCGAGTCTACTGGGTAGATTGATTTCAGGTTCGCACTGTGCTGAGCTTTGAGCTCTCTGTGTTTAATTGGGGTTTGAGTTCTCTGTGTTTCAGTGGGATTTGAGTCCCTGTGAGGAGTAAAGTGAGAAAGGAGTTAAAACCCCTAGTGGTGAAATTTGAGGCTCTGCGAATCTTTGTTCTAGGGAAGAGAGTGGCTTGGATTCCGGCGCCATGTGATCTGCAGCAACGGCTTTCTCTTTTTATTAGTGTAATTTCACTGAAGAGATGCAAAAAAAAATGAGAAGTGCTGAAATTAAGGTTGGACTAATACTTGGGTTGGAAAAAAAGAACTACATGTAGATTGTGCCATGTTGAGATTGTTGTTTAAAAATTTTGATTTGTCAAATTACTGGTTCAGAAAATCCTTTTTTAAGTAACTGTTTTGCCTTGTTTGAATCAGGGTCTCAGTGTGTTTTGTGGGCTATGTAATGGGGCAGATTTTGTTTTTACATTGAAACTGTACAACATTATGTCCTTTTTAAAATGATCAAACTTGTAAACTCAAAATAAATTGAGTGCCTTGAGCCCCTGATGTGTTTGCAATTCTGCACTGCCTGTGTTTAAAAAGAAAATTGGGGCAAGTGATCGTGCTGTAGACAGATGAGAGTATTGTATTATAATATTTTTGCTGCTGTGTTTTTAATGCGGAGTGTTCACAAAAGGAAGAGTGCATTTTTTGTTTGATGTTTAGTTAAGATTTTCGAGAGAACATGAGGCTGAGCTGCATAAATTCTGTTAATTATCGTTAAGTCTTCATTGGCCCCCTTCATATTGCAAATTCAAAGAATGTTGATCTCTACCAAAGTTGCCACTGTAATTTCAATGTTTTATTTGGGAAGTTTCATTTGGAGACCATATTTTAAAATATTCAGCATTTGTTTCCCATGAAAATTTGAGATTTAAATCTGAACTGAAACTGCCTCTTCAATTGCTAAAGCACAGGAAACATTTTGTTGTTTTCTTGCTGTTCCAGACTTTCGAAATACTTTTCCTGACACCTTTCATATTAGCCAAGTATCAATTTGTAAAAGGGAAATAATTTTTGAATAACCTGAACGGAGGCAACCGAGGGTTAGATTTTTGTTTGTAATTGACTGAATTGTTTAGGCAGTACAATTTAGAAGTTTATGGATTGTATAAAACTTGATAATGTCATAAATAGTGAACAGAATAACAGACTTCAAGAATTCAGAGAAGGTTGAAATAGGCAGACACAATTTAGTGTAGTTAAATGTGTGACAGTCTTCATATTGATATCCACCTTGGTAAGGAAGGTATGAGAGAGGAAATGCAAAGATACTTTCAGCACCTAACATTGTCTCTAGAGTTTCTCCATTCACAGGTAAAGCACACCTTAGGACCACCTCCTACCCCTCCTCAACCTGATCCAACAGATTCAATCAGCTCCCTAGTCAAAAGTGAAGAACCTAGCAACAATGAAGAGGAGATCAGTACTTTTTTGTCAGTGGCCTTCCTACGGACATTAAACCATGTAAGCTTTACCTTGCCTTTTGATCATTTAAGGGATATGAAGATTCACTGATTAAGCTAACATCACAACCTCCAGTTGGCTTTGTTACATTTAACGGCAGAGTGGGAGCAGATGCGGCAAAGAATGCTGCATTCACCTAGCCTGCAGCTGCTCCACTGCACGCTCAGATGTGCTGGTATCCTCCATCTGAAGCATCTCTGGAAGAACAGAAGTCTTGTCAGTGTTAAGTATTTAACTGCCCTCATCCAAGAAATCAGATTTCTCTGAGGAGTGATGCAAGAACAGACTGAATTTTGTTTTCAGGTTGGACTTTACTGAAGGAGGCTTTAGAGAACTGGCTTGTTTCCACTCGACTTGGAGGGGATGGAGTGGTCACTAAGGACTGTGGATTTAAGAACTTCACTGGTGAATCTTTTTTCCACATGCGAGGATTCTTCAAACTCTAATTGCTGTAATGGACTAGCAGTTTTTGTTGTTATCATCATGGTATGCTGTGTGTCAATAACTTGCTTTAATACTGGCTGTCAGAGTCTTATGAAAGCTGGTAGTACCATCTTGATGATTATCATGTGTTGATAAAAGGAGGGAATGAGAATTTTTGTGTTTTGTGAGGCAGGAAATTCAGCTCAGCTTGACTGAAATTAAGAGAGGTTTGTGAAGCAAGAGGTTCAGCTGAGTATGACTCAGTTCAGATAAGAACTTACAGTTAACATTGAGGTGATGGATGCAAAGGTAATGGGTTAACAAGGTGGAAAAACATTCATTATGTAGAGCTATTTAACAAGATGAGGTAGCATTTGGTATGTAAAGGCAGTTTAACAAGGTGAAAAATATTCATTATGTGGAATCAGATATTCATTGTGCAACAGCAGATGACTTAATCTTTACTATTGACATGTTGATTGTAACGGTCACCCAATCAATATGTATGTTGTCTTATCTGGATGCTCCTCTTTGTAAAATGACTATATAGTGCATTAAGAAACTGCAGTTCCAGAGAAGACCATGAACTCATGTCACTGTGAAAATGGGCGATCGTTCTCTTTCCCTCCAGGGCCCAGAATAATGGTGAAAGAGATAAAACGACACTGTGTCTCTGAGTGTTTTGCTTTAACTGAGGCGGGAAATGGGAAGGCAGGTGATCACTTTCATGACAGTGACCACAATTCAGTTATGTTTTCTTTAGCAATGGAAAGGCATGGGGAAATACATCAGGACAAGATTGTAGCTGGGGGAAAGGCAATTATGATGTGATCAGGCAAGACCGAGGGTGCATCGGATGGGGAAGGACACTTCATGGGGTGGACACAGTTGAAATTTGGAGCTGGTTCAAGGGGCAGCTATTGTATGTACCTGTCCGGCAGGGAGGAAGTGGTTGAGTGAGAGAACCAGTGTTTACCAAGGAAGTTGAATTTCTTGTCAAGAGGTAGAAGGAGGCTTATGCTGAAAATGTGTTGCCAGAAAAGCGCAGCAGGTCAGGCAGCATCCATGGAGCAGGAGAATCGACGTTTTGGGCATGAGCCCTTCTTCAGAAGCTCTCTTCCAAAATCTTGCAAGGATGCCTTCCTTGAAGAAGCTCTCTTCCAAAATCACTTTCTCCTAGAAGATTTTAACCTACTGCAAATCCTCTTGCTAGGATGCCTTCCTTGAAGAAGCTTTCTTCCAAAATTTCCAGCAACACATTTTCAGCTCTGATCTCCAGCATCTGCAGTCCTCACTTTCTCCTCGAAGATTTTAGCCTACTGCGAATCCTCTTGCAAGGATGCCTTCCTTGAAGAAGCTCTCTTCCAAAAGCTCCTTGGATGCTGTCTGACCTGCTGCGCTTTTCCAGCAACACATTTTCAGCTCTAATCTCCAGCATCTGCAGTCCTCACTTTCTCCTAGAAGGAGGCTTATGTAAAGATGTGACGTGAAGTGGGTGCTTGAGAGTTACAAGTTAGCCAGGAAGGACCTAAAGAGCCAGGAACAGACAGGAGATATCTTTGGCAGGTAGGATCAAGGAAAACCCCAAAGTTTTCTATAGGTATGTCAGGAGTAAAAGAATAACTTTGATAAGATTAGCGGCCAGTCAAGGACAGTAGTGGGAAGTTGTACGTGGAACTCCGAGGTAGGAGAGGTGCAGAATGAATATTTTTTTCAGTATTCACGCAATAAAAGACAATTTTGTCAAGGAGAATACTGAGGTACAGCCTATTAGACTAGACTGGTTTGGGGTTCATAAGGAGGAGGTGTCAGCAATTCTAGAAAGTATGAAAATATGTGTCTCCTGGGCCCGTTGGGATTTATCCTAGAATTCTCTGGCAAGCTAGGGAGGACATTGCAGAGCCCTTGGCTTTGATTTTTATGTTGTCATTGTCAACAGGAATAGTGCCAGAAGACTGGATGATAGCAAATGTTGTCCCCTTGTTCAAGAAGGGGAGTAGAGACAATCCTGGTAATTGTAGACTAGTGAGCCTCAGTTCTTTTGTGGGCAAAGTTTTGGAAAGGAGTATAAGAAAGAGGAATAATTTAATTAGGGCTGGTCAACACGGTTTTGTGAAGAGTAGTTTGTGCCTCACAAGCCTTATTGAGTTCTTTAAGAGGATGACCAAACAGATGGATGAGGGTAAAGCAGTTGATGTGGTGTATATGGATTTCAGTGCAGCATTTGATAAGATTCCCCACAGGAGGCGAATGCAGAAAATACGGAAGCATGGGACTGAGAGTGATTTAGTGGTTTGGATCAGAAATGGGCGAGCTGAAAGAAAACAGAGGTGGTGGTTGATGGGGAATGTTCATTCTGGAGTTCAGTATCTAATGGTGTACCGCAAGGATTTGTTTTGGGGCCACTCCTGTTTCACTTTTTTAATGACTTGGATGAGGGGGTTAGAAGGATGGGTTCGTAAAATTGCGGACAACACTAAAGTCGGTGGAATTGTGGACAGTGCGGAAGGATGTTGCAGGTTACAGAGGGACGTAGATTAGCTGCAAAGCTGGGCTGAGAGATGGCAAATCTAGTTGAATGTGGAAAAGTGTGAGGTGATTGACTTTGGAAGGAGTAACAGGAATATAGAGTACTTGGCGAATGGTAAGATGTGGATGAGCAGAGCGAAATCTGTGTCCATGTGCATAGATCCCTGAAAGTTGCCACCCAGATTTATAGGGTTGTAAAGAAGCCATATGGTGTGGTTCGCTTTTATTGGTAGAGGGATTGTGTTTCAAGCCATGAGGTCATATTGCAGCTGTACACAAATCTGGCGTGGCTGCACTTGGACTACTGTGTACAGTTCTTGTTGCTGCATTATAGGGAGGACGTGGAAGCATTGGAAAGAGTGCAGAGGAGGTTTACTCGGATGTTTCCTGGTATGGAGAAAAGGCTGAGGGACTTGAGGCTGTTTTTGTTAGGGAGAAGGTTAAGAGGTGACTTAACAAATGCAGACAAGATGATCAGACGATCAGGTGGATAGTGAGAGCCTTTTTCCTCGGATGGCGATGGCTTGCATGAGGGAACGTAGCTCTAAATTGAGGGGTGATAGATATAGGACAGATGTCAGAGGTAGGTTCTTTACTCAAATAGTAGTAAAGGATGGAATGCCCTGCTTGCCCGAAGAAAGAAGATTCCTTCATTGGCTTGATAGATGTGCACTGAAATTCTGCAGGGCAAACAAGAAGCAACTAATTATCAGAAACTGATTTTACAAGTCCATTATTCACCCGCATGACACATGGTAAGCAACCATGTCACAAGTGTAGAATGGTTGCAGTAGTGTGCATTATGATTGAAGCCAACATTATTACTGATTTAAGTCCGATCCCAGACTGAAACCAGGCATGATTATTGGGCTTATTCTATTTTATGTTCATTTCTTTTATTAATTAACTTTTGTTTTACTGCAGCAAAATCTGCAGCATTGCATACTTATGTTTCAGCAAGTACTGCTTAGTTCATTGTTTAATTTATTTTGATTTTAACAAACTCCCTATAACACAAATTCAAAGATTTTTAAACACACAATAAAAATATGATGCCAATAAATACACATCACTACTTTATAAACTGAAAAGCAAAAATTATTTTTTTACACAAATCTGTTCCCTGGTACAGTATTCAAAAACATATCTGGTATTGTACCCAAAAGACTACTCAAATACTCTCACCAGACTTTGTTTTTAACACCTTGATAACTTCAAGTCATTTGTGACTTTAACATAAGCTAGAACAACAAATAAGTTCTTCCTGGAGCTGTTATGCACCTGGGCTTAAAAGTACTCAGCTTGAAGAAATTGCGTCAAGATTTAGTCTCAAATCGGAAGTTTTGGGACTGTCAATAACTCTTCACTCTAATGCAATCTAATTTTGCTACATCCTTCCCCTCTCACGATCACTGGTCTATATGGCCATTTTCACCCAAGGCCTTCAAAGAATTGCCCAAAACTCAAAGCAAAACTTAAAACACATCACTCCCTTTCACCTACGGGTGCTTCTTTTCAGCTTAAAAATAACCTCGCATGACTTTCTAAACTGGAGTTTGTTTTGTTTCGTCTTAAATCCCTGCCAATATTAACAAAAAAAAATCATTCATTCTCAAGCTTGGCTTCAAAAAATGTTTTAAATGAAATCCCTTGTGGCTAGGGAACACTTACAAATTAACTTCAGTTATTCAACAAAACCCATATCTGAATAACTCAAAACTCAAGAGCCCAAATTTGCAATACATAGTATTAAAAGCACATACATAATCTACCAGTAGTTCAGAAAACATTTTCACTTCCGATAATTATTCTGTTCCTTTTTGCAACGCTCATATGCATCTGGCTGCAACTTATTACATTCCAAATTATAACCATTTGCCATTAAAAGTATATATCTTTTAAATTAATGTATTCATGGAATGTGGGCATCACTAATTGGGCCAGCACATGCTGCCCATCTCTGATTACTTGAGAAGGTGGTAGTAGTGAGCAGCCTTCTTGAACTGATGCAGCTCATTTGGTCGAGGTACACTCACAGTGCCTTAAGAGTTGGAATTTTAAGATTCTGAGACAGCAACACTGAAGGAATGTTATATGATAACTTTCCAATTCGGGATGGTGAGTGACTTGCAGAGGTACTTCTAAGTGTCAGCATTTCAATGTTCTTGTTGCTCTTGCCCTTCTAAGTGGTAGTGGCCCTGAGCTTGGAAGGTATTTTCTGCATTAGCCCATTGTGGGGAATCTTATTTAAAGTTTTACTGCAATCCATATACAACACATCAACTGCTTTACCTGTTTCCACCTGTTTGGTCACCCTCTCAAAGAACTTGCTAAGGTTTATGAGGCACAACCTACGTTTCACAAAACCGTGTTGATAATAGGGAAGATACAAGAGTTCATTATCAAGGACTTTCCCACAGACCACTTAAGTAAACTGTGGTAGAATCAGATACAGTCAGTATGGATGTGCAAAAGGGAAATTGATGCTTAACAAATCTACTGGAATCTTTTTGAGGATGTAACTCGTACAGTTGATTGGGGGAGCCAGTAGTTGTAATTTATTTGGGCTTTGAGAAGGCTTTTGATAAAGTCCCGCAGAAGAGATTAATATGTAAAATTGAAGCACATGGGATTTGGATAGTATATTGAGGTGGATGAAAAATTGGTTAGCAGATAGGAAACAAATGCATAGTTTTCTGAATGGCAGGCATTGACTGGTGGGGTATCGCAGGGATCGGTCCCCAGCTATTCATAATATATGTTAATAATTTAGATGAGGGAACGAAATGTGATACCTTTAAAGTTTTCAGAAAACACAGAGCTGAGTTGAAGGGTCAACTGTGAGGAGAATACAGAGATATTGCAGTGTTTTTTTATGGACAGGCGGAATGAGTAGACAACTGCATGCAACTTCAATGTGGGATATGTAAGGTTATCCATTTTGGTAGCAAAAATAGGATAGATTATTATTTGAAAGACTGTAAATTGAGAGAATGTTCAACAAGACCTGGATGTCCTTGTGCACCAGTCACTGAAAAGAATGTGCAAGGCAACCGGCAGTAAAGAAAGCAAACTATTCCTGGCTTTCTTAACAAGAGAGCGGCACAGTGGCACAGCAGTTAGCACTGCTGGCTCACTGCACCACGGACTCAGGTTCTATTCCAGCCTTGGGCGACTGTCTGCACGGAGTTTGCATGTTTGCACCGCGTCTGTGTGGGTTTCCTCCCACAGTCCAACTTTGGTAGATTAGTCATATGAAATGTAGGGTCATAGGGATATGGTGGGTGTTTGGAGGATCAGTGTGGACTTAATGGACTCAACGGCTGCTACGGCACTGTTGGGATTCTAAGATGATTTGAGTAGAGGAACAAGTATACCTTGCTGCAGTTATACAGGGCATTGGTGAGGCAACATCTAGAATATTGTGAGCAGTCTTGGTTTCTTTATCTGAGCAAGGATGTTTTTGCTATAGAGGAAATTAAGGTTTACCAAATTGATTCCTGGGATGGTAGGACTAACATATGACGAGGAATTGTGTAGGTTAGGATTGTATTTGTGTGGTTTAGAACAATGAAGGGGGAGCTTTCATAGAAACCTACACAATTCTAACAGGACTAAACAGGTTAGATGCAGGAAGAACGTTCCCGATGATGGCCAAGTCCAGAATCAGGGGTCATATTTTAAGGGTAAGGCGTAAACCTTTTAGGACCGGAGATAAAACATTTCTTCCCCAGAGAGTGATGAGCCTGTGGACATTACTATCACAAAGTGGTTGATGCCAAAACACACTGTTTTCAAGATGGAGGTAGATATAGCTCTTGTGGCTAACAGGATCAAGCAACTTGGGGGAAGGACAGGATTGGGATATTGAGCTCGATGATCAGCCATGATCACAATGAATGGCAGAGACTCAAGTGCTTGAATGGCCTATTCCTGCTTCTATTTTTGCATTTCTGTGTTGGTGAGGCAGAATACTGGACAGCAGACACTTATTACTATTTAAAATGGCTATAAAGTTAAAACATCCAACTTTATTTTGGCTTAATGGGAAATTTGCAAGCCGTTGAAATAAAAACTACCATCAGCCAACATTTGGGCTAATATGGTTAGAGAACATATATTTGGAAAGATGCGGTCTCCGCTTTTCAATCTTTCCTTATTCTTGCAAGGAAATGACCAGTCTGACAGATAAATGAAATGCATTAGATGTGATAACTTCACAACATGTGTGTTATGATCCTGCTCCACAGCTACTTGATGAAGAAGCAGTGCTCCGAAAGCTAGCACTTCCAAATAAACCTGTAGTGTTGTGAGATTTTTAACATTGTCCACCAGAATTTAGTCAGAGAATGTTCTCTGGCTGTTTTCATTTTGTACTCTAACAAAACATTAGTTCGCACATGCAAGTACAATGTGCCATCTAGTCTTGAAGGTAGCCTAAGACATGCCCTTATTACCTCAAAACCCAAGCATCCTAGTGCCCTCCTTGGTTGATCTCCCATGTTCAACTTTCTATAAACGTAAGTTATTCGAAATCTCTGCTGTTCATGTCCCATTTGCTCAAAGCCCCTGTATTTGCTGTTAAAGCAACATTTAACTTTTAAGTTCTCATCCTGCTCTTAAAATCCTTCTAACTCCTCCATCCTTAAACTCTTTTGAAATATTTACTGTGCACTACTTGTATCTTTTGAGCGACCCAAATTTGTGTCACTGGATAGTTTGTTTGTGGAGCCAACTGTACCCTGAGAAATTTGGCAGTACAGGTGTTGAGAAACAAGGAATTGGTTTCAAGTATTTGAGTCTGGGTGACAGAGCAGCTCAGAAACGTTATTGCCAAGAAATTACGGTATGTTAGCAAGGTGAAAATCTTGATATTTCTTTTCATTTGTTGTCAGAACAGAGCTTCAAAATGTTCCGTCTTGTGGTTTTTATGTACTTTTAACGGGAATAAAATGAAAATTGGAACCCTACGTAAAACTTTGCCTTAGATTGACATGTAGTTTGTGGTATGTTTCAGATGAAGCAGTTGAAGCTCCATCTGCCCTGTCAGTTGGACATCGATGGTCTAATGATATCATCTTGCAGAGAAGCAGGGGCGATATCTCTGGTACTTTGGGCAATATTTATTCCTCCAGTAACAACACAAAAAGACTTTATCTTGTCATTATCATATTGCTGTTTTTGGGAGCTTACAGTGTAGAAATTGGGACATTTCAACATGACAACATTCACTAAAATTCCAAAACAAATGTAGGGTATAGACAGGATAGATCGAGTGAATCCTTAGAAGAGTTCAAAGGAAGTAGGAGTATACTTAAGAGGGAATTCAGGTGGGCAAAAAGGGGACATGAGATAGCTTTGGCAAATAGAATTAATGAGTATTTTGCATCAGTATTTACTGTGGAAAAGGATATGGAAGATATAGACTGGAGGGAAATAGATGGTGACATCTTGCAAAATGTCCATATTACAGAGGAGGAAGTGCTGGGTGTCTTTAATGCATAAAAGTAGAAAAATCCCTAGGGCCTGATCAGGTGTACCCTAGAACTCTGGGAAGCTAGAGAAGTGATTGCTGGGCCTCTTGCTGAGATATTTGTATCATTGATAGTCACAGGTGAGGTGCTGAAAAACTGGAGGTTGGCAAATGTGGTGCCACTGTTTAAGAAAGGTGGTAAGGACAAGCCAGGGAACTATAGACCAGTTAGCCCGACATCTGTGGTGGGCAAGTTGTTGGAGGGAATCCTGAGGGACAGGGTGTACCTGTATTTGGAAAGTCAAGGACTGATTAGGGATAGTCAACATGGCTTTGTGTGTGGGAAATCATGTCTCACCATCTTGATTGAGTTTTTTGAGGAAGTAACAAAGAAGATTGATGAGGGCAGAGTGGTAGATGTGATCTATATGGACTTCAGCAAGGCGTTCGACAAGGCTCCCCATGGCAGACTGATTAGCAAGGTTAGATGTCACTGAATACAGGGAGGACTAGCCATTTGGATACAGAACTGGCTCAAAGGTAGTGGTGGAGGGAGGGTTGTCCTTCAGACTGGAGGCCTGTGACCAGTGGAGTGCCACAAGGATCGGTGCTGGGTCCTCTACTTTTTGTCATTTACATAAATGATATGGATCTGAGCATAAGAGGTACAGTTAGTAAGTTTGCAGATGACACCAAAATTGGAGGTGTAGTGGACAGCGAAGAGGTTTACCTCAGATTACAATTGGATCTTGTCCAGATGGGCCAATGGGCTGAGACATGGCAGATGGAGTTTAATTCAGATAAATGCGAGGTACTGCATTTTGGGAAAGCAAATCTTAGCAGGACTTATACACTTAATGGTAAGGTCCGAGGGAGTGTTGTTGAACAAAGAGAGCTTGGAGTGCAGGTTCATAGCTCCTTGAAAATGGAGTCGCAGGTAGATAGGATAGTGAAGAAGGCGGTTTGGTATGCTTTCCTTTTATTATTCAGAGTATTGAGGACAGAAGTTGGGAAGTCATGTTGTTGCTGTACAGGACATTGGTTAGGCCACTGTTGGAATATTGCTTGCAATTCTGGTCTCCTTCCTATCAGAAAGATGTTGTGAAACTTGAAAGGGTTCAGAAAAGATTTACAAGGATATTGCCAGGTTTGAAAGATTTGAGCTATAGAGAGAGGCTGTACTGTTTTCCCTGGAACGTCGAAGGCTGAGGGGTGACATTATAGAGGTTTACAAAATTATGAGCTACATGGATAAGGTAAATAGGCAAAGTCTTTTCCCTGGGGTGGGGGAGTCCAGAACTAGAGGGCATAGGTTTAAGGTGAGAGGGGAAAGATATAAAAGAGACCTACGGGGCAATTTTTTCACACAGAGGGTGGTACGTGTTTGGAATGAGCTGCCAGAGGAAGTGGTGGGGGTTGGTACCATTGCAACATTTGAAAGGCATTTGGATGGGTATATGAATAGGAAGGGTTTGGAGGAACATGGGCCGGGTGCTGGCAGGTGGGACTAGATTGGGTTGGGATATCTGGTCGGCATGGATGGGTTGGACCGAAGGGTCTGTTTCCATGCTGTATATCTGTGTCTCTATGACTCTAAATACTTAATAGACTGCAAAATACTTTGATAGATCCAGTGGTTAGGGTAAAGTTGTGAAAGATGCTATACAAATGCACATCTATCTTGTTAACACCACCCTTGTAATAGGGTTTTGATTCGTGTCCTCAGCAGTTTGATGTCATCTTTCAACCTTGAGGTTAGCTATAGTTTTGTCTGAATTAGACTAAAATTTTTGGTTATTTGGTTCGATTTTTACTTGCATTATTGATTCATCTGGCTTGTTCTTAAAGTAAAATTTTGATAGTGATTCCACTTGTAGAAAGCTTTAAGTTGACGCACATTATCCTTTGATTGTAATTCCTTGTATAAAATAGTTTTGAGTATCATTGGCAAGTTGAAATGTAATCTGGCAGGAGTATCAGACTTGATTCAGTGGTCATGCTTTTACTTCTGGAGTGGGCTTGTAAGTATAACTTTCTGAAACTCACATTTGACCTCTCTGTTCTGGCTGACACTCCTATGTAGTATAGAGGCCATCTTTTCATTGAACTACTAAGCCAAGGCCTTGAATTTGATAGAAATTTAATAGGAATCTCCTGGTGTCTTGACCAACGTATATCTCTCATCCAAAATCACTAAAAAAAAATTAGTGTATCTGGTCATTGATCTCATGGCTGTTTGTTGGATCTTGCAGTCTGAAAACTAGCTCTTGTGTTTGGCTACATTGGAACACTGATTACATTTCAGTAGTAAAACAGTTGGCTGTAAAATGCTTGGAGATGTTCTCTTGTCATTAAAACGCTATATATCTCTAAATCTTTTCACTTTATTTACTGAAGATAATTTATCAGAATTTCCATGCAAGGCTGAAACACTGAAGTTTCCCACTCTTTGCTCTGAGTTTTATGTGAGCTATGGCTAATTTGGTATCAGATTCTCTTCTGCATAAAAAGGTTACATATAATGTTGGAGCTGGAGTCTTTCAGTTTTTTTTAATTCCTTCATGGACGTGGGAGTCACTTGCTATGCTACCATGTTATTATGTATTCAGCACAGCCAAACCATTTCTCATTCGTACTTCTGCTTATCTGTTATTCACCTTTTCTTCTGCCTTGGCCTGCTATTCATCGCCAGACCATAGCAACACGACGGCTGGAGGAAGAGTGCCTCATCTTCCGCCTCGGAACCCTCCAACCACAAGGGATGAACTCAGATTTCTCTAGTTTCCTCATTTCCCCTCCCCCCACCTTGTCTCAGTCAAATCCCTCAAACTCAACACCGCCTTCCTAACCTGCAATCTTCTTCCTGATCTCTCCGCCCCACCCCCACTCCGGCGTATCACCCTCACCTTGACCTCCTTCCACCTATCACATTTCCAACACCCTCCCCCAAGTCCCTCCTCCCTACCTTTTATCTTAGCCTGCTGGACACACTTTCCTCATTACTGAAGAAGGGCTATGCCCGAAACGTCGATTTTCCTGTTCCTTGGATGCTGCCTGACCTGTGCTTTTCCAGCAACACATTTTCAGCTGTTATTCAGTTGTTTACTTATGCAATTCGTCTCTCTCTCTATCTGTCTGTCTCTGTCTGTCTGTCTGT
>NC_057718.1:83915059-83918105 GCF_004010195.1 Chiloscyllium plagiosum
CCCACTTCTCTCTCTCACTCACTCACTCACACACACAGACACACACAGACACACACACACACCTTCAAGCAGAGGGTTGCATTTCAGAATAGACACCTGTGACCACTGGTATGCCACAATGTTTGGTGCTGGGTCCACTCCTTTCTGTCATTTGTACAAATGATTTGGATGCAAATGCAAATGTAGGAGGGAGGGTTAGTAAGATTGGAGGTGTAGTAGACAGCAAAGAAGGTTATCTCTTACTACAAGGGGACCTTGATCAGATAGGCTGAGGAGTGACAGATGGAGTTTAATTTAGATAAATGTGAGGTGCTGAATTTTGGAAAGGCAAATGAGGGCAGAACTTGCACACTTAATGGTAAGGTCCAAGGGAGTATTGCTGAAAAAGAGACCTTGGAGTACAGGTTCATAGCTCCTTGAAAGTGGAGTCCCAGGTAGATAGGATCGTGGAGAAGGCACGTGATATGCTTTCCTGAATTGGTCAGTGCATTGAGTATAGGAGTTGCGGGGTCATGTTGCGACTATACAGGACATTGGTTTGACCACTTTTGGAATACTGCATTCAGTTCTGGTCTCCCTACTCAATGAAGGATGCTGTGCAACTTGACAGGGTTCAAAAAAGATTTACAGGGATGTTGCCAGCGTTGGAGGGTTTGAGCTACAGAGAGAGGCTGCATAGTCTGGGGCTGTTTTCCCTGGAGCATTGGAAACTGAGGGGTGACCTTTATAAAGGTTTATAAAGTCATGAGGGAAATAGATAGTGTGAATAGCTAATTCTCTTTGCCCCAGGGTCGGGGAGTCCAAAACTAGAAAGCATAGGTTTAATGTGAGAGGGGAAATTATTGAAAGGGACCGAAGGGGCAACTTTTCCTCTGTCTGCTCATTCCATACACTCACCACCCTCTGCATGAAAAAGTTGCACCTTAGGTCCCTTTTAAATCTTTTCCCTCTGACTTTAAAACCGATGCCCTCCAGTTTTGGACTCCCCTACCCTGGGAAAAAAATATTGTCTATTTACCCTATCCATGCCCTCATCATTCTTTTTCAATTTCTGTACAGGCACCCCTCAGCCTCTGACACTCCAATGAAGATAGCCCCAGTCAATTCAGCCATTACCTGTCGCTCAAACCAACCCTGGCAACGTTCTTGTAAATTGCTTCTGAGCCCTTTCAAGTTTCATAACATCCATTCTTTTGGAGGAAGACCAGAATTGCCCACAGTAAACCAATAAAGGCAAGCATTCCAAATGCTACCCTCACTATCCTGTATACTGCATCTCCACTTTCAAGGAACTATGAGCCTGCACTCCATTGTCTCTTTGTTCAGCTGCACTCCCCAGGACCTTAGCATTAAGTCTATATATTTTCTGCTTTGATTTGCTTTTCCAAAATGCAGCACCTCACATTTATTTAAATTAAATTCCACATGCCACTCTTCAGCCATTGGCCCATCTGATCAAGGTCCCGTGGTACTCTGAGGGAACCTTCTTCGCTGTCCATTGCAGCACCAGTTTTGGTGTCTTCTGCAATCTTATTAATTGCACCTCCTATGTTCACATCCAAATCATTTATGTAAATGATGAAAAGCAGTGGACCCAGCACCGACCCTTGTGGCACAACACTGGTCACAGGTCTCCAGTCTGAAAAGCATCCCTCCACCATTAACCTCTGTCTTCTACCTTTTGAGCCAGTTCTGTATCCAAATGGCTTGTTCTTCCTACGTTCCATGTAATCTAACCTTGCTAACCAGTCTCCCATGAGGAACCTTGTCAAATGCCTTGCTGAAGTCCATGTAGATCACATCCATTGCTCTGCCCTCATCAATCTTGTTTGGTTTGTCCTGGTGTTTTTGAAATCTTGCAATTGTTGATAAAGACCACTTAGCTAATTTTTGCCCATTTCCTGAACGTGTAATACTCCAGTTATATTTGGGTTCAGAGTATCAGCTCATTTTATACTTGACTTCTCGTTACTTCTTCAGCTAAAGTACTATTAACACTGACGCATCCTTTTTGCTGTAACTTCATATACTTTTGAACCAGCAGTGATTCTACATTGTTTCAGGAGTGGTGAGATAAAGGTTGAATGTATGGCAAATATTGGCTCAAATCCAGGGATCTCAAATTCTAAATTCCAAATTGCAATGCCAGTTATCCAAAAGGAAAGTGTCTTTATTCTAGAGAACCATTCTCATCCTTGGTTCGTTCTTTTTGCCTTGCAGCTGTTGATTTTCTCAACCACTCCCACATATAAACTTTACGACATTGACCCATTTAACTTGATGAAAAAGGTTATCTTCATTCCAAACATTTCCAAAGTATTCACTCAAGTAAATAAGAGTTTACTTGGAACCTAACTGCCACCACTACCATTGTCACATGTGACTTCGACACACGTAAAGCTGAGTATTGCCAAATCATCCTGGAATGTAAAGACTAACCTGCAGCACTTCTTTGGGCTGTCTGTCACTCTCTCTCTCGCCTTCCTTCAATATCTGTCAGTTTTTATCTGTCTATCTTTCTCTCTCTGTGTGTCTCTCTCTCTCCTCTCTCTCTTTCTCCTTCCTCTCTCTCTCCTCTCTCTCTCTCTCTCTCTTCTCTCTCTCTCTCCCCCTCCCCCCATGCGCTTTCTCTTCAGTCTCGTGCGTGCTGTCTCTCGCTCTCTCTCTCTGTCTCTCTCTCTCTGTCTCTCACTCTCCCATGCGCTTTCTATTCAGTCTCGTGCGTGCTGACAGTCTCTCTCTGGCTCTCTCTCTCTCGCTCTCTCTGTCTCTATCTATACATCTTTGGAAAAGCAAATCTGTCTCTATCTGTATATATCTCACTCTCTTTCTATTTATCTATATATATTATATATGTGTGTATATATATAAAACTCTCTGCCTCTATTTCTCTGTTTCTCTATCTCTCTTGTGCGCTTTCTCTTCAGTCTCGTGCTCTCTCTCTGTCTCTCTCTCTCTCCGTCTCTGTCTTGTGTGCTCTTCAGTCCCGTGCTCTCTATCTCTCTACCTCTGTCTTTCTCTCTCTGTCTCTCACTCTCTCTCTACC
>NC_057718.1:83918705-83974713 GCF_004010195.1 Chiloscyllium plagiosum
ACCGCGCTCTCTCTCTCTCTACCGCTCTCGTGCCACCGCTCTCGTGTCCCCTCTCTCGTGCCCTCTCTGTCACGCTCGTGCTCTCTCTGTCTCTGTCTCTCTCTTGGAAACTAAACTAAGCAGAATTTTCCATCTATAATGTTCTAAAAATATTTTAAGTCACGGTTTTATAATTCTAACCCTTTATGAAAGGGTTTGGAGGAGAGGCTGCTATTACATATTTAGGTCTGCATTGGCAGCAATACAGTATGAGAGGTTTTAAATTTCCCAGCCCCTCTACACTATGACTGAAGATCCTGGAAAACAACCTTTCTCTGTGATCCTTTTGCTCCTCTCTGCCACTCAGACTATTTTCCAAGGGGAGTGTGGCCTCATTTCTCCTATTGAAGTGTACCGTGATATTCTAACACGATTGAATGTCACCTGCTAATGATATGCCCATTCTGCAAGTTCCCTTCTTGAGATTCTTACATGCCTGATGCAACTGCAATACGCCAATTTCTGTGAATATCCATGATTTACTTAAGCAAGTACAAGCTTTTGGAGGATCACTTAATACACAGTCCTCCCTTTACACAGGGTTTTCCATCAATCAGTCATGCACGCAAGACACAACCCCCTACCACTCCCCCATAGTCACGTGCCAACCAAAAACCATGTAAAGTGATTAGATTATGTCTCAAAACAATGTGTGATTCGGTTATTCCTCAAACTGCAACATTTACAGAGTATGATTAGATAGTCACGTCCTGCCTGTAAGACAGAGACCCTCCTCCCGGACATCCACTTTCTTACATGTCAACAGAACAAATTAACCCTTTAACATCTCATTCAGTGTGAGAGGTTTTTACATTTCCCAGCCCCTCTGTACACTGTGACTGAAGATCCTCAATAACAACTTTTCTCCATGACCTTTTTGTTCCTCTCTACCATTGACTGTTTTCCAAGAGGAGTGTGGCCTCCTTATTTCTCCTATTAAAGTATACCGTGATATTCTAACTCTGTTGAAAATCACCTGCCAATGATATGCTCATTCTGAAAGTTTATTGCAGTTGATATTGTGTTTTAGTATTCTATGTTTCAGATATGAAGAAGAATTTTAAACTTAACAGGGAAAGGTGGACATATCTTATGCAAAGACAAACTTATTTATCTCCTGTTACAGCAAATCTGAAGTCTCATCTCAACTCTGATTCTTCTTTTTACCACCCGAATTATCTTGGGGGAATTCAATTGTAATTTCTTTTAAGTTGTATTAAAACATGATTTTTGCCATAAGTCTCCGTATTTAGTGACGCTGATAACATACTGTGGCACAAAATTTATGAGCAAAGGGAGTGGTCAATAAAACGACTGGATTATATTGTCGGTTATGCTTAAGCATATTTGTCATTTTCTGTTATGTTGTGTACTTCAGTATAACAGAAAAGGACTTTTGAGTCTGTGGCTGCATGTTGTGCTGAATATCTGATCATTCGAAGATTGAGTTGACAAATAGGGTAAATATTAAAACTTCAACATTTTAAAGTATCACAGTTTTCCTAATGATACAATGTTCCAAGTTTAATTTAACTTGACACGTGTCTGATTGATTAACTTTACTGGCCAGAATAAGCCATTTTGCGCTACGCCAGTTAATAGCACTGACGAGTTAAAAGATTGTGAGTCAAGTCCAATTCAAGAGATTTAAGCACAGAATTGGATACACTACCAAGGGAATGTTTGTACTGTCCTTCAGATGAAATGTTCTGTTTGCTGTCTCAGGTGAGCATTAAAGGTCCCCTCGCATTGTTGCTGGAAGAACCAGTAAGTTATGTAGTCCAATATTTATCCTTTAGTTAATATAGTTAAACCAGATTATCATCATTTCCTCATTAATATCTGTGGTAGATAGTTTTGTTGGGAGCAGCTATGGGAATGGACAGACCTGTGAAGGAATTGGCTGCAATGGTTTTAGAAAGTCTTGAGTCTCGAGGCTCTCCAAACCAGTTGAGAGCAATAATAGAAGTGTGTGAAATTTGTTTTTAAATCAAGTTTGAAAAAACAAGCAAGTCTAAGTATCACCTAAGTATACCTTTGCTACTATCATAAAAAAGCATTTGACTGATTGGCTAGTGAGTGTTTTTCTTGTTTTCTCCCTGAGGTAGAGCTTCAGTTTGAACTAGGAGCCTGGACAGCAAATACCAATAAATATTGCCAAATTGGGTCATTATGCAACAATAATGGTTGTGATGTGCTGACAGTCTCCCTTCCTCTGGGCCAAAATGTCCGGTTGCAAGATCCATCTACCCCGGAGATATCAAAACTTGTCCAAATTAATGAAAAATAATTATTTTAATGTGTAAAGACATGTGTCTGGTAAACAGGGGCTGCTGAGGTCTCAGGCTAAAATCTGGTTTCAAATCCCATCTGTGTCAGAGATATGTCATAACATGTATGTCATAACATGTCTGAATAGGTTAATTAAAATAACTTTAAAAAATGCAAGGTTATTGTCTGGATTAATAACTGTAAATAAACCAAGCTTGTAAACCTTTTTAGTCGAAGAAAATGGCATATGAATGGCAGGGCAGGTGATGTGTTGCAGCTGTTACATATTGAGTTGATTTGATATCTGTGTGATCCATAACAACATATCAGTAAATGTCTGCAGCTAGAGTTTATGACTTTGTATCTGAACTCTGGACAGTGTGACATTTCAGGGAATGTGAAAGTTACCTGAACACTTTATTGCAGGAAGCAGTTGCATATCTTATGTCAAATACTTAAATGAGAGTTCGGAGAATGTGACAAGTGAAGCAGATATGAGGATTCAAAAGGTGACATTGAAAGAGCCCCTAGATCTTGCACACCTCCAACAGGTTAGTAGTATTTGCAATCTGGAATATGGCAGATAAGAATTGGCAGGCATTTAAGGGACTGTCATATTTTTCATAAATATATTGAGAAAAGAAAAACTCGTGAAAGTGGAGGTACTGTTCATGACTAACTGAAAAACTTACAGATAGCAACAAATTGAAAGAAAATCTACGCAATTTGAAACTTCATGGTAGGCCAGAAGTTTAGGAAAGTGCTAGAAATCAACAAAAAATGGGATTTTTTCCTTTTCTTGTTAGGTGAGCAAGTGTGCACAAAATAGTAAAACAGGTAGTTGGTGCTTCTATGGTTATATTAAATAGGCAAGGAGTAGATGAAGAGAGTTTTACTGCCTTAGAGGATGAGACTTGGAATTGTGATGAGAAGTGAGATGACAAGAAGTTTAAACAAGTATTTTCTGAACTGTTCAAAACAGAGTTACTAAAAGCATATAATAATCATTAGTAAATGAAGGGTTAGAAGGGTGAAAGGAACATTGTGGGTGGGGAGAGACAGGAGAGATATTCGGGAAAACTAATAAAAGGAAGAGCTGACTGATATTATAACTTGCATTACAGGATCTTGAAAAAAGTGGCTGCTGAGATTGTAGATGCATTCATGGTAATTTTATATAATTCCCTACTTTGTGGAACAGTCCCAGTGGGCATGAAAACTGCACATGTAACTCTTTATTCAAATAAGCACGTCTTCTTTTTGTGGGTTCGTACACTGGAAAGCAAGCCATGCTATTCCTTGAGTTATGACAAAATTAAAGATTTTGAAGCAAATATACAAAATTCCCCAATTTACCCATTTTCAGACCCTGGTTCACAGATAGCACAGAAAAAGTTTCCATAATTAACAAGAATTAGCATTTATCATAAGTAATTAGATTCTAGCTACAAGTGGACAGATATGAACGATTTGCATACAACTCTCCAAATTAAAAGTTTAATCTTTTCATAAACTCACCCTTACACACACATACAGAGAGACAAAGAAAATTTGGTTATCGGCGAAGCAAAATTGGAATGCATTTCAGTAGTTCCTATTCATGATGACCGTTGTGATTCTTATGCTGGCCAGTATGTTACTGTTCAGTTGTCTTTCTCTGGATGCTTCCATTGTTTTGCAAGAGACACAAGGTAGCTGGTTCACATAAAAACGAAGGGTCTTTGACTGACTCATCAATTAAAAGTCCCAGCTTATTACTACTGCTTAAAGAAAGATTTACTAGTTTTCTTTAGGTTTAAAAAATGAGTTTTGACTGCAGAGAGTGAGCTTTAGTGCTAGTGGAGTTTGGAACAGTTCTGTCTCTTGATCCCTACTTCAAGCTGTTCATTTACTGGAGACCTAATGTCTAAATACTAATGACTATCTGAGAGAGAGTATTCCTGATCATTTCTGTCTTAAGATCCATTTATTTTTCAACCGTACTCACTAGTTCTAGTTTCTCCCAGATTCTGAGCATCAAAGGGAGAGAAAGATGAGTAGGTGAAGAGATGCTTAATGCTAAGTCAAGAAAGGACAAAAAAATTGGTAATTGGGGCCATAAGTAGGTAATTCCTCTGAGGCTTCCTGTCGGTTTCAGAATTTCCAGTTCGTGGGCACTAGCTGCTTCCTCTCCACCATTGCAAAACAATTCCATAATACATCTATCCCCATAAAGATGGTTTGAGTGAGGGCTTTTCACTTCTCAGTATCAAAACCTAAATGTCTCCATTCTCCACCATCCTCCTCTGCCTGTCTGAGCTTGTCCTCACTTTGAACAACTTGTTTAACTCCTTTCTCTTTGTCCAGATCAAAGATATGGCCGTCGGTATCTGCATGTATCCCCATTATGCATTTCTCTTTGTGGGTTACATGTAATATTCCTTGTTCCAATCCTGCTCTGGTTTCTCCCCACAACTGTTTCTCCTGTACATCAATAACATTGTTGATGGTGCTTCCCCTTCTCATTTTGATTTGGAAAAGTTTATCTATTTCACTTCCAATTTCCACCCTAATCTCACCTTCACCTGGTCCATCTCTTGGATTCCTCCCTTCCCTTCCCTCCATGTCCCCATTTCCATTTCTGGGGATAGGCTGGCTACTGATACCCACTGACTCCCATAGTTACCTTGCTATACATTCCCATGCCGTGATGATGCTGCTTCCAGAGGACAGCCTCAAAGTTTATTCTTTTTCCTCTAACTAAGAATTCCCTGCTACTATGGTTAAGAGGGCCCTCTGCCTACACACCTCTCTTCCCTCCCACAACAGGGAAGGATCCCCTCCTGGCCTTCACTCTCCACCCGCTAGCATCCTCATCCATAGGATTTAAGCTGTCAGTTCCGCCACCTCCAGCAGCGTGCCACCACCAGCCACGCTCCCCTCCCCTCCCTCATCAACATTCTGTAGAGATTGTTTTCTCTGGAACATGCTGGTTTGCTCCTCCTCCGCTCCCAGTACCTGCTCACACCCCCACAGCATCTTTACTACCCTACCAATTTTTGATTATCCACAATGAACTTATTGATTAACTTTCCAACATTGAAGTCAAAATCATAAATTAACGGGTTTGACATTTGTGGTGACGAAGTTTTTTGGAAGTCCACTTGCTTGAGATGTTGGAGAGATTTAAGAAACAAGCATGGTTTAAGGATAAATGGAAATATAAACTTGGGGAACAAAGCATTTAATGTTACAGTAGCAAAAATGTTGATCAAATTGAAAGCTGTTCTGCTTTGTTGACGAACCAATTGCTGTTCAAGGTTTTGGGTTTTTATTTTTGACTTCAAGGATTTGCAGTACTTTCCTCTTTCCTCTTTTGATTAGAGCATTATTGGCTTTCTTAGTTGCTTCTACTTAAAGTATTTACAATTTTCTTCATTTTATCTTACCCATTACAGATATAGATGTTTAATTTTAGAAAGGTGCTCTTGGGTGGCATTTTGAAAACAACACTAATACAGTGTGATACTGCAGATAATCCATTAAACAATTCAGATCAGTCAGGCATTCATAACCGTAAGGACAAAGAATATAAATAATATAATTTTCAGATCACATGGGGCAGGATCTGCTTCAAGGAACTGCAATTAGAGTACTTATAAAGTTGAAATTCTAAGGTTTTCAAATCACCTTTCCTATATTCTTGGAACATCCTTGAACACTCAACGAGCAGTCCCTGGGGTTTGAGCAGGTTCTCTTCTGGAGTCTGTTTGCAAGTTGATTTATACACAAATCTGAACACGATGCGGCACAATGGAAAGCAGCTGTTTGTGGGTACAGGAATTGTTCATGTGTTGAATCTTTATAATTACGGCCACGTACAGGATTGCTTTTGTAAGTTGGACATTGACAAGTTGCGGACCCTCTGTTTGCACAATTCTGATAGGTTGGAATGAGGTACATTACGTTGAATCTTTTCGAAAACACGTGTTTGGTTTAATGGTCTTTGTGTTATTTAAAATTTACACGGTTAACTTCTGACATTAAACCATTAGCAATTTGAAAGTAATTTTTCCGTAATTTAACATAATTTCATTGATTTTACAAATATCATAATTAGCATATTACTCCTAGCAATGATGCATTGCTGGTACTGGAACTGACAATAACCAGTTACCTCCTTTCAGTTAATGCTTACAGGCCGTTGGGAAATTGCTGGAGTGAACAGACCTTTTAATTAAACTGATTTCAGAACTATAACTCACTAACCTAGCAGTAAGTAAATGGGAGAATAATGTGGAGCCACCTAATATAAATGATGTTAAATATTTTTAGCTTTCAATAGTAGAAATACTAAAGTATTGGAATCAATTATTAAGGAATTCATGCAGTATTTGTCAAATCTTAATTTAATCAAGCAGAGTAAACATGGCTCCGTTAAAGGGAAATTGCGTATGATTAATTTATTCAAGATTGCCAAAGAAGTCCCAACCAGGGTGGATAGCGGGGAACCAGTAGATGTGTTGTGTTTGGACTTCTAAAGGCATTCCACAAAATATTTCACAAAATCTAAGCCATGCGCTAAGAGCCCACAGAGTTGGATATCATATATTGGCATGGAAAGAGAATGGGCTAAAGGGCAGGAAATTGCAAATGAGGATAAAGGGTTCTTTGTTAGCTTAGTGACTTGTGGCATGTGGGATTCCACAGCATCCATACTGGGACTGCATTTGTTTATGATCTGTATTAAAGACTTGGAGGAAGGAAGTCAAAGTATGATAGCCAGATTTGTAGATGACACAAAGTAAGTGGAAGGGCAGGTTGCAAGAGAGATACTAACAGTTAAAGTGAGGTATTGATAGGTTAACTAAGTGGGCAAAATTGGCAAATGGAGTGTAATGTGAAAAAATGTGAAGTTCTTCATTTTGAAAAGGTGAACAAAAGAACAAATTAATGTTTAAATGGACAAAAAATGCAGAGAGTGCAACATAAAGGGGTTTGGGTTACTTCTGCATGAATCATAGAAAACTAGCACGTAGTAACCACATAATCAGGAAGGCTAATGGAATGTTGGTCCTTATTTAAAAGGGCTTGGAATATAAGAGTAGTGAAGTCTTCCTGCAATTGTACAACATGCTATTGAGACCATATCTGGAATACTGAGAGCAGTTTTGGTACGCTTATTCAAGGAAAGATATCATTTCACTACAAGCAGTTCACTCGGTTAATCCATGGTATGGGAGAATTATCTTATGAGCAAAGGCTGAACAATTTAGGATTCTATTGACTGCAGTTTAGAAGAATGAGATGTGATAGCATTGAAACAAAATTCTTAAGGGGCTTGCCAGTGTAAATGCTGAGAGGATGTTTTCCCTCCATGGGAGAGTCTATGGTATAGACTCAGAGTAAAGATAAGATGACTCTACTCTGACGTTTGAGAATCTTATAGAGTAAGAATCATACAACACAGAAACTTGTCCATGCTAACCAAGTTTCCCAAACCAAACCAGTCCCACTTGCCTGTGTTTGGCCCATATCCATCTCAACCTTGCCTATTCCTATACCTATCCAATGTATTTTAAATGTTGTAATGTTGTCCTCTGGCAGTTTATTCCACATGTGAACCACTGTGTGTGAAAATGTTGCCCCTCTGGTCCCTTTTAAAAATCTATCTTCGCTCAACTTTAAAAAAAAAATGCCCCCTAGTTTTGAACTCCCCTACCCTTGGGAAAAGACCTTTGTTATTCACCTTATCGATGACCTTCATTATTTTATAAACTTCTCTAAGGTCACCCCTGAACTTCCTATGCTCCATGAAAAAGGTTCCTAGTTTATTTTTAGAAATCAAACCCTCTATTCCTGGTAACATCCTGGCAATTTTTTTCTGAACCTTTTCCATTTTAATATTATCCTTCCTACAGCAGGGTGAGCAGAACTGTACACAGTACTCCAAAAATGGTGTGCTAAATGTCTTCTTAACCACTCTGTCCACGTGTGATGCAACTTTCAAAGAATGTGGAGGTATTTCCAAGAAAAGTGGAAACTTGAATTCATGGATGAATGGAGCCAATGGAGATTAACTCAACTAGGAATGAAGTGACTAAGTTTGTTAATGTGCCTGTTCAATAAACATGAAATCCAGTATCCATATTCTAATTGAATTTCATGGTCGACACAGTGGCTCAGTGGTTAGCACTGCTGCCTTAACAGTGCCAGAGACCTGTGTTTCCTTCTAGCGATTGACTGTCTGTCTGTGTGGAGTTTGCAGATTAGAGTCATAGAGATGTATAGAATGGAAACAAACCATTTGGTCCAACTAGTTCACGGTGAGCATGTTCCCAAACTAAGCTCGCACCACTTACCTACTTTGGTCCTATATCCCTCAACCTTTCCCATTCATACACCCATCCAAGTATCTTTAAATGTTGTACCTAGATCCTGCACTTCCTCTGGCAGTTCATTCCATCCATTAAACATTCGGTTTTCAAAAAAAGTTGCCCCTTGTTCTTTTTAAAACTTAATCTTCCCACCTTAAAAATATGCCCCCTAGTTATGAACTCTCCCGCTTGAGGGAAAATATCCTTGTTATTCCCCTTATTTGTGACCCTTAGGATTTTATAAACCTCTATAAGATCACCCCTCAACCTCCTAAAAATGGAGAAAAAAGTCTTTGCCTATGCATCTTATTTTTATAGCTCAAATCCTTCATTCCCAGCAATATCCTGGTACATCTTTTCTGAACCCTCACCAGTTTAATAATTCCCTTCATAATTCTTCATATGACAGGATAGTACACTGTACTCCAGAAGAGGCCTTACCAACTGTGCAACCTCAACCTGACATCCCAACTCCTACACTCAAAAGGTCTCAACAATGAAAGCAAGCATGCTAAAATGCCTTCCCAGCAACCCTGTGACACAAAGTTCAAAGAATTCTCAACTTGAATCCCTTGGGGGGTCCCAAGGCACACGACGAGGCGTTCTTCCTCCAGGCGTCAAGTGGCTTTGATTTGGTGGTGTAGGAGGCCCAGGGCTTGCATGTCCTTTTTGGGATGGGCAGGGGACTTGAAGTGGTTGGCCACAGGGTGGTAGGGTTGTTTTTCCCAGAGATGTTCCCTGAAATGTTCTGCGAACATGTAACCTAGGCTGATGATAATGCAACATAGAGAATGCTACATTGGTGATGGTGTTGACTTTTGACTGCTTAGTTTGTTATGTACAATGTTAAAAAGAGATAAGGGACTTTTTTGGTGTTCTGTCTTGTATTTATTCTCCAGTCACTGTCATCAAAGCAGAATGATTATTTCATTGCATTTTGGAAACTTTTGGTGTTTGGAATCTGGCACCTACATTTTTCAGCATAACAGCTGGGAATTTATACCCATAAGTTGTGACTTGCTTTGTACTGTCTATAATTACATCTTTTTCCTTACTGTTAGCATTTTAAACTTCATTACTTGAGACTCTCTGCAGTAGAAACCAGCTGCCCTTGAGGACCTGCAGGTCTTGTGCTGTTAAGTTCTGACTTGACATGTTGTCAAAACTTCTTAAACCGACACAGAATATTGTTTAGGAACTTTTTTTTATGAATGGACATGTTGGTTCCAGAGAGTACTTAAAAATGTGCATCTAAAGCAGTTAATTTCCATTTCGTAGTATTATTCTTGGTAGCATTTTTTAAGAAAAGATTTTTGCTCTCAGCATGATTAGTCTGTAAGAGTTTGTTTATAGAGTAGTAGAGCTTCTGGAAAATATGTTATAGTTTTATCTGCTGTCAGTTATGTTATGTAATGCAATGCTTCACCATATTTGTGTTGCAGAAACCAGCGGATTCCTTGTTCTGTTTGGGCTGTGCTAAAATCACAGTAAAAATATTAGAGAACATCAGGTCATTTGTCATTTTATAAAGCTATTCATCTAAAATGCAGTTCAGATATTTGTGATTTCACTGTAGCCCTAAGTTTGATCAAGCCTTGCTCATTGTCTCATGCGGACTTTGTCAAGTGTTGAAAGTGTGTGGGAAAAATGGTTGGCATGCAAAGAATATGAATAGTGCTCAGATAAGAATAAAGTTAAAGTGGTCGAGAAACCTTAGTAGACTTGATGCTTTTGAAATATAACCAGTTCAGTGTGGCAATCGGCAAAACACTTAATATTGAATGGTGTAGTCAGAACCGAGCAAATAAATTATAATCATAATGCAGATACAGTCCAATTTCGCTTTCAACACTCTGTTCAGTTCTAATCATGGAGGCATGAAGAGGGTAGACAAAGGCTAGAAGCAATGCAAAGAGGAGCTACAAGGCTGATTCCTGATGTTAATAGTATAAATTCTGATGGAAGGATGGAGAGATTTTAGAAGCCTGTAAATTCATTAACAGAATTGACAAAGTAAATCTGGAACATAAATTTGAAATTTAATTTGGAGATCAAAGCAAGGGGACATTGGTTCAACTGATTAAATCCTAAATTTAGGACTAATTACTAGAAATTCTTCTCTCAAACTGATCAATGCATGGAATAGACTTCTATATAGAGAAGAGGATTGAAAGAAGGGAATGTGTTGGCATAGTGGTATGCCAGAGATGCAGGTTCATGTTCTGGAGATATAGATTTGAATCTCACCACAGCAGATGGCGAAATTTGAATTCTCTTAATAAGTATTGGAACCGCAAAAGACTCATTTCACAATGGTTTACAGGGAATCTCATCTAAGGAGGACAGTTTCCTTTGTTAAAGGAAAAGGAACCAAATAGGATTTACGTCAACCCACTGTGGATATCTGTCTGTCATTAATTTCATGCTTTCACTGAGTTTTGATATCCTGGTGAGATTTAAACTTCGAATGTTGCATTGGGGTTCTGGATTACCAGTCCTGTAACATTACCCTTATGCTTCTTCTTCCCCTGACTTCAGCTTCACCCACCCACCTATTCCATCTGTTCATGACCGTAATGGTAGGAGTAACCAGTGCACAATACTTGTGGATTCAAAGTCTGGTCCTCATGTTGAAGTTGACTTCCATTGTGTCAATGTAATACGATCACTGTGCTAAATGGGGTCAGTTTTGAATGTGTCTCGCAGCTTGATTGGGTATCCTTAAAGTACTTCAGGTCTTCAGCAGAATCTTATTCAAACACAATTTCTTGGCCAATGCATTCCAACAACCCACTATCCTATTGCCACTCAGATAGTTACCAACTGTGGTTCAATTAAAAGTGCAGGACGATGTGCCGGGCATAGTAGTAGACATACCATGGTAATGAGGTGTCAACCTATGAAACTGCAGCACTGCACTGCTTGGATGTCAAAAGGTGGAACCAGTATGCCATTGAGCAAAGCAGTTCCAAGACCAATGGATCAGACCCAAGTATGTTGGTTCTCCCATATCCAGTCATGAACAGGAGGAATAGGCTTCACAAATAACCTATCCTTGATGGGGGCCCAGTACATCAGTGCAAAAGACCATGCTGAAGCAGAAGTGAATAAAACAGCCCATGTCTGTAAGAGGCAAGATCTGGACAAGATTGAGACTTGGTCACATGAGCATTCTACAAGCGGCAAGCACTGGGTGTCTCCAACAGGAGAGAGTCTAACCATTCAAAGGCATTGTCATCACTGAATCTCCCACTGTCTACATCCTGGAAATTAATATTCACCAGAAACTCAATGGCTGCAGTTTCATATTCTGCTGCTGCAAGCGGAGTTCAGAAGCTGTGAATTCTGTGGTGAGCAACTCATTCCTGTCTCCCCTGCCACCTGTCACCTGTAAGGCACAAGCCAGGAGTGTGATGGAATATTCTCAACTTGCCTAGATGTATAGCTCCAACAGCACTGAAGAAACTCAATGCCGCCCAGGAAAAAGCAGTTCATTTTGTTGGCATCCCATTCATTACCATCAATGTTCATTTGCTTCACCACTGACATATAGTGGCAGCAGTGTGCTCAGTTTTCAAGATAAACTGCGGTAAGTTACCGTGGCTCCTTTGCAGTTTCTCAATCTGTAACTGTTATCACCAAGAAGGACATTGGCAGCCATTTCAAGGAAGTGTTACTATCTGCAAATTCCACTCAAAACCACACACCTTCCTGATTTGGAACAATATTGCTGCTCCATAATTTGCCAGGTCAAGATCCTGGAACCCACTTTCTAACACCTTAGGATTGCAACAAGGAAGCAACACATCACCACCTCTCAGGCAATCAAGAATGGGCAACAAATTCTGGCCTCACAAGTGATGGCCACATCCCACAAATGAATGGAAAAACAAGTAGGACTCATAAGAAATGATCTGAATGTTACATTGTGCAGCAAGGTTGTCAGATTTTGAGATTTCTGACAAATCTTGTTATACTGCTTCTTAAAAATATTGCTACTTAATTCTAAATTCACAAGATAATGAATGGTAAATGGAAATAGCATTTCAATTCAAATAATGGTGATTTAATATTTAAGGGGGCTTTTCTGGACATTTGGTGCTGGAACAACACTTCTCCTTTCAATCAACAAGCATCATTAAGAGGTTAGGTTGGTGGATCCTAATCTTTCAAGTGCATATTGATGAACAACTTACATTTAAGTACGAATGGAAAAAGCTGGGGAGACACTGTCTGGACTAAAGGCTAGTAAAATTCTGTTCATAATTAAGATGACCTGGTGTGGAGTAGTATCTTGTATTCAATATTTTACATTCTTATGTGAAGACAAGAATTCAATATTTTACGTTCCTGTATGTTGATAAAAGTGAATCTGATGTGCAAGTAAGTGAATCAGCCTAGTGAGTTGTGCAGAACCTGTACCTCATGTATTGTTCACTTGATCTGTCTTAATAAAGTAACAAGTGTTTGTGGAAAAGATAAGAATATCCAGTTTGAGTTACTAGAGGGTAATACTGTTACATCTCTGGTTATACTATCGTGCAAGTAAATGTCGAAACATAGGAGCAGGAGTAAGCCATTCATCCTTAAGATTCACTGTTCAATAAGATCATGGTTGATCTGTTTGTGTCTCCAGTCCACCTTTCTGTCTACCCTTCCAAAAACCCTTTACTCCTTTGTCTGTCAAAACTGTTACAGCCTCCACTGGTTTCTGAGTAAGATTATTCCACAGACAGAAATTTTTTAAAAAATTCTCATCTTCATGTTAAAAGAGTATTTTTTTTATTAGAGTCATGCAGTTTTTATAGCTTCAAAAGAAACTCTTTGGCACATTGTGTCCATGCTGGGTCATCATGATATCCATCTGTTGTAATCCTCTTTACCAGCACTTGGCCCTTGGCTTTGTATGCTTGGGGGTTTCCATCTAAATACTACTAAAATGTCTTGTGGGCTCCCCCCTCTACCACCCTTTGTGGCAGTGACTTCCTGATATCCATCACACTTTTGGTGAAAACATTTTTCCTCAAATTCCTTCTAAACATCCCACACCTTATCTTAAAACTGTATCTCCTGGTTAGTGACCCATCTGCCAAAGGGAAAAGTGTCTCCCCATCTATCGTGTGCCTCAGTACTTTGTACATTTCATTCAGATGTCCCCTTTGGCTTTCTCCCTCTCGGGGAAAACAACTCCAGCCGAGTCAGCTTCTTTTCGTAGCTGTGTTGTTCCAGTACAGACAACATTCTGGTGAATCTCTTCTCCACCCACTCTAGTGCAGTCACATCTTTCTTACAATATGATGATCAGGACTGCACATATTCATTCAGTTGTGGCCCAACTAACATTATGAATTACTCCATCATAACCTCCTTGCTCTTGTATTAGCCAAGGCATTGAATACACTTACCTTGGACTGGATCTTGCATGTTTCAATAAGATGAGCTTTGTTTCTAAACTGTATTGTATAATATAGATAAGGATGAGCAGTTAAACTGTTCAATGTTGTTTCTTGAGATAAGTTGTGCATTCTGGAAATTTGATGAATTAACCTCTGAGCTACTTCTAAGCAATTGTCTCTTCGTTTTCAAATAAGACGTCCAAACTGTAATTTAGATGTGGTCCAATCCATAAATGGTGCCATTCCACTTGTCTTCGTAATCATTGCTCTCTTTGCTTTCTAAATCTTGTGACTCGTGTTTTAAGGTACCAGGAACCCTTTAAACCTGAATTTTAATTTTTTTTCTGGATATAAATAACACGTTGCTTTTCTGCTCCAACTAAAGTGGAAAACTGCACATTTTCCCATTTTTGGCAATTTTTTCCCCCCACACTCCCTTCAGATGCACACATCTCTTAGTATATGCTCTATCTCCTCTTGACAACTTACCTCACCTCCCGACCTTTCTTGGTATCTTTCACAAATTTTGCTACCATATGTTTGGTCTCAGGTGGTCAACTTGCAGAGAAGTGAGACTCTTGGACAGTATATGTCAGTGACTGATAACACTGTGCCAAGAGGATACTTTTTGCCAGACCGACAGTTGTAATCTTGACTTGATCTTTCTGTATAAATGAATTTGGGTGAGCCCAAAGACCTTCCATGTCTGTAATGATCCAGTAAAAAAAATTGTTTCTATCAAGCAATTTTAAAGCATGCACCTGAAATGCCACAGGTGTGGATTGATTTTTCTTTCAGTATTTGAAGTATGACAAGAAATTTTGTTTGTTTGATTTGCATTAATTAATTTGTGTTTGCTCTTTAATTGTTAATTATTTTTCCATTTGCTATTGTCAGGTTCAACAACAGGTACATCCCAAACTTGCCTCTACTGAGGATGCCTTGCAATACATTGAAGAGCTAATCCTACAATTGCTGAGCATGCTTTGTTTAGCCCAACCTCGTAGTGTTCAAGATGTGGAGGTAAGGTGATATCACGTTACAAGTGCTTGAATTGCATCGGGAGGTCCAATTCTTTCGCTTTGTAAACAATTGCTCATTCTTACTGATGTTCATTTTGCAGTGATGAACTTGTTTGGATAACCTTTCCATTTTATTTCATAAGTTAGGACTTTTCTTCATTGTCTTTGCTTTCGGTTCAAAATTATATAGTTCCCCTTTTCTTCATTTACCTTCCACGCCCCCAGGCTCAATCTATCATCTTTACACTGTCATCGTTCTTTTTTGCTCCAACCATGCTGCCATTATTGATTTTCCCACCTTAGTTTCAAACTGACAGTCCTGCCTTCAGCATGGCACCCAACTCCCACACTAGTTATTATTTCCCGTACCACTGACATCATGGTGGAAGATGCAGCTAGGAATGAACCAATATTGTTAAAGTTCCATCCTACAGTAAATGAAGATGAAGATAACAGAAGCACAAACGAGCATTTCAGCTGAAGCTGGGTGATCATAAAGGTGGATAGGCTGGACTTTGTAATGCACCATGACGTAAGTTTTGCAGCTTAGGTCAGGGCTAGACAGGATTGCAGTCTTTTCAGTTTTTCCCAAAATGATAACTAGGAAAGGGTAGAAACTGGTGGTGCTTTAAGTTGTCTAAGGTTGTAATCAGCATATATTGTTGAAACTGAGACTGTGTGGCTTTCGATGATGCGAAAAGTAAGCAAATAGGTAAGTTGAAGGCAAATATCTTTGAAGGTGTGCATGGGCAGTTGGAAACAGATGCTATTACTAAAGGTTCTTTGGGTCCAACTTGGATAGGTTAGTGGTAATATTGGAAGAGGTGGGCATGGATGGGAGATAAGGATGGAAATTGGAGAGATTTTTAAATTAAATCTGCAACCAGATTGTTTATAACATTAAACATAGATCCTTTTCCTGATAAATTTATTTACAGAATGCAACATTATGTGCTGTATGCTGGTATTAACGTTTGGTCCCAGCCAGTAGTCTGTGTTTTCAATCAGTCTGTTCAGATATGATATGATACACGCACACCTGGAGCAGGTAGGACTCAAACCTGGACCTTCTGGTCCAGAAGTAGAGACATTACCACTTCACCACAAGACTCACCGACCGAAGTCACTCTTCAAAAGTGACTCATACTACTTAGCCAAACATTTAGCCTTCACCTATGTGGATATTTTCTAATCGACTGGTTCAGAGATGTCACCACATGACTCTGGAGCAGGTGGCCCCTGAACCTGGGCTTCTGATTCAGATGTAAGGACGCTACCACTGCAATATAGGAACCCCTGAATGTTTTCAATCAATCTATTTTAAGACACCTCTGGAGCAGGTAGGACTTCTGGCCCAGGGGACGAGACGCTACCAAAAGTAAATTCTAATTAGCCTGTTCAGAATACAATTGCATACTTCAGGGGAGAGTGAGATTTCAGTTCGGGCCTTAAGGCTCCAAGGTAACTACGCTAGAAATTTCCTAACTAACTTGTTCAGAGCTGTTATGACGCACCTCTCGAGCAGTTGGGACTTGAACCCAGGGTCTCCTGGCTCAGAGATAGGGTAACTATCATTGCACCACAAAAGACTTTCACCTGAGTATCTTGTAAATCTAATTACATAGCTGTTAAAACACTTGGACCAACCTCCATTCAATAAGGATTGGAAAATAAGCTGAGAGAACTGGGAAAGTGTAAGATTTACACACTTGTTCATAAAGTTATAGATCCAACAGTTATAAATCAAGCTGTTGAAACTGTGCTGGGAAAGCTTTAAAATTAATATTTTAGAATCAGCTTACCAGTCATTTGGTCAAATCTGGACTCTAAAAGGGAAGTCAACATAAATATAAGGGCAAATTCTTGTGTTTAACTAACTTGGTTGAATTTCTTTGTAACAGATTTGATGAGATGTGTGTTTTTTGTAGTCTGTGGAATTACAAATGATGTTATTAAAGTGCTGTGTCAAGCTTATCAGCAATTCGAAATCCATTTAATAACTACTGTTACTGTCTCTTTTATCTAGTTGACTGAGGGTTAGGAAGCAGTAATGGTTAACAGTTAATCTTCAAACTTGAGGTTTCCAAGCACTGGTATTTTGACTGCTGTTCATCTCTGTTAATACCTGGACTTGGGAATGTAAAGCATAATTTGAAACTTTTTGGATGATGATGCAAAACTTCGAATATTGTGAACTGAGAATTAGATGTTGGTAGACTCCAGTAGGGCTTGTGCTAGTGGAATGGGTGGATATGTTCGAGACAAATTTAATTTAGGGAAATGTGAATTGTTTCATTTTTCTGGAAAGGAGGAGGAGAGTCAGTACAAATTGAAGAGGACCATTCCACATTGAGTACAAGACTAGAAATACCTAGGCATGCATGTGCATGAGTCATTGAAGATGGCTGGGCAGTTTGAGAAAATGTATAAAAAGACAGATTCCTCAGATATATGAATAGAGGCATGGAGTTCAAAAGCATGTTATACTGAACCTTTATAAAACATTGGTTCATCCTGAACTGAAACATTGTGTCCATTTCAGGGCATTGAACTTGAGGAAAAATGTCAATGGTTTAGAGATGATGCAGAGAATTTTTTTGAAGAGAATTTTTGCAGGATGAAGGTCTTCAAATATATCCATGTAACCATGAAGAGAAGATTGAAAGGAGATTTTGTAGAGATGTTCAAAATCATGAGAGGTTCAGATGGAGTGCATCAAGAGAAACTATTCCCATTTGCAAAAGATTTGAGAACCTGTAGGGACAGATTTTGTGACTGGCAAAAGCACCAAAAGTGACATGAGAAAATGTTTAACACAACAAGGTGATAAGGCTCAGGACTAGAATGAGGTAAAAACAATGACTGCAGAGGCTGGAAACCAGATTCTGGATTAGTGGTGCTGGAAGAGCACAGCAGTTCAGGCAGCATCCGAGGACAGGCAAAATCCGAGGACAGGCAAAATCGACGTTTCGGGCAAAAGCCCTTCATCACCCGAAACGTCGATTTTGCCTGTCCTCGGATGCTGCCTGAACTGCTGTGCTCTTCCAGCATCACTAATCCAGAATCAGGACTAGAATGTCTAAGTGTATAAGGCTGTTTCAATTGTGTATTTCAATAGAAAATTGAATGAGCATCTGAAGATGAAAAAGTATTTATGGGGATAGGACGCATGTACAACTCGCTAAATTGTCCTATTGAAGAACTATCACATGGTCACTTGTTCTGTAAGCTAACTATGATGGAAAGTCTGAAGGAAGAAAGAGAAGGGGAAATCTTGAGAATATTAAGGTAGTGGTAGGCGGTCCATAGATAATTTTAAAAGTGATTTGAGAGGTGTGGAACATATGAGATGCTCAAAGCAGGAAGTAGTGCCACTGAACTGGGCAGAGCAACCAAAATGTGACTTGTATTATGAAGACCCGATCACCATTGATTTTTGTTGTTATGAACCGTTTCTGCTTTTTCCTATCTTGAGTAATTACTCATATAAGATATCATCTCAAATGCCAAATTAAGTTTGATTTAAACATTGTGACCTTTCATGAGGCTTGATTTCATTTTAGCACTTTAAGGCATTACAATTAATTACCTGTTTGTCTCCTTTTAATTATTTAAAATTAGGGTCTGTATAAAATACATTTGCATTGAACTGTTATTCTTTAATTTGTTGCTGTTTGAAATTCAATAAATCCAATATATTACCTTCTGCAGTATTTTCTAGGTCTCTGAACCAAGTACAGATTTTATTGAAATTTTCAAAGCTCTACCATGATTTCAGTTATGTTTGGGGCTCATCGAAGTTCATGTTAAGCTACAAAGATTTCACTAGATGTATGGTTTCCGCAGTTCATGACTGAAATGCACAGTAGTCTGCTTGCAATGAGAATTACATGATACAGTGATAAAAATCACACAACACCAGGTTATAGTCCAACAGGTTTAATTGGAAGCACACTAGCTTTCAGAGCGACACTCCTTCATCAGGTGATTGTGATGATCACCTGATCACAGTCATCTGATGAAGGAGCGTCGCTCCGAAAGCTCGTGTGCTTCCAATTAAACCTGTTGGACTATAACCTGGTGTTGTGTGATTTTTAACTTTGTACACCCCGTCCAACACCGGCATCTCCAAATCGTGATACAGTGAAGCTTAGACTTTGCTGAGGTCTCAGAATTGTAACACCTCTAAAGCTATGATTATGTAGTATTCCTGGTTTAATCCAACAAATTGGTTAATTGCTACACATATTAGTATTTAAAATGGCTCATACATCCAAGAAGAAACATCTTATTTAAGAATATAGTTATTTGTACTAGAGCCAAACGTTCTTCTTGAAACTTGCCGCATCAGCATTTGAGTCAAAATGCCTCACCACTTCAGCATCAGTTGCGCATTTATTTTGACTGTATTTAACATTTATTTATTTCACAGATCAAATGCGTTCAGAATAATAGCAATTTATAGCATGTGAAACCTTCTGAATGCTGTATTGCTTAAGTTCTATCAACTTGTCATTTTTCCTCAATTCTGTAAGATTTTCATTTTTTTTAAAAAGGAGTTACTGTATGTGCCATAATTAATGAATTTATCAGCATTGTTTATTTTAATTTGTATTTATTGTATCAATGCAGCACCTATAATAAAAGAGCAGACTGAATCCAAAGTCACAGTCTGGAGGCCACGCTTGCACTTGGGTTTATCCATTCGAACAAGATTGTATCTATACTATATCATTTGTTCAATCATCGCGGAGAACAGTGCGATGTAAATATAATTCTCAAGAGGTTGATAGTATATAGCAACATTGCTGAGAAAAGTCACTTTTGTCATGCACTCAATATAAAGTTCAAGAAGAAACCAACATTTATACTGCATGAGAGGAGACAGCTAATTGGTTGGCAAGTGGGCTGTGATGGGCAGAGGCATTGCAGCAGAGAATTTAACCATTAGTGCTGATTGCCAGTTCACAGTCAGGCTTTGTTTAAGTTTTAAATCAGACAGGTTGACCTGTCCTGAAGAGTACAAAATGAAAAGCTTTGACAGAATGTATTTTTTCAATAATAGTCATATTCTGTACTACCAAACGATTATTTAGCACTACATGATCATTGGGCTTAAATGTTTCCTGTTTCTGTATTTGTTCGAGTCGAAATTATATCTGTCTGATTTTAGAGTTTTCACAGATTTGATCAATATTATTTAAGTAGTACAAGGAAATTTTCTTGAAACATCAAAGAACTGGAGTATTCATGTGTAGGGGAGGATGGCTTGTTGAGATGCATATTCAAATTTTCAGTTTAGTATTCTAAGTAAATTATTGGTACAATTTGAATATGTTAATAAATGTCAGTGTCGTGCAAGTGACTAATAACTGAAATTGCAGAATACAGCTTTATTAAAAATCTGTTTTTAGGAACGTGTGCAGAAATCATTTCCTCATCCAATTGACAAGTGGGCCATAGCTGATGCTCAGTCCGCCATAGAGAAACGTAAACGTAGAAATCCTCTTTTGTTGCCAGTTGACAAAATTCACCCTCTTCTAAAGGTAAGATTTGCATAATTAAACTTATGATTTTTGAAACATTTATGTGGCAGTTAAATTTAATTAATGAGTGGGGAGTTTGTCTACCGATATTGCTGATATGGCTACAATTTTCAGTGACCATCAGGCAATAATCATTGAACAGTCCTCAATTATTTTGCCAGTATTTAGACTGCCCTAAAACTTTGGATTAAGTTTATACTCATAGCTTGTCCCTTTGTAGAAATTCTGTTTGTTATCCATCACACTTTTGTCAACAAAATACAGATTCCACTATGTTTACAAAGAGGATCTGGAGTTGTTGGGGGTCCTTCCCTGTTTGACCCAAAGGCATATGCTGCAGGAAATGTGGACTTTATTGTATTTTTTCTTTGTCTCTGGACTGCTGTTCAGGATACCTGACCACTGGGCATAACCATTATAAGTGCATTATATGCTTCTGATTACAATCCCTTAAACATTCATCTTCCAGGGAAAGGGTAGAATTTATGAAATGTGTATGGAGACATTGAATATCTCAAGCTAATTCTGTTGTATTCAGCCACAGATGTTAGTTGTATTTTTGTTTCTGCATCAACCTCCATTCCCTCTTTCTGTACTATCTCGATGTTACCAACACTGGAAGATTTGAATTATAAGGACAGGCTCGATAGACTGGAAGTGTACAAGGCTGAAGGGTGACCTTAGCAAGGTTTATAAAATCATGAGGGACATAGATCAAGTGAATAGCCAAGGTCTTTTCCCCAGGACAGTGGAGTCCAAAACTAGATAGCATAGATTTCAGGTGAGAGGGAAAAGATTTAAGAGGGGCCTGAGGGGCAACTTTTTCATGCAGAGGGTGGTGCGGGTGTGGAATGAGCTGCCAGAGGAAGTGATAGACAAGTGATAGGACAATTAGAATATTTAAAAGTCATTTTTACATGTACTTGGATAGCTAAGATTTAGAGGGATATGTGCCAACTTCAGGCAAATGGGGCCAGCTCCATTTCAAAAGCCTGGTCAGTATGGGCAAGTTGGGCTAAAGGGCCTGTTTCTGTGATGTATGACTGAAGAACTAAATTGATTTCCACGTTGTCTTGAATTTTTCTGTTGTCTTTGGAAATGGAATACAGATGTTGTGACACGTAGGAAATATTTACTTTACAAATAGTGAAGGTGGAATTTGCTCACCAACTTGTTGGAATGGGCATTGTTGCTCATTTGGCAGATGACACACACATAGATGGAGGGACAGGTGGTGTTGAGGAAGTGCCAAGGCTGCAGAAGAACTTGGAGGAGGGGGAGAAAACATTGGCAGATGAATTGCAATGTGGCCAAGTATGAGATTATGCACTTTGAAAGAAAGAAGTGGTGAAGACTCTCTTCTAAATGGGGATATGCATCAGAAATCTGAAGCACAAAGGGACTTAGGGATCCATGTCTCTTAAGGTTTACATGCAGGTTCATTTGGCACTTAAGAAGGGAAATGCAACGTTAGTATTCATTTCTGGAATACAAGAGCAGAGATGTACTGCTGAGGCTGTAAAAGGCTTTAGTCAAATCACTTTTGGAATGGTGTGAGCAGGTTTTGGGCCCCGTATCTCCTAAACAATATTGGAGGGTGTCCAGAGGAGATTATAAAAATGAAGGACTTGCCATTTGAGAGGCCTGGATAGAGTGGATGCAGAGAAAATGTTCCCAGTAGTAGACGAGACCACGACCTGAAGGCACAACCTCCGAGTGAAGAGCCAAGCCTTCAGAGCTGAGATGAGGAATTTCCTCAGCCAGCGAGTGGTTAATCTGTGGAATTCATGAGGTGTATTTAGGATGGAATTAGGTCCTTGATTGGTAAAGGGACCAAGGGTTGCAGGGAGAAGAGAGGAGAATAGGGTTGAGAAACTTATCAGCCATGATTGAATAGCAGGGTATACTCGATATGCCAAGTGGCCTAACTCTATCTTATGGTCTTATGGGATAATTTGCTCATTCGCAAAAGGTTGACCTAGCTGGGCGATGTCATTCCTGTGTCAAATACAAAATCTACCAGAGTGAAATGATGCGGTGATGAACATGCTTTACATTGGGCCCATCTTGAACGTATTCAGAAGGTATCCAATTTTGATATGTCTTAATGTCATTTGTACAGAATCAAAATGTTGATATAGCCTATTTTGGTTCAGATACTCCATCTTAACTCTAATTTACTCCAGTCAATTAAATGTATTCTTGAATCAATCTGTCCACTGGAACAGGTGTGATTTGAAACCAGACTTCCTAGCTCAAAGGTAGGACTATGACCACTGTGCTCAAAAAACCTCAGGCAATGAAACATTTTTTTTAATCAACCTGTTTGAAGATGGTATTGCCCAGTTCTGGTGCAGGTGGGACTTGAACCTGGGTCTGTGGCTCTGAAGAAAGACACTACCATTCCAGTAATTGTTTACACTTGCTTCTCTGTGAAACCATTCTTTTGAACTCATTGCAGGGTCATTGTCACATAATACCAGTGATTCTGTTCTGAAGTGACTGGATTAGTCAGTCGACTCCAAGTATACTGGAGGAAACAAAAGCTGAGGTGGTTATGCCCTTAGCTGAAGGTCAGAATGCAAGGCATAGGTTTCTTAAATCCAGCAATTGCACAGAAAGATGAATGATTCTGCAAGTGCAAGTAAAGCACTGCACCAAAAGAAAAGTGGCATTGTGGGTTCATTATTTTGCCTTCAGCACAGAAAGATAAATGAAGCTGATGAAATAAGTGTGCTTTTATGACTGTTGGCAAGGGCAACATCTGAAAGACACATCCATTAGATGAGAGCATAAAGGAATATTTTGGACATTAACTAGGCATTAATGACAGTCCTGAATTTGTAACAGCCTTCATACAAGGTTGCATTATTGCTGCTGAGTTTGTCTGGGAATGGGAGAAATGTTTGTGGAGCAGGATGCAGCAAACAGTTTCTGATACTCGGCATTGATATAGAATGCGACAGTCTTGCAACTGTGGTTATTCATCATTTCCCAGATTTTAAGGAATTCCAACCATCGCCACTGCCAACACCTCACCTCTACATCTATTGAGTACTTAAAACTTAAATTTCTCACTACTCATACAACAGTTGAAACGTTTGGAACTCTTGTCCTGTTTTGAGATGTGCTCATATTAAGCTGAGGGCTATTAAAATCTGCCTCTAATGAAAAGCCATTAGTCTGAAGCACTAACTCACCTTCTCTCTCCACAGTGCCTGACTTACTGAGTATTTCCAGCAATTTGATCTGTATTTTGGGTATCCTAGTGGCTAGCCTGGGGAAGACTGCCTCCAGTCTTGTGCCCCACATGATCTCTAGGATCAGTCCACCTAGCAATTTCTCTCTTCATGGTGACAAAACAGTCATTACACTTTGAAGGGTAGGGATCTTGAACTGATCTGTTCCAAGAGAATGTGTAAAATAATTTAAAATTCTATTGGAAAACTAAAATCTTTTAAGTAAAAAGAGCATTTTTCAAGTTAGATTTAGATTCAATAAATACAAACTAATTATGAAAATAAACTCCAAGGGCTACCAGGAGAAGCTGTTAGTAGTTAACTCTGTTCTGGAGAAATGACATTCTGCACTCAAAACATTTTCTGCACAAATGCTGCCTGGCCTGCTGAATTTCTCCAGCATTCTGTTTGTTTCAGATTCTCAACATCTGTAGTATTTTGTTTTTAATCACAGATTCTCTTGTTTATTGTCATCACTTTTTTTTTCTAAAATAGATGTAAAACTTAGGTAATTCTTTGTGAAGGTTAGTGGACATGAACCAATATATTCCAAAAAAAACCTCAAGTTATTGTACCTTGAGGATTTTGTTTCTGCTCTTTGAATCTATTCCAGATCTAAACTGATGATACTCTGAATTGAAGAATGAATGTTGAAGAATGAATGTTGAAGATCAGTTTGCTTTTTAAGTCCAATATTTGATTGTTATTTTGCTTAATCTTTCAGGAGGTTCTTGGTTACAAAGTCGACCATCAAGTTTCTGTTTACATTGTTGCAGTGTTGGAGTACATATCTGCTGACATACTTAAACTAGCAGGCAATTATGTACGAAACATACGGCACTATGAAATCACCCAACAAGACATTAAAGTGGCTATGTGCGCTGATAAGGCAAGAAAAAAATCCATTTTGTTTAGCGACTTTTTCTTTTAAAACTGTTTTACCAATATTTTTATTTACTCTTTCAAAATCATTCCTTTCACTGACAAGAAAGGAAATATGATTGGTTTGGTTCAAGGAAATCTCTTACCTAGTTTGGAAACATCTTAATGTCAACTAGCAAATGCAATGTCTGCCCTTAGATTTCTTCTCTCCTTACCATTCAAAACACTAACCACTCCTTCTCAATGAAGCAGTAATTTATGGGCAATACTTTCAATCGTATACTATATTCAAAGCTCAAAATGTATGTCTCCAACACAGATTGGATGACTGTTTTACAGAACATCTCCATTCAGTCCAAAAGCAAAACACTGAGCTTCAGGTGGCCAGTTTTTCAAATTTTCTGCCTTGCTGTGATGTTTGCATTGCTATCCTCTGCACTGTCCCTGAGAAGCTTCATGTAAGATTTAAGAACAGCAACTCGCCTTTCACTTCTATGCTTTATGGCCTTCTGAGCTCTACATTTAAGTTCAGCCATTTCAGACGTTATGTTTACATTTTGCTTTTGATGTTTTTCAATCAGCAGTACGCCTGCTAAGGTGCATCTTTTGCTTCTTTGTTTCTTTTTCTTGACCCATCACATCACTTTTGCCCTGTAAGCTATGAACCATTGGTTTATTCAATCCTTGTTGACTTTCACCCCATCATAAAACTTGCTTTGCCCTGTGTTTCCCCCTGCTGCTTACTCAAACCTATTATGTCTATAACATTTCCCAGTACTATGGAAATGTTAACTCTGTTTTTCTACACAGATGCTGCTCTAATTGTTGAGTACTTCTTGCTGATTTTGTTTTTATATTAATTAACAGAATCTGTTCTGAACTGCAGATAATGAGACCAGCTGTAATCAATCAGCTGTCTATACACTCTTATTTTTTAACCTGCATCCCCAAAGCAGTCTCAAATCAAATGGGCATGTGTTGAAATTAAAATGCAAAGGTGTCCAATTACATACTTTTCAGGACAAATCACAGTTTTATTTTTGGGATAAAAAAAATTGCAAGCTTTTCTCAAAGCATCAAAGGCCATCACACTAGCTGGAGAAATTTGAGCTCGACTGAAATACCAGGCAAACTTTTACAACCATATTTTTTATTGTAAATAAGGTACATAAATGCTTTTCTATTCTAAATGTTCTTAAAAATTTGGATTTTGTTTTGAAATATGCTTTTTTGGACCTCAAAGCAATACTCATTTGCCTCCGAGTCCCACTTTTAGCACATATAACACAATTAATACACTGCATTTAAATCCCAGTGATTGAAATAAACCGCAATAGTAATGACATAAAAGAAATTGAATAAAAACACTATTCATCCAATCTTATCGTCTTTAGTGGCAAAGGCAAATCCCTTTTCATCCTTCCCATCCCAGCTTAATTCACAGACACAGGTGCCCAAACTTGGATCATTTGCCTGTTAAAGAAGCATATGGTCAATATTTTATGACCTCAAACTGAAGACACCGAAGAATGCATGACATCGTATCCAGATAAGTATGATCCAGTGATTAGCATGCCTCCTTTTTTCCACCTTTTCTTCTCCCCAACATTGGAGAAAGTGCATGTGCGACACATTGACTGAAGTTGTCAATATATTGTCTCGTGTGTTTGTGAATGACGCAGAATCGATTCAGTCTCTGGTCCATGCAGAGTTAGCTGATCTGAATTAGGCTAGTAGCAACAATTTAGGCTGAAAGCTCCTATTTCTCTGTCTCAATGCCAAACCTAAAGGTTCAGTGGGTTGATTCCGTAGTTGAGCGGGTTGACTTATGAGGAGAGACTGAGTATTTTGGGATTATATTCATTGGAATTTAGAAGAATGAAGAGGGATCTTAGAGAAACATAAACCTATGAAGGGAATAGATAAGATAGAAGTAGAGACAATGTTTCCACTGGCAGGTGAAACTAGAATAAGGAGGCATAGCCTCAAAATTAGGGGGATCAGATTTAGGATTTAGATTAGCTATGATCTTATTGAATGGCGGAGCAGGCTTGAGGGGCCAGATGGCCTACTCCTGCTCCTAGTTATTATGTGTTCAGTACAGGTTACTGCCTTGAAACGCACTCCAAAACAGGAAGGTATCTTTCTTTCCAATACCACTCTCTTGTTTCCTACATACTGGGAGATTTCATGAAATGGCAGTGATAACTTAGTTTGACGTCTTCCATGTTCAACCTCATAGTATTTTATTTACATTGAACTAACCCATTTAAACTTGAGATTTTAATATTTCGTGTCCCTCGTTAGCTTTAACACTAGCCATGAGAACATTTAATGCAGATGTGTAGATTTTCACCCCACCTTTGGCCAAAGCTGAAACTATGTAATCATGGAACACTTATGCCCTCTCGGTATCCTAAAACTTGATGTTTTACATTTTTTTTAAGTGTGAGGTTTCAAGTTGTCAATGCTTGGTCTGTGTGTCGGTCTTTCCCCATGGCTTTGTAACTTGATTCTATTCATTCCGTGCAATGCTTCCTAGATTTATGTGACTACTGTCTGTACTTGTAGCAAGTAAATGTTGTGACTGCTGGAGACTCATCTTAAGATTTTATTGTATCAGTTGCTATTGTGTGTCAGGCTAAGGATGATATATCAACATGGAGTCAGCTATAGAGTTTAAAATCAAGCTCATCTATTGTCCTTGGGTTTTATTCATCTTCTGATACACTAAAAACCCATTTTATGCCAGATTTGTGAAGGGAAAATCCCAAGATTAAGACAAATGGAACACCTGTAATGTCAGTATCGGACCTGAATCTGGCCTCAAATAAACCTGTAATGTTAAATTGAAGGCAACTTGTCATTTGGAAAATTCTTTAAAGTTATCCTGAGGTAAACCTGATAGATCAATCATGCTAATCGTTCTCTAGTTGGTCCTGAAAAAAGAACTGATGCTGTTTATGCGTGGAAACCTTTCGTGTAATCTAGGGAGAGCTGCAGGAGTGCAATTATGTCAACTTGGCTCAACTTCTTTTAATTGGAAATTCAGCAATGTGTTTACTTTTTCTGTGTGTCAGTGCCTGAAAAATTCAAACCTTTCTGCTGTGCATTGTCAATTTTCTCCAGTTGAGCAGTATAGAAAATGAAAACAACAACCATGTTTTCTAGGTACTAATGGATATGTTTCATCAAGATGAGGAAGATCTAGGTGTGATTGAAGAGGAACCCATTGCAACTGGCGAGCAAACTTATTATGATTTAGTGAAGATGTACATGTCTGAGATTCGGCAGTATCTAAGGGAATTGAATCTCATCATCAAAGTCTTCAGAGAACCTTTTGTGTCAGATGTTAAGCTGTTTTCTGCAAATGTAAGTTGAAACTTAATGAATACCTTTTTTCAAATGTGCACATTTTCATAAATTGACTTGCTTTTATAATTCAAATCTCAGCTTTTTCGTACCCTTAGCTGAATTACATTGGCTAAAATGTTGTGCAATCTGTTTCAAAGTTTTTTGTTTATGCCTTATTATAGCCACATGTTGAAGTGTACATGCTCTGTTCCTCTCCTTTGTGTACCCTTATAATTGTGTGAGTTAGATCTGGAACTAATTTTGCCACTGGCAAGTAAGACAATAGTTCGCCATGTAAGGTTTTGTTAAAAATTGCCTGTGTGAAATATGTTGTTGTTGTTTGATAACTGGACAAGAAAAAAGCCTGTTTATTTTTTAACGTTCTATTTTCCCAAGCGTCTCACCTTAAGAAGTAGGGTTATAGTCTTAATTTTAGATGTTTTAAATCTTTTCTATTAAAGTAGAGAAAATATGCTTTTTTATTCAGTAATATTATATTTGTATTTTGGAATGTGAAAAGCTGCATTTGCAGTATTTAGCACTAGATGGCAACATGTTTCCAAATGTGATTTTTAATCCTGAAAATATTAAGATGATTTCCATTTTATTGAGATGCTATAGCAGAGCATCTAAAAATCTATTTCATTGAGTTGTAATACAAATATTTCAACATGGAACAGGTTAAATACATTCTGCTGATCTAAGATTATACCTTTAGCGTTATATGTTGTCCACAAGATCTTTCCTTACAGAAGTGTCTCTTGTAGGATGGCATTACTAAATTTTTCACTATTTAGAAGTAGGTTGATTCTGTGAAATAGCGAGTTATTTCCACTGGAAAAATTATTCTTAATAATGATAAACCTTGTCAACATGCAAGTTGTTCATCGCCTTTGGTCAGATGCTGTTGCTCTTTGGTGCTTAAATCCTTTGATAATAAACATAACCATTGCCTGTCCTTCTGGTTTGCACTTTTTTTGGTGATCTTGAGAAACTTTAGTTTCAAGATTTAATTGTTGTCTTCTCACAGGATGTAGAAACCATATTTAGTCGTATTGTGGATATCCACGAGTTGACTGTGAAGTTATTGGGCCTAATTGAAGACACTGTGGAAATGACAGATGAAGGTAGCCCTCATCCACTAGTGGGAAGCTGTTTTGAAGACTTAGCTGAAGTGAGTTGTAAGACCACAAACAAGTACTTATCTGAATTTTTTAATGCATTTTTTATTAATAATTATTTGATTTTCCCATTTTATCATAAAATCACATTTACTGAAAAGTGCAGTTTATAAGTTAAAAATTTGATTTTTAACTTCACATCAAAATGGAAGGAAATACATCTTAATTGGACTGTGGTTGTGTTGTATCATTTTGGAGTTGGCTTAGAAATTCCCATCAAATGGCCTCATCATGTTCCTTTATATTTTGTGATACAAGGATACTTTTAACTCCTAAAATGGCAAACCACTTGTATTGCGGTTTTTCTGATTTGCCTAATATCAGCATTACACTTACTTAAGATAGGTTTTGTGAAGTGTTGCCTCTAGATCAGACCTGGAAATATATATTTTGCATTCTTCAGTTCATTGGAAGGTGGATTGAGCACAAGTGAATTTCAAAACTGATTAATTTTCCGGTGTATACAGTCATACAGCACAGGACAAGGCTATTTGGTCCATCATGCTTGTGATAGCCAATTGAATAGAATTAGTTTATTATTTTAATTCAGCTGGTCTTTCACAGCACCTCTGAAAATATTTACAAAGCTCATCATAACTACTGATCCTTTCCCTTCTCTGGTTCCTGTCTGAGGCTGATCCAGACAGTTTGCTCTCTTGCCATCCCGTTGATCCTGAGATGGGCTTCTGACAAGGTTCTCCATTGTCATGACTGCCAGTTTTCACCGCTGTAGCATCACTTATCTCCGACTCTGTCTCAGCCTATCATATTTTGAAATTTTGTGCTGTCTGCCATCTTTGAAACTGTACCTAGGTCTAGGACGTAAATAAATGTTTCCAATGTCCTAATACCAACAGCCAGTGTCTCTTCCCTTTACATTTGCAAAACATTTTTCATCACTACTTTATTTTCTATCCCATAGTCACTTTTGTATCATGCAGCCACTGCCCACTGACTTAGAGTTGCTGGGCTTATTGCTCTTCACTTTTTGAACAGGAATGTAGCATTTGTAGTCCCGTTGCACCACATCCTTACTCCTTCTAATTTAGGTGCCTTGAGTAAGTAGCTCCACTATTGGGGGCTATGCTGGAAGCTATCTTGTCCTTAAACTATGGAATTTGCTCTCTAAACCGTACTAGCTTTCAACAATTGCTTCTGTCCTCAAAGTCATTTAGTAAAGCCACCCACTTTGACAAAATGTTCAGCCACCTACCCTAATATGACATTAAATGGCTTGGTGTCAAATTATGCTTCCTATCACTCTTGTAAAACTCTTTGGAACATCATTATTTTAAGGGTGTGTATTAGTATAAGTTATTGTTGTTTTAATGCAGATTCACCAGTTATAAATACCAGTGACAACATAGTATTAAAGGATAACAGTCTCTCATCTTCAATAATTAAATAGATTATGACACTTAGGACAAGGAAATATCTGTGCTTCCAGTCTTTAGTGGTTGTGAAGTTTTTAGAGCTTTCCATTCACTTTGGAAGTTCAGATCAGTGTTACTGCTAAGCTCTGAAGGTGTGCGGTCAGGTGTGACAAACAGGCAACTGCTGGACAAGAAACAAATAGGCCATCTAATAGAGTAGTTCTTTTAAAATGATGTGCACCACACATCATTCTTGAAAGAGACTGAGTAATGCAACAAGCAGGCCATGCACCATAAATAGAAATTAAAGGTACCTTTGCCTCAGACCCCTGACTAACAAGGAATACTTGCTTCTAGATGACATAAGAACAGAAGCAAAAGGAGCAGGAATAAGCCACTTGGCCCCTCAAGCCTGCTCCACCATTCAGTAAGATTATGGTTGATCTTTTTCATGGATTCAGCTCCACGTTTGAGTCCACTCATTATCATCCTTAATTCCTTGACCGTTGAATAATCCATCTATCTTTGCCTTAAAAAAATCTCATGAAATGGTCTCAACTGCTTCACTGGACAGGGAATTCCACGGATTCACAGACCTACACAGTCTGACCTCAGAAGCCACATTCCTCAATTCTGGAATCATCCGAGTGAATCTTCTCTGTACGACCTCCAGTGCCAGTATATCCTTCCTCAAGTAAGGAGATGAAAACTGTATGCACCATTTTATTAAGCCACGAAATGCTCATAAATTGCAACTCAGCCACAGATGAAGCAGATATATGTCAGAATTTTATTCAATCTTAAAATCTCTCTGAAGGAAGGTAGATTTATAAGCTGTGTGAGCATTTCTGATATTCTTAGTTTGCCCTCAGAAATGGACGGATCCAGAAATGATGAGGAACATGTTTTTGTTTCAAAAGGATTATTAATTTGTAGGTTTAGTATCTCCTTGAATTTATTTGTTTGTTTTTTGTTCAAACATTGGCTGTCAGATAAAAATGGGGAGCGTAATGTGTGCAGTATATAGAGTATTATGTGACCAGTAGCACGTAGAATAGTAAGAAGTAACAGCATAGAAGGCCTGGTCGGCTATTCAGGAAGATCACAACTGTCTAAAGTATGGCCTTAATTTCACTTTCCTGTAGATCTCCCAAACCTTCAACCCCCTTGCAGATCAAAAATCAAGTTGAACTCAACTTGTGAATTTATTCAATAATCCAATCTCCACTGCTTTAAGTAGAAAAGATTAACAAACCCAGAGAGAAAAAAAATTCTTCTTCTTTTCAGTCTTGAATGGAAACTCCAGTTTGAGAAAACTGAGGACTCTAGTCCACGCCAGTTGGGGGGAAACCAAGGGAAGCAACATTCCCACTGAGGAACAAGAAGGAAGGGCAGCAACAACAGAGGACAACCTAAACATCCTGCTTACATGACTGTTCCACTGCCACTTTGATGGGACAGCCCTTTCATTAGTGACCAGGTTTACTATCTCAGCCCGCAGTCACGTATCAATTTGTGAATACTGTGAGTATTCAAGAATAAACTCAAGGGCTGGGGTTAGTATTGAGAATTGGACTGGTAAACTCTACACAGTTGCCTGAAGTGAGTGGATATTGCATTCATTGCGACTGCCATGAAAATACTTGCAATGTCTTTTAACTGCCTGACAGCTGGAAATTTGGAAAAGTAGTTAGTGACTAACAGAAAATTGGTGTGTATATGGTGCATAAATCTGAAAGATTTTGCATCATGAGATTGACATAATCATATGAAAGTGTAGAGTTCTTTTAGGGAAAAAAAAACAGAAATTGGTGGAAAAACTTAGCAGGCCTGGTGGCATCTATGGAGAGAAAGCAGAGTATCTTTGCCCATTGTCAGTTTAAATTAGTCATCTCACGATAAGCATGAATGGTGTTAGGGTCACAAAATTATGTGTTTCCTTCTTCGGCTACTCCACCGAAGTCAAAATAAGCTTACTGTTTCTCCAGGAATGTGGACTATCACACTTCAGTACTTAGGGACAATGGTGATGGTAGCCCTTTGGCCCACCAATCTGGTGGGGACGAAATGATTGCTGTTGTTCTGACCCAGGTATCCCGCTATAAGGAGGCAATTTTACTGCCATCAGAGTTAAGGTGGTAGTGGAATGGCTGCCTGCTTTTCAGGTTTATTAGCTCTTTTTGGCTTTATTGGCTAACTTATAAAACGTAATAGTTTAATACAACTAAAAGTACTTATTTACAGAGTACATTATACATCCTTGGATGCTTAACTCTCCGATTCAACTGCTGGGCAAGTTCCACACTCATCCAAATTCCCCATTCAGTCCCTGATTGAACTAATGGGTCACATGACTCCTCCCTCAGAGATCATCTTTAATGGGGTCAACTACTACAAGGTTGATCACCATGTCTGTCCTCATTCTAAGCAACAATTGACTGTCTTATACCAGCTCTCTGCTACTGCTGGCACCCAAGCTTGTCAGTTTAGGTTGGGAACTCAACTGTGGCATCAATCTGGCAATGCCCACAGCAAAACCAAAGCTATTTTGATTTGATTCTAATAAATAAGTGTGATATATTCAACAACCGTACAGACCGATGGCTACAAAAATATGTAGTCAAGACCATATGAGCCCATCTGTTTCAGGGTAGGCATTTTGTTTATGTCCAGAGCACTCAGTCAGATTCAGCATCAAGCCAGTATTTATCTCTGGCCACTCTGTCCTACTGTTTGACTGTCAGGAAGACCAGAAAATTGGCAGAAGAACATGGAAATTGAATGTGCAAGTGTTGATGTCAGAAAATATTGGGGAACTGAAACTTGAATACAAATGGTGGAGAACTGTGCAACAAACAGATGAAGGTGAATACCAGAAAATAACCCTCAACGGTGTTCTAAAGGCAAGAGAGAGAGACACCACACCAAAGGAAATGTCTCAACTCCGGAAACTGAATCAAAATTTGCTTTTGTAGTGGCTATTGGTCTAAGTTGGAAATGACCACCAATAGGGATAAGACAACAAGTCTCGCTTTTTGACTTCGAAACCTCCCCATTCACCTCGAGGTCGTGAGGTGACTTTATTGAACCAGATAAGTGCTTGTAACTCCTCTTCCAAAAGATATACATCTGTCTGATCAGCAGCTTGAAGGCAGTAGGTGGATTGATCTTGTTATTGACAGCCTGACATAATGGCTGGATCTTATGGGGTTATAAAGTTTAAAAAATCACACAACACCAAGTTATAGTCCAACAGATTTACTTGGAAGCACTAGCTTTCAAAGCGCTGCTCCTTCATCAGATGATTATGGAAAATAAGATTGTAAGGCGCAGAAGTTATAGCAAAAGTTTACAGTGTATTGTAACTGAAATTATATATTAAAAAAGACCCGGCGTGTTTAAGTCTCTCATCTTTTAGAATGATCATGTTGGTTTCAGTTCTTTCATATGTAAATTGCAAAACCTTTTTGAAAAGTTACATTCTCGAGTGCACTTTAACAATTGGTGTCATGTCAGCCCAGATAAGGTATTGAAGGTTTAACTCTCTGAGGCTGTCTGTGCCACAATGGTCAGACTGATTCTAATCTAAAAAACTGATTTACAGAATCTTACATGGATACATGCAATTTTTGAGCAAAGTAAAATGTAATTCTGCAAGTATAAATTCACCCACAAACTTATATGTGTATGTGTGCATGTGGATTTGTGTGTGTGTGTGGGGGAGGGGTGTTATGAGTGTATGTGAGAGAGGGTGTTTTTTGTGAGAGTGCGATTCTAAAGGGGTTTAAGTCTATGTGTGAGGGTATGAGAGAGGGTCTGATGTGTGTGTATGTAGGAAAAACAAGTTTTAAAAAAAAAATTAGTTCAGAAACTTTTGGTTTCAGTTTCAAGGAGATGTGACTGAAGTCAGAGGCAAGTATTGCCTCCCTTTCTTAGAGAGGGATATTGTTTAGAAAGGTTAAGGGAATAAATTAACTGTCAGTGAATGAGTTTACTTTGTGAAACTGTCTGACCAAAAGTGTTTCTTAGAACTCTGCAGGTTATTAAAAAAAATCAAGGAAGTATAAGCCCTCACTTCTGTGAGGATTGAAGTAATAAGTCTTCCCAGCTCACCAGACCAGAACTGGAAAAATATCAATTAAGCCAAACTTACAGATTGGATAGACAAGGAAACTTTTTTTGGATTCTAGACAGCTGTGAAGTGATGGTGAAGTATATGGGATTTTGTTTTGTATGTTTTGAAGTATTTCAAACTGTTCTGTCAATAACTTGTTGCTTTATTTTAATTTTTATTTCTTTTGTGTAATAAACTTCAATTACTGTTAAACCCAAATATTTGTGACCTTTTTTGTTTCTATTTCATGGAAGACCATCACATTTTTTTTTAAAGTTCAAAATATGCTCTATCAAGTCAGATTTGCCAGGCGGCACGGTGGCTCAGTGGTTAGTATTGCTGCCTCAGTGCCAGGGACCTTAGTTCGATTCCACTGTATGGATTTTGCACATTCTCCCCTTGTCTGTGTGGCTTTCCTCTGGGTGCTCCAGTTTTCTCCCACAGACTAAATTGTCCTTCGTGTCCAAGGGTGTGTGGGTTAGTTGAGTTAGCCATGGGAAATGCAAGGTTACGGGGATAGGGGAGGGAAGTCAGCCTGGGTGGGATGCTTTTCGGAGGGTTGGTGTGGACCTTTGGGGCAAATGGCCTGCTTCCATACTGGAGAGATTCTCTGATTTCACTCTGGGATCTGATTTGTCCAGTAGTAACATCAGCTTGGATCATAACACTGGACCTTGGCTTGTTAGCATGCTAACTCTTAAAGCAGTAACACAACATCCCATTCTCCTACATAGATTTTTATTCTTTGTGCATATAATAATGTAATCATTATTTAGTAGCAAAACTACTTACATACAAAAAAGATTGTAAATTTTATTACTTTAATACTCTCAATCATGTATAGATCGTTTTACAGTCATTCCAGATCTCATCATGGTATAAGCTTCTGGTGATCTGGACTTGACATTTGGGTATTCTCAACTTATCTGTTGGTCAGCTGCTGTTGATCTGTGATTTGATATCATTGTGGTCTTCCTAATCTTCATTACCTGAGTGTACCTTTGTGTTCTAAATAGTTGCAGTACTGTCCTGTTCCCTGAGCTGGCTTCTGTCCCTCTGTTACACTTTCCAGTGTTGTGCCTTCAGAGAATGTAGGTTGATAACCCAGCTTGGAAACGTTTGCGAGTAACCATATAACCTGTAAAAGATACATATGAATTAGGTCATTCAGCATCTGCATGCTAGTCAAGCACCATGATCATTCTATCCTATTTTGGGGAGAAGTCCTGTATTGCTGAGAATTTGGACAGCTGATAGCTTGGCAGTGCTGTCCCACCCTGCCTTCTGTGCCTGACCTCTCCTGACCACAATAAGCCAGAGGTGTAGCTCTTAGGTTTCTCACAACAATAAGTACTTTAATAATGTGAGCTGTTAGTTTGGTGAGACTGTTTTATCTGGGATAATGTGGTGTGGCTGGTGCATGGCTTATGTTCCATTTGGAATATATGTCACTAAAAAGTCTGGTCTCCATTTGCATTGTGGCTTATTGTTAGATATGCTCATCTTAGTTGTACTGAAGTGACTGGATGTTGCATTCATTGTGTCTGCCATGGAAGTACTTCAGATGTCTTTCAAATGCCTGACAGCTGGAAATTTGGAAAAGTAGTTTGTGATGAATAGAAGATCGGTGTGTGCATGCTGCATAAATCTGAGATTTTGTACTACTAAACTGACATAGTTGCATAAGGATGTAGAGTTCTTTGTTTTAAAAAAAAGCAGAGATTGGTGGAAAAACTTAGCAGGTCAGGTGGTATCTATGCAGAGAAAACAGAGTGTCTGTGCCCATTGTCATTAATGTGGCTGTGACATTATTTCTTGGGGAAGAGCTTTAAGTACAAGCACTTGTTTGTCTATAAAAGTTATGCCTTTTGAGATATCTAGTTCATCTGTATTCAAGAGCCACCTGAAAGTGTCTGATATCTCTTTAGTTGTGTCAGGCCATCCTTCTGAGATAACTTTCCATAGTGCCTTCACTTGTGGGTCATTACTTCGTACTGAAGTTAATTTTGGTCAGCACAAATGCAATTAATCAAACAACTTTAGGTGCATCTACCACCTTGAGGTGCATTCTCTTTACTTGTAAATCTAGACAAATTTCCACATTCTTCAGATTTGGTAATGTGATCAGTGTCAGAGGGAAGTATTCCAGTATCAAGTTTGTAGCAGTACATTGGAAGTCACTCCTTTTTCCTTTTACTCGAAGTGGTCGTACTCTGCGTAATGCAATTGTTACAGGTTTGTGCTAAATCATTTTCAGTGGTTTGTGGGAAGTTTCTGCAGAGAACTATTACAAATCAGGTATAATATATGGAAGTTTGTTATGCTTGAACAACTATTTCATGCTTCATTTTCATGCCCCATCGGGGCGGCACGGTGGCTCAGTGGTTAGCACTGCTGCCTCACAACACCAGGGACCCAGGTTCAGTTCCAGCCTTGGGCAACGGTCTGTGTGGAGTTTGCACATTCTCCCTGTGTCTGCGTGGGTTTTCTCCGGTTTTGTCCCACAGTCCAAAAATGTGCATGTCAGGTTAATTAATCATTCTACATTGCCCATAGTGTTAGGTGCATTAGTCAGAGGGAAATGGGTCTGGATGGGTTACTTTTCGGAGGGTCGGTGTGGACTTATTGGCCGAAGGGCCTGTTTCCATTCTGTAGGGAATCTAATCTGATCTAATTGGATTGTGAGAAAGTAGTGATGCTGGAGATCACAGTTGAGAGTGTGGTGCTGGAAAAGCACAACAGTCAGGCATCATACGAGGAGAAGGAGAATCGGCGTTTGAGCATCAGCCATTCATTTGTGCTTGCCTTTTAGATTTGGATTGGTTTTCCATTTTCTATGATGCATGGTCCTTGACCTTTGAGATGCATTGGCTTCCAGGATTGAATTTTTTTCTTTGGGTCGTAGCCCTGTGGAACACATAATATTGCTACCAGTGTTCATTTGAGTGATTTGAACAGGTGTTGATGCTCTTCCTGTCATACATATGGATGTTTTTGTTGATGAGCTCTTAATGATGATGCTTTCCACGTTTGCTTTGTATGGTGCTAGGAATTTAAAAATTTGAGATTTCTTTGCAGTTCATTTCTGACCTTGTCTGGGTTGAGACGGATCCCATAATCTGTTTAAATAGAGCCAGAAAAGTTGATCTGACTTGCAGTCATCTAGCACTACTTCTGGTTGAGTTCTCCTTGATGAGCTGGCACCATCAATGAATGTAGATTTTGCTTGTACTCTCCTTTTGGTTTTGCCCATCACTTCAGTATCCTCAGAAATGCATACACATCCAGGAATACTTTGCATAATACTAAGCTGCTGGACAACAGACCAAAAAGTGGTGTCTGGAAGTGATAGCTTCGAAATGGTGTCCTGGCAGTAGTGATTTCTTGAGATGACTTTGTTAAATGAGCTGTCTAATATGTATGTTTGGCGTCCAGTTGAGAAAAGAATTTACCACCTTGAGGGATTTCTTTAGAGAAAAGTTTGGATGCCTTGAGTCAAAACATACCCTGATTGTGCTAAAGAAAGATAGCACAATCCTTTGATTCCATGAGCTCACGGCTTGCAATTTCTCCTACCTCCGCTTAAAAAAAAAAGCAACAACAAAATTCATCATCCACTGGCTAAAGTCATGTATCAGTGATTTTTAAACAATTTTTTAATGTGCTCCACACTTGTGAATTCCATCATTCACTGGGGTTCTCAGGCATGGAACCCTCGAGCTCAGAGGAATGATTGTAAAAGCACACAAACTGGTGCTGCTATGATGTAATCAACAGATTAAATCATTAGGTTCCAGTCATCTCGCTTGCTGGTAAGCTTCTCCTATAGGTGAACACTGCACTTTTTTTTATTCACTCCTAAGATGTGGGCATTGTTGGCTGGCCAGCATTTATTGCGTGTTCTGAGTTGCCCTTAAGAAGGTGGTGAGCTGCCATCTTCAACCACTGCAGCTCATGCATTTTTGGTTTATCCACAGTGCTTTTAGAGAGGTAATTCAAGAGTTTTGACCAGCAGCTCTTTAAAGAACAGTGATAAATTTCCACGAGAGGATGAGGAGTGAGTTGCAAAGGCACTTGTTAACTTCGTAGAATGCTTGACAAAATTGTTTTCCCTGAGATGCAAGACAAGTTCACATTTGAAGTTTCTATAGTGTTGAATTTGTCTGGGTACAATTGCTGCAAGTCCGGAATCAATTCAACGTGCAGTTATTATCTTATGATTTTTGTGGATGCTGACAGTATTGAATTCCATGCGTGCATGCTGATAGCCGCTTGCCCTCTAATTTCTTTTCTGACTGTACAGGCCTCTGAGGTCCATGTACTGCAGTGATTTCTAGAACTGGAAGTCAAAGCTGCGATCAGTGTACCGACACAGATCACTGTGCATAACCATAGAGCAACTGCACTCGCAAGTAACTTAGAGGACACTATATGCTGTATTGTGCTCTCCCTCCTGTCCTGCCACTATTCAATGATCTATGCATATATGCATCCAGGTTTCTCTGCTTCTGATCTGCACCTCTAGATTTGTATTCTTTTTTAAAAATTATCTTTTAATGTTCTTACCAAAACCAATCACCTCTCTGCCTTGAAACACATCTGCCCAATCCACCTACTTGGGTATGTCCTTCTGGAGGTCTACATCATCTTCCTCACAGTTTACAATTCCTGAGTTTTGTGTTGTCTGCAAACTTTGGAATTGCCTTTTGCACACTGATGATCTACATTATTAATATATATGAGGAAAAACAAGAGTCTTGAGATCAGTCCCTGGGGAGCTCCATTACAAACCTTTCTCCAGCCTGAAAAATACTGATTGACCATTCCTTCTGTACTTCTTATCACTCGGCCAATTTTGTATCCATGTTGCTACTGACCATTTTATTCCATAACCAGTAACATTTCTCAAGTTTTTTTTGTGCAGTACTGTATCAAATGCGTTCTGAAAGTCCCATGTACATCACATATAAACTTTACCCTAATCAAGCCTTTTGTGTTGCCTGATCCAAAAACTCTACCAAATTAGTTAAACACGAGTTCCATTTTAGGATCCTATTTGATGTTATTTCCAAGTCTCCTCTGGAGTTGGTGATCTACCCTGGTCAAACGTGTACCTTGTTATCAGGAAGGTCATAACCATGAATAGCTTGAGGCTGTATGGAGGACATGGGGTAGTCACTTGCCTTATCAACTGGTTAGCACTGCTGCCTCACAGCGCCAGAGACCCGGGTTCAATTCCCGCCTCAGGCGACTGACTGTGTGGAGTTTGCACGTTCTCTCCGTGTCTGCGTGGGTTTCCTCCGGGTGCTCCGGTTTCCTCCCACAGTCCAAAAATGTGCAGGTCAGGTGAATTGGCCATGCTAAATTGCCCGTAGTGTTAGGTAAGGGGTAAATGTAGGGGTATGGGTGGGTTGCGCTTCGGTGGGTCGGTGTGGACTTGTTGTGCCGAAGGGCCTGTTTCCACACTGTAATCTAAAAAAAAATGCTTTTGAAACAAAATCTCACAATATGGACTCACTGTTCAAAATGTTTTGAGGAGCGAATTCACAAATGGATTGAACTGCCCAAGCAAATATAATAACACAATTCCAATCACTGGGTCAGAATTGGAAAACTTTCTCATCAAATCTGGAGTCGAGTAAATCTGTCTTGTTTATGTGCTGCATCAAGCCTTTTGCCAAGTCCATCTGAAAGAATGCAGCCATGAGGGGGTAACAGTCTTGGGCAGTGGAGACACTCAGGCCAAAGCTTCCTGTACAGTCTGTCCTGAGAAATGTAATAGTTTTGTTCCTGTATGATCCCACATTAAAAGAAAATCGTGTAATAGCAGCACCATTTAAACCAATGGGACCGGAATTGCATTGTAACCAATGCAGGTAAGGAAAGTTGACATTCTACAAATAATGGTTTAAGTTCTTCAATCGCGTTATAGCCAATTTGCATTGAAGAAACACGCGTTATAGCAGAACCGACTGCACTCGTCAGATGTCTGTCATGAACCAAGTTTATGGACTCATCAGCGTTTGCAACCCTTACGACATTCCCTTGGCAACCCAATTAAATTATGACAGGAGCAAGGCCATGTTCTTTGGGAACTTGTTTCACCGATCTGCTCTTCATCATTGGGTTAGATCACATGACGGTACTGGTTTGATCGGAAGAACCAGCATGCACCAGAAACTGGAAGGAGCATATTACCAAGTAATAAACAAGTTGGGAAGTGAAATAATATGTTAAGAACCTGATCATTGGTTGTAAGGTGCTTTCGGTGTTAACGTATGTTGTCGGTCTGTCACATGCTCCTCTTCTGCACATTGTGTCACTAAGTCATTCTGCACTTAAGTCAATCAAAAATGGATTGTGACCACATGAATATGATGTTCCAATCTCGAGATCAAGGCAAGGGAGTTAGAAACCAAACATCTCTGCTTATTCTGATGATCACCTTTGCGTGTAATTCCATCAAACTGTGCCAAGATCTTTGGCGGACAAGTGTCAGCTTTATTTCAAATCTTAGTCTATGAAATCCTCTTTGCCGTAGTCATTTGTTTTCAATTGCAACTCTTGCTCACTGGTCTGAAATTGAGAACAGGAGATAGGTTTTTTTTTTCCTGTTGGAAGGCCATTCAAGTGTCCATTAAGTACTCTTAATTAAATTCCAAAGGCACAATTGTAATCTGACATGACACTTGAAATTTAGCTTGGTCCAAAACTGTTCTGGATAAAACTTTTGCTCTGACGTTTCCTGGAACTATCTTGTTCAATCCCGCCATTCTTCTCAAATATTAACTTTATCCTTAATCTCCTGTGGATTGTATTATAATTCTTAATCTTGTTTACAATTTCTCCATTATTGTACTTCTCCTATCTGCAACCGTGTCAGTCCTTTATTTCAGTTTATATTCATGGTGTTCAGAATCTGATTGTTATTTCCTCTTTGTTACCGTAAATGCCAGAGTTTGAGCCATCATCTTGCTTTACTGTGGAATTTTCTTGCTATCTTCTCTCTCTTTCTATAACTTGACACTTTAAAAATCTTTTTTGACTATTTCCTCACCTCCTAACTGTTTGACTCTTCTAGTGTCCTTTGGTCTGTTGACATTTTATAATATTTAGTGTGTTATTTAACGAAAGTGGTTTCACTTGGAGTGTTATCATTTGGAAGCAAATGTTTGAAAATTTTACATTTTTAATTGCACTGGGACTTGTTTTAAAATAACATAGGAAATTAAGGTGGTTGATTCTTTGCAGTTGTCTTTGAATTCTTGAGCTGTTTCAAATGCGTTCATCTAAATAAACTGAAGATAGACTACATTCATTCATGAATTGTTTGCTTCTGAATTAATCATCATCTCAAAGCTGCTCTTAGCTTGACTGATATCATCTGTTTGCAGATGTATTGCCTTGCCCAGAAATTGAGTGCTTACTCTTCTTACTATAAATTTTACATGATCAGTGCAAAAATTCAAGTTAATTTCCAGATATATTGACAGGTACCTATGTCTGCTTTTTTCAGGAGTTAGCATTTGACCCATATGAGAACTATGCACAGGACATACTGCGGCCTGGCTTTCATGATCATTTTCTCAGCCTTTTATCAAAGCCAGGTGCTGCATTCTACTTGCAGGTGAGCATTTCGACAACTTAAATTCTGCTGCTTAGAAAGCAATTACAAATGTAATCTAGATTTTACATAACAAATTGATGGATTTAATTTCATTTCAGTCAATTGGTGAAGGTTTCAAGGAAGCTGTGCAATATGTTCTTCCTAGACTGTTACTGGCACCTGTTTACCATTGCCTGCACTATTTTGAACTTCTAAAGGTATGAATAGGAGCTATTGTATTTAGTTAAAACTTATCTTAATTGAAGAAAATGATCCACAACATACATACATATATTACAATACTGTTGTGACAGACACATCATGAAATAACAAATGTAATTAATTTTTTGGTAAATAATTACTCATGTCTCAACTCTGGAGAACTGTTAGTTGCAAAACCATACAATAGACTAACAGCTTTCCATACTATCACTGTAAGAAAAATAAAATGATAAAATATATTCTACAATTGGAGGGCCTTTATGGCACAGTGCTAATGTCCCTATCTCTGGGCTCGAAGGCTCAGGTTTGAGTCTAACTGCTCTCAAGGTATATTATAATAACTCTGAAAAAGTTAATTTGAAAATATCTGTGCTATAATTGATGCACTTGTTACAATTCCTCACCAGGAAGCTGTCTAAGTGGTCAGAAATTTGCTCAAAACTCTAAATATATTATGATGTTGATCTTCCAGAATGTAATGTGGACCGCCTTTGCAGAATTTAGTATGACATGGTAAAGAAAACTCCAGAACAGGTACAGACTGGAACAGAGTTCTTTGGGACATCATTACTCACATTGTTTGACTAGTTCGAGAACCTGGCATTATTTGCTCAGAACCTTACTTTACTTTGAAATTCAACTATGTGGCACTTCATCAAGATTTCTGAAATTTGATGTGAATTTTCCACATCCACAATAACCTGACACACTTGAAAGTAACTCTTAGGTTTGTTAAGCCTGGTCTTCCTTCCGAAGATCCGTGTTTCTGACTTATAAATTATTTTTGTAAAGTCTAGTAATTTCATAATTAACTAAAGATTCCAAAATTTTCTCCAATATGGATGTTAAATTACCTTAATTAGCTTTTGTTTTGAAAATAGGCGTTCAGTTAGCTTCTCGTCAGATATTCAGTGCACACCCACACTCAATTTCTCCAGACTTTGCTTTGTATTTTCCCGTTCTCCTCAGGGATCCAGTGGTCTCAACACGTCCTAATTTTTTGCTTGATTTACTATGTGTAATATTCTGTATTTAATTATGTATCTAATTTATTTTAACTGGAGGATATACCTTTGCTTCAGTATTCTCCTTTCTTAAAGTTGTTATGAAATACTTGCATCCCATCAATTTCTAATAACTTACTTCTCCCTGAAAATCTCGGTTTCTACCACTCCTTGTTGAAGTCACTCCTTAAAATCAACCTCTTTGACCAAGCTTTTGATTACTAGTCATAGAGTCACACAGCATGAAAACAGACCGTTCATTCTAAATTATCCAAGTGACCATCCCATTTCAGTGCTAAATGCTGTCTTCACCTTCCTGTCTACCTGTGATGGCACTTTCAAGGAACCATGTACCTGAAACCCCAGGTTTTGGTGAATTTACACAGTTCAGACTGCTGCTTCACCACGAATCACTGAAGAGAGAGTGATTGCTTGTGGATGTGGTGCCATTCAGCAGGTTGATTTATTTCTGATGATGTCAAGCTTCTTGAGTGTTATTGAAGCTGCACTCATCCAGAAAGGTGGGGAGTATTCTATTACACTCCTGACTTGTGCCTTGCAGATGGTCAACAGGCTTTGGGGAGTCCAAAACTGAGTTACTCACTGCAATATTCCTAGCCAGTGATCTGTTCTTGTCGCTACTGTGTTTATATGGCAAGTCCAGTTGAGATTTAGGGTCAATGCTAACCCTAAGGATGCTGATAGTGGGGGATTTAGTGATGGTAACATCATTGAATGTCAAAGGGCAATGGCTAGAGTAGGTTGAAGTAATACCTGCCACATAGGAAGATGATTGTGGTTGCTGTGATCAGTCATCTCAGCTGCAGGATTACAGGAGTTCTTCAGGGTTGTGTCCCAGGTCCAACCATCTTCAGCTGCTTCATTAATCGCTTTTCCTCTGTCATTATGTTAGAAGTGGAAATGTTTGCAACTCCTCAGGTACTTGTTCTAAAACAACTAGACCTGGACAATATCCATGCTTTGGCTGACAAGTGGCAATTAAAATTTGCACCCCAGAAATGCCAGGCAATGACCATCTCCAGTAAGAACCCCCCATTGTGGCTTGGTATCAGATTTTGTCTTAATCCTATGAAGCAACTTGATGCATTTCTACTGACCTAAAGATATGTTTCTCCTCTGTTAAATCATTGTCCAAACCAGGAAGGAAGCTTATCTGATATTTTTTACTTGTGTTTTCACTGTATATTTCTTCACTTTAAATACTTTATATCTACATTCCTTCTTTTCTTTTACATTTGGTAACTTGGCCATTTATCCCTTTTTATCTTCCTGCGTTCACAGGACTATGCAGCACTCCTTCTATTTTCATTGGTGTCTAAACTCTATATTTAAGTATTCATTTTTAGTTATTTTTATGGTGCTGTTATTATTTTTAAAACACCTTATTGTTAGCCAACTATCCTGCATTCCAATTTTTCTTCCCATTTGACCTCAGTACATTTCTCCATCTATTTCTGAAATCTGCCAACTTCTAATCAGGTGTCATTATAGTTTTGTGTTGAGATTTTCCTCAATCTCATGTTATTAGGGCACTACCCCTAAAATGCTCACTCACATTCATTGCATCTATTTTATTACATGTGACAATATTTAGTAATTCTCTCTTTTTATGTATATGAAAATAGGATCCTGTAGATAACTAAGGCTTATCAACTGACAGTGGGTAAATCCAGTGACTATTCAAACATATATCTACACCGTTCTATTAATGTAAATAGTTTTACATTAAAGCTTCAGTAAGTGTGGTGATGGACCAATTTTTGAAAAAAGTGATAGAACCATGGAAAAGATGAGGGAGCATGTCTGTCCAAGAGTTCTTTACATGATTTCTCATCAGGACCACTCAATCTGCTTTTTCCCCCCACAGTCTTCTCTGTTTCCAGTCAGCAATTGTGTTGATTGCCAATCTAAATACTTCATAATTTTGAATACCATTTAAATTTCTCCTTGCTCATCTCTCAACCTAGTCTCCCATCAAGCAATCCAGTTTCTTCAGCCCTGATACAATTACCATAAATTTTCTTTGCATCCTTACCAAAAGTGTTCCCCTGATCAAATTCACTAAAGGTGATTTTGATATTCTGATTGTCAAAAAATAAAACAGGAATTTATGGCTAGATTCTGAATTTGACCGGAACAGAATTAAGCCATTTGCCATTTGACCCTTTCATTCGTCAATGATTCAACTCCACATCAACACGTTTTCCCCATATCCCTTCATAGCTATTGTTAACAAATACAGTCAGTTCTTCTATAACACAATGTTTGCATTCTTGTGCAACCCTGCATTATAGGAGCAGTGCTTAAAGTGTTGGCAATGTAATCGTGTTACAGGCAACTCACATTTTAAAAGTTCACTCTTTAGAAACCGTTTCCCCAATTCATCAATCACGTTACAGCGAAGTTGTGATGACAAAACGCACTTTATAGCAGAATGACCTGTATATCAATTTGAGATTTATCATTAAAACATTTTCTTGCATCAATTACCATTTGCAGGGGAATAAATACCAATGCCTATGGTAAGGGGAACATAAAGCTTTAGAACCCAATGAAGCAAAGTGTCAAATGGAATACATCCTAAGATATTGAACAATGTAGCTTCTGAGATAATGGATGTGCTGGTAGTAATTTTCCAAGAATCTTTGGATGTTGGAAAAGTTGCAGAGGTTTAGAAAACTGCCAATATAACATCCTTATTCAAAAAAGGAAGGAAACAAAAAAAACCATTATCTGTGGACCATTGAACTTAGTGTCTTTTACTGGAAAAATATTAGCATCTTAAAGGATACTATAGCAGAGCATTTAAAAATGCATAACTTTATCAAGCAAATCAGGATGGCGTCATGATGGGGATTTCATGCAAATTTTACCTAACAAATTTTAGTATTCTTTAGAGGATGTAACAAGCAAGATATATCAGGGGAGCCAGTGGATATGATGTTTGGATTTTCAGAAGGTGTTTGATATGGTACCACACATTAGACTACTGAATAAAGTAAGAGCTCATGGTGTTGGGGTCATATGAGTATGGATACAGTATTAGTTAACTAATAACCAAGTTGGAATAGGGATTATTTTCAGGATGGCAGCCTGTTAACTAGTGGACTGCCACAAGGATCCATGCTAAGGCCACAACTATTTACAATGTATATTAATGATTTGCATGCGGAAAATGAATGTACTACAGCCAAGATTGCAGATGACACAAAATTAGATAGCAAGGCAACTACTGAGGATGGCAGAGTCTACAAAGGGGTTTAGACAGGTTATGTGAGTAGTTAAAAACTTGTCAGATGGAATATAAAGTGGAAAAATGTGAGGATCTGCATTTAACCTGGGAGAATAGGGGAGCCACATATTATTTAAATGGAGAAAGACTGGAAAATTGCTGTGTTGTGTAATTATAGTCCTAGAGATGTACAGCATGGAAACAGACCCTTCGGTCCAACTTGTCAGATATCCTAAATCAATCTAGTCACATTTGCCAGTGTTTGGCCCCATATCCCTCTGCACCCTTCCTATTCATATAGCCATCCAGATGTCTTTTACATGTTGTGATTGCACCAGCTACCTCCACTTCCTCTGGCAGCCCATTCCATAACTACACCACCTATTGTGTGAGAAAGTTGCCCTTAGGTCTCTTTCAAATCTTTCCCCTCTCACCTTAAACCTATGCTGTCTAGTTTTGGACTCTCTCGCCCTGGGAAAAAGACCTTGACTATTCACCCTGTCTATGCCCCTCATGATTTTAACAATTTCCATAAGGTTACCCCTCAACCTCTGACACTCTAGGGAAAATAGCCCCAGCCTTTTCAGTCTCTCCTTATAGCTCAACCCCCACCCCCACCCCCCAACATCTTTGTAAGTCTTTTCTGAATCTATTCAAGTTTGACAACATCCTTCCTATAGCAGGCAGACCAGAATTGAACACACTGTTCCAAAAGTGGTCTCAGCAATGTCCTGTTCAGCTGCAACATGACCACCCAACTCCTAGACTCAACATACTGACTGTCCTGTCTATCTGCGACTCCACTTTCAAGGAACTATAAACTTGCACTCCAAGGTCTCTTTGTTCAACAACATTCCCCAAGACCTTGCCATTCAGTGTATAAGTCCTGTCCTGACTTGTCTACCAAAATGTAGTGCCTCAAGTTCATCTAAATTAAAAGCCATCTGCTAGTCCTAAGTTCATCTGATCAAGATCCGTTGAACTCTGAGATAATCTGAGTCCACTACACCACTGATTTTGGTGTTATTTGCAAATTTAGTGACCATTACTTCTAAATTCACATCCAAAGCATTAATATAAATGTTGAAAATCAGTGGATCCAGCACTGATCCATGTGATACACCACTGGGCACAGCCCTCCGGTCTGAAAAACAGCCCTCCACCAGCACCATCCTCTGTTTCCTACCTTTTTGGGAGACTTATGCAAATATCATGAAAAGCTAGCATTCAAGTTCAGCGGGTAATTGGGCAGGCAAATGAAATGTTAGTTGTAATTTCAAGTGAATGTGAAAATAAGGACATCTTGCTAAAACAAAACCATACACTAATTAGACCACACCTAGAATACTGTGAAGGGGTTTTGGTTCCCTTATCAAAGGAAAAATATACTGGCATTGGAGGCAGTCCAGAGAAGGCAGACTCGGTTGATTTTGGCTATGGAGGAGCTGTTTTATGAGGAGAGGTTGAGTAGGCTAGGCCTGAATTCATTGGAGGCCTGAATGAGAGGCAATTTTTTAAAACATTTAAGATTCTTTGGAGGCTTGACACGGTAAAGGCTGAGACGTGGTTTCCCTTTGTGGGAGAGTCGAGACACGATGGGCCTAATCTAATGGTAAGAGGTCACCCAGTTTGAATAAAGATCGGGGGAATTTCCTCCTTTGGATGGTGTGCAGTGAAGCTGTGAAATTTGTTACTGCAGAGGGTAGTCAAGGTTGAATTGTTAAACAAGGTGAAGGCTGTGATATACTTTATAATCAGTAAATGAATCAAAGGTTATGTGAAAAAGGCAGGACTGGCAGAGTTGATCAGATCAGCCACAATCTCAATGAATGGGAGAGCATACTCAGTGGTCTGAATGCCCTACTTCTGCTCTTACATCTTATTGTCTTGTGGTTTTCATGTGTAAAAGTATTTACTAATTTCTCTCCAAAAAGGCCCAACTCTGATGTTTAGGTAATCTAAGTTCTAAACTCTTCAACCAGCAGAAGTAGCTTCTACCAACACAGTTCCTGAATGTCTTAACCCTCAATCAAATCATGTTTTGAATTTTGAAATTCCAGGGAATACAATCTTGGTTTGTCTAATCTGCCCATATAATTTGACCATTGGAAGCCGTAACATTATGATACACTTCTTCAAAGCCGATGTATTCCTTCTGAAGCTGTGGTATCCAGAACTTATCCCATTACAATAGATGGGGTCTAAGCAGAAGTGTGTGTTGCTGTGGAATAACTGAAACCTCTGCATTCTAAACTTCTGAAGATAAAGCCCCATATTTAGTTAGCATACATATTTTGTCTTGTCTCAGTTATTTACTCTCTTCCCTGCAGGATTTTAGCCCTTTGAGAGTATTAGCTTTTATGGGTGCTGTATTAATACAGATTTTGTAGTTCAAAAGGTTATGTTCTATGTATCCATACCTGAGATTGGAGATAGTTGTGCAGTTCAGATGGGAGTTTTGTGTTCTCAAAGGTAATTTTATAATTAATTTGTCGATTTTATTGGCTAAGATGAATGTTGTAAATCCCAGAACACACTTTAAATAATAGGGAGTGCTGCCAGTGTCCTGATCAATTTTTTATTTCAAGTACCTGGTCATCTTTTAAATTCCTGTTTGAGATTGCACTGATGTAGAATGTCTGCTGTATTTGAGTGCACTACTACAAATTGCAACAATACTTCGTTTTTGAAATACTTTCAATATGTTTAAGTGTAATGCATGCTTGAATTTATATAATTAATTGCATATACAGTATATTTTTACATGTTTGTACATTAGGAAAGTGTTGAAAGATGAAAATATTATAATGTATAACGTAGCAGTTGTTTTTGTAAGATTTCAGTTCCCGAAGTGTACAACATCTTCTGTTTGGAGCTGATTTAGTAAGAGTCATTGCTTATAACACATTTTAAGTTGGTGGACTTGTAAGTTCAATCTCTTGTTTGTTATTTACTGCTAATGAAGATATCATAATTTAGACAATAAAACTCTAAGAAATCTGTGTTATATAGGCACTCATCACGGTTGTCTCTTTGGAAAGAATTTCACAGAGAAACGTTGTGAAACAAAAACTTTAAAAGCATCTCTTTGGAAGATGATCTGTTTTTGCATTGTAAATGAAAAATGTTGTTAACAAGTTGCAAAAACCTTCAATTCATTGCAGAGTAATCTTTGGGAGAACTTCAAATCATGTGCCATGTTGTGGAATCTCTACATGTTATATACCCTTATGAGAAAAATACAAGAATCACTTCTGCAAGAAGTAGACATGCATCATCTTCAAAATAAAAATAGTCTTTGCTGTTATTTAAATCATGCTGTTGTTTACCTTGTGAATTTCATAAATCTCCCTGCTCAGCATAATTGTGTTTTAAGAATATAAATTAGAAGCTGTGATAGATCAATCAGCCTTGAGCCTCTCTGCCATTCAATAAGATTTGGAGACTTTTACAGCACAGGTGGAAGCCATTTGGCCAAGTGTCTGCACCAGTCAAAAAAGATCTGACAAAACTATAAGGTTTGGTTTCTAGACCTGCAGGTTCTGCCAGTGCAAGTGAATATCTACAAACTGCTTAAATGTTGAGTTTCTAACCCAGCAACCCTTTAGGTAGTAAGTTCCAGGTTCCCATTAGTCTGAAAATAATTCTCAACTGTCAACTTAGCCGTCTACCTCTTATCATAAATCCATGCAGCACCCCCCCCCCCCCCCCCAACCCAAAGTTCTCCATCGTTACTCTCGCGAGGAATGTGGAAAATGTTCTGTGTTGCCATGAAAGTTGAGTTGCCTACCTGGTGCCAGGGTTGAAGATGTCTCCTTGGGGTTGAGGAAAAACTTGGAGGGGGAGGGAATGGATCCAGTCGATGACATTGATGCAATTAGAAAGGAGGTTTTGCTGAAAATCTTTGAATAGTTAGGCATCAGTACTGGGGTAAAAGGGAGCTGTTCTGATAGGATAGGCTTTCCTTGAAATGTGCTGACATCACAATGCTGGTGAGTTGAATAACGAGGTCTGTGGAGAGCTTTAAACTAATTAGATGTGGGGAAGATTGGGAGATGGGGACTCTAAGTTTACAAAATCAGGTTTGGCAGAAGTGCACCCAGCTGCAGCTCCTGGCAGAGTGTTAAGGAGCTGGAGCTGGATGCAGTCAGGATCATCTGAGATCCTGTGCGTATCATAGGTAAAAGTTTGAGTGAGGTGGTCACACCTAAGATAGCAGCAGGATGACCATCAGGAACAGCAAAGGGAGTCGGCAGAGAGTGCAAGAATCTTCTGTGGCCATTCCCTTGAAAACCAGTATATTGTTGGGGAGGATGACCATTCAGGGGAAAGCAGTGGTAGCCAGGTTGGTGGCACTACGACTGGTTCTGGGGCACAGTGGGAAAGGGTAAATGTTAACAGCACCTACGTGATAGGAGACTCAGTAGTCAGAGGGACAGACAGGAGATTCTGTGGCCGCAAACAAGGATCCAAGATGGTGTTATGTCTCCTAGGTGCCAGGAGCCAGGAGGTCTTGGAGCGGCTGCAGAATGTTCTCAAGGGGAAGGGTGACTATCCAGAAGTGCACATTGGCACAATGACAGGGAGAAATAGGGAGGAGGTCCTGTGGAGTGATTATAGAGAGCTAGGAAAAAAGTCAAAAACCAGGACCTTGATGGTGGTAATCTCCAGATTACTTCCAGTGCTATGTGCTAGTAAAGGTAAGAACAGGAGGATGTGGCAGATGAATGAGTAGCTAAAGAATTGTTGCAGGGGACAGGGATTCAAATTTTCAGATCATTGGGATCTTTTCTGGGGCAGTGCTGACCAGTTCAAGAGAGATGAGTTGCACCTGAACTGCAAGGGGACCAATATCTTGGCGGTCAGGTTTGCTAGTGCTACAAGGGGAGGGTGGGATCCTGAACAGCAGGGAGGCAAGTGCGAGTCTGGAAGAAGATACAGTAATCAGAAATACTACGTTAAAGAGACCGATCAGACTGGAACATGACAGGGAGTGAGGAAAGTCTGTTGGATTAAATTGCATCGATTTCAGTGCAAGAAGGCTGATGAACTTGGTGTGGAAGGTACATGGGACAGGGATATTATAGCCAATATAGAGACGTGGCTAAGGGAGGGACAGGACAGGCAGCCTCATGTGCCAGGGTACAGGTGTTTTAGGCGGGACAAAGGTGGTGGAAAGAAGGGAGGGGGAGTTGCATTTTTTTGATTAGGGCAAGTATCACAGCAGTAGTCAGAGATGAAATAACTGAAAGATCAACCAGTGAGGCTTTTTGGGTGGAGCTAAGAATTAAGAAGGGGGTGGTGATGTTATTGTGGATGCACTATAGGCCCCCAATGTCAATTAGAGGAACAAATATGCAAGGAGACTTGCAGGAGCAGTAGGGTTGTCTTAGTAGGGAATTTTAATTTTCCTAATGCCAGAGCATTAAAGGTTTAGATGGGGTGGAATTTGTGTGTTCTGGCGTTTCCTCAAGCAGTATATAGAGGGCCCGATTCGGAAAGAGGCAAAGCTTGACCTACTCTTGGGAAATGGGGCAAGACTGAAATGACAGTGGGAGAACACTTTGGGACCAGTGACCATAGTTCTATTAATTTTAAAGTAGTTATGGAGAAGAACAAAACTGGTCCACAGGTTCAAGTTCTAAATTGGGGCAGGGTGAATTTTGGAATTATACAGGAGCTTGCAAGGGTTGATTGGAGTAGTTTATTTGCAGACAAAGGGACCTCTGGCATGTGGGAGGCCTTTAAAAGCGAGATAGCTTGAGTTCAAAGTCTACTTGTTCCTGTGAGGATGAAGGGCAAGTTTTGCAGGAATAGGGAACCCTGGGGAACTTTGGATGACAAGAGGTCTTGAGGCTTTAGACCATAAGACATAGGAGTGGAAGTAAGGCCATTCGGCCCATCGAGTCCACTCCGCCATTCAATCATGGCTGATGCGCATTTCAGCTCCACTTACCAGCGTTCTCCCCGTAGCCCTTAATTCCTCTAGACAACAAGAATCTATCAATCTCGGCCTTGAAGACATTTAGCGTCCCGGCTTCCACTGCACTCCGTGGCAATGAATTCCACAGGCCCACCACTCTCTGGCTGAAGAAATGTCTCCGCATTTCTGTTCTGAAATGACCCCCTCTAATTCTAAGGCTGTGTCCACGGGTCCTAGTCTCCTCGCCTAACAGAAACAATTTCCTAGCATCCACCTTTTCCAAGCCAGACTCGTTCCAGTGCCAGTATGTCCTTCCTAAGGTGTGGGTCCGTGTGAATCTCCGCTGGACACGTTCCAGTGCCAGTATGTCCTTCCTGAGGTGTGGTGACCAAAACTGGACACAGTACTCCAAATGGGGCCTAACCAGAGCTTTATAAAGTCTTAGTAGTACATCTCTGCTTTTATATTCCAACCCTCTTGAGATAAGAGACAACATTGCATTCGCTTTCTTAATCACGGACTCAACCTGCATGTTTACCTTTAGAGAATCCTCGACTAGAACTCCCAGATCCCTTTGTGCTTTGGCTTTATTAATTTTCTCACCATTTAGAAAGTAGTCTATGCTTTTATTCTTTTTGCCAAAGTGCAAGACCTCGCACTTGCTCACGTTAAATTCCATCAGCCATTTCCTGGACCACTCTCCCAACCTGTCTAGATCCTTCTGTAGCCTCCCCACTTCCTCAGTGCAACCTGCCTGTCCACCTAACTTCGTATGATTGGGAAACTTCGCTAGAATGCCCCCGGTTCCCTCATCCAAATCATTAATATATAATGCGAACAGCTGTGGCCCCAGCACCGAACCCTGCGGGACACCGCTCGTCACCGGCTGCCATTCTGAAAAAGAACCTTTTATCCCAACTCTCTGCCTTCTGTTAGACAGCCAATCCTCAATCCATCCCAGCAGCTCACCTCGAACACCATGGGCCCTCACCTTGCTCAGCAGCATCCCGTGTGGTACCTTATCAAAGGCCTTTTGAAAATCTAGATAGACCACATCCACTGGGTTTCCCTGGTCTAACCTACTTGTTACCTCTTCAAAAAATTCCAACAGGTTTGTCAGGCATGACCTCCCTTTACTTTGACCATAAAAAGGAGGAGGCATGGCTCAGGTACAGGCAGCTGGGATCGAGGGAATCCCTGCAGATTTATAGGGAATACTGGAGTTCACTGAAGAAGGAAATTAAGAGGATGAAAAGAGGGCACAAGATAGCTTTAGCTGAGAAGGTAAGGGTGAATCCAAAGAAGTTCTTTAAGTATATTAAAGGCAGAAGAATAACTCGAGAGAGAATATAACCCCTCAAGGACCAAAGTGGATATCTATGCGTGGAACCGCAGGAGATGGGCGAGGTCTCCTCTGTTTACTGTGGAGAAAGACCTGCAGAGCTGAGGAATTGGGGAAGTTACTCGTAATATCTTGGGAACAGGCCATATCACAGTAATGGTGCTGTTGGACATAATAGAATGTATGAAGGTGAGTAAATCTCCTGGTCCTGACCAGATATATCCAAGAACCTCACAAGACATTAGAGAAATTGTGGTGGCCCTGGCTGATGATTTTTGCATCGTTGTTAGCCACCAGTGAGGTCCTGGAAGATGGAGGTTGGCAAATAATGTGCCCTTATTCAAGAAGGGCTGCAAAGAAGAAGTTGGGAACTGTAGACCTAACATCTGTTACTTGAGATGGTTCTGAGGGAGAAGATTCATTTGGAAAGACGGGATCTGATCAGGAGTAGTCAGAGTGGCTTTGTGCATGGGAAATCATGCCTCACAAATTTGTTAGAGTTCTTTCCTGAAATGACCAGGAAGATTGATGAGGGCAGGGCGATAGTCACCTATATGGATTTCAGGAAGACCTTTGATCAGCTTCCACATGGTAGGCTGCTCTGGAAGATTAGATCGCATGGAATCCAGGGTGAGGTGGCAAATTGGATACTCAATTGGCTTGATGGTAGGAAGCCGAGGATAAGAGTGGAAGGATGCTTGTCAGATTGGAGGCCTGTGATTAGTGATGCGCCACAGGCATTGGTGCTGGGCCCATTGCTGTTTGCTATCTATATCAATGATGTGGGTGAGAATGTACAAGGCATGATTGGTAAGTTTGCTGGTGACACAAGAATAGGCGGTACAGTGGACAGTGAGGAAGGTTATCAGAAATTGCAGCAGTGGACCGAGAAATGTCAAATGGAATTTAATATAGATCAGTGTGAGGTCTTGTGTTTTGGAAAGTTAAGTCAAGGTCAGAATTTCATGGTGAATGGTAGGGCCTTAAGGCGTGCTCTGGAACAGAAGGACACGGGGATTCAGGTACACGATTCTCTGAAGGTGGAATCATAGGTCGATAGGACAGTGAAGTCTTTTGGCACACTGGCCTTCATTAGTCAGGACATTAAGTATAGACGTTGGGAAGTTACGTTGCAGTTATACAGGACGTCAGTGAAGCCACACAAGGAATATTGTGTTCAGTTTTGGTCACCTTGTTATAGGAAGGATGTTATTAAACTGTCAAGAGTGCAGAAGAAGTTTATAAGGATGTTGCCTGGATTCAATTGTCTGAGTTATAGGGAAAGGTTGGACAAAGCTAGGATTTCTTTCTTTAGGGTGTAGGAGACTGAAGTGGGACCTTTATAGAGGTGAATAAGATCATGACAGGCATGGATAGGGTGCATGCACTTGGTCTTTTTCCCAAGGTTGGGGAATCGAGGACATGGGGGCATCAGTTTAAGGTTAGAGGGGAAAGAACAAAAGGGAACCTGAGAGGCAACTCTTTTACACTGAGGGTGGTACACATATAGAGTCAGAGATGTACAGCATAGAAACAGACCCTTCGGTCCAAACTGTCCAAGCTGACCAGATATCCCAACCCAATCTAGTCTCACCTGCCAACACCCGGCCCATATCCCTCCAAACCCTTCCTATTCATATCCTATCCAAATGCCTCTTAAATGTTACAATTGTACCAGCCTCCACCACATCTTCTGGCAGCTCATTCCATACACGTACCACCCTCTGCGAGAAAAAGTTGCCCCTTAGGTCTCTTTTATATCTTTCCCCTCTCAGCCTAAACCTATCCCCTCTAGTTCTGGATTCCCCGACCCCAGGGAAAAGACTTTGTCTATTTATCCTATCCATGCCCCTCATAATTTTGTAAACCTCTATAAGGTCACCCC